>NC_000074.6:23934678-24262178 GCF_000001635.26 Mus musculus | reverse complement strand
GAGCCAAAACAGAGAGAGATAGGTCAATGATGGGCAGAACCATACCCTTACATGGACTGCTTAATTATACATACCTCCTGTGATGGTTTGTATATGCTGGTTTGACCCAGGGATTGACACTATTTGGAGAAATGGCCTTGTTGGAGAAAGTGTGTCATTGTGGGTGTTGACTTTAAGGCATCAGTAAAACCCTAAGACACTTACAGACCAGTATTTAAACATAAACTTCACGTTGGTATCCTGAAGAGGGAGTAGGGAGGAGAGGGTTACTGGAGTATTTTGTTCCTCTTTCTAGTGTGGTCCCTTTAAATGAGTATTCTCCCTCTGCTTTTCACTACTATGTTTTTGTCTTAGTCAGGATTTTGTGGCTGTGAACAGACACCATGACTAAGGCAAGTCTTATAAGGACAACGTTTACTTGGGGCTGGCTTACAAGTTCAGAGATTCAGTCCATTATCATCAAGGTAGGAGCATGACAGCAACTAGGCAGGCATGGTACAGGAGGAGCTGAGAGTTCTATATCTTTATCTGAAGGCTGCTAGTGAAAGACTAACTTCCAGGCAGCTAGGAAGAGGGTCATAAAGTCCATGCTCACAGTGACACACCCACTCTAACAAGACCATACCCATTCCAACAGGGCCATAATTTCTAATAGTGCCACTCCCTGGCCCAGCATATACAAACCTTCACAGTTTCCATTTAATTGGCACAGTGAGGATGGGTGAGTAGCTGAGCCCAGTTTGTCAGTGCTGTCAGACACTTACACTAAGAACTCCAATAACAGTAACCTGGGATTATGAGCCCATGCAAAACATTCCTCTCCTAAATTGCCTTTTTTTGTTGTGGTCTTTTGATATAGCAACAGAAAAGGAATAAAGATAGGATCATTTGCAAGCACATGGGTACCTTATGAGTGGTAACACCATGGAGAAAAATGTCTCTCTCCACAACGACATTAACTGTGGATGAATCCTTGAGGAGCACTGGGAACTCCATAGGGGAATGTCGGGGAGCCCAATCCATGCAGGCAACCACAGCTCCTGTGAGTTCAAGAGTGCAGTCAATGGCTGAGTCAGTCCCTGCAGTCCACACTGCACATCCCTACCCTCCTTCAGTGGGCTCGAGCATTATTTCTACCCCAAATCATGTGATGTTTCTTGATCTCTCTCCCTCCCTCCCTCTCTCTCTCTCTCTCTCTCTCTCTCTCTCTCTCTGTATGTGTGTGTGTGTGTGTGTGTGTGTGTGTGTGTGTGTGTATGTATTATTTGTGTGTGGTGGGGAGGGAGGAGCAATTGTCATATAGATCAGTGGTTCTCAACCTTTCTAATGCTGCAGCCCTTTAATATAACTCCTCATGTTGCGGTGAACACTAATCATGAAGTATTCCATTGCAGCTTCATAACTGTAATTTTGCTTCTGTTATGAATCATAATGTAAATATCCAGTATGCATTATAACTTATATGCGACTCCAAAAGGGGTCATGACCCACAGGTTGAGAACAGCTGACTTTCTTTATATATATATATATATATATGCTTTTTCATTTGATTGTTTGTTTGTTTTTGTTTTTTTGAGACAGGGTTTCTCCCCACCTGTCCTGGACTCACTCTGTAGACCAGGCTGGCCTCAAACTCACAGAGATCCATCTTCCTGATAGCCATTGCTAGCCATCCCTCTCTGTCATTCCATACTCTCTTTTGATACATGTACTTTCTATTTTTTCTCAAATAAAAGTTGGAGGCTACTGCTAAAAAACAAGCAAACAAACAAAAAATCCAAAAAACCCAAAACCCTATTGCTTGTTGGTTTTAGACCTGCTTCCAATGGGCGCGTTTGTGTGGTGTCAGCTTTGTTCTGGGGTAGACAGAGATTGGATTGAAAAGCAGATGCTACACTTACGTACGCTCTTACCCTGACGTCTGAACAATAGTTTTCCCTCCCTATCTCGCTATGTTTTTAGGTATAAAAGGAGGAAGGGGGCTGAGAGGATTCCTGCTGTTCCAGCCCACGGGAAGCTCTGGGTGCCACCATCTTGCTTTAATAACTACACTCGCTATGGCATTCGTGTAGGCATCCAAGAAACTGGGTGAAAAGGAGGGCTTTTCTCATGTCATCCTTAAGTCCCTCTCTCTTTGACCCAGGCAGTCGACACTTTTATCATTTATAAAGTTATGTGTGAACCATAAATTGAAGTCCCTTGTTCTGCATTTCTAAACTGAGTTCCATCCTCTCTTAGGAGTCATCATTTCATGTAGCCTGGAAATGGAAGTTCAGAGGTATGCATTACATATCTTTCCACAGTCACCATGGTCCCTTAGGAACTCACAAGTGTTAGAAACAAGAATGAATAATCTCAGTGTTGTCAAAGAAGCCCAGGAAGTGAAAGTAGCTCCACAGGAAATTATTTCTGCCAAGGGTCTGTGGCGATAGTTTGGCAAACATAGATCCTGCCTTTTATCCTTGGTGTAGGTGGTGACTCTACTGTCAACCACATAGGTGGGAGTGTGACTTCACAATTTGACATGACTGTCAAATTCCTGAATGAGAAGTAGAAGGTTCTGGAAATGCTATTCCCTGATGTGCTGGCTACCTTTGATAACAAACAGACAACAATGCTTCCCACACAGTGCTCTCCGCAGAGTCACATCAGGGTCAGAAAACGTCTCCATGTGGAATTTGGCAAAATCTCAGTGTCTCTGTGTTGCAAACCGGGCTGCAGCTTTTGTTCCTTTCCCATGTCTCCTTGATCCAAATGGATAACATTTAGAAAGTGTTTATCATGTGCCCAGCCTTTGGCATATGTTATCTCTAATCCTTATAAATTCCATGCAAGATGGAAGGAGTCCCATGTTACTAACAACAGAATTTTATTCAGAAGGAATGTCTAGTTGGTTTCAGAAGCTGGAACTGTCTTCAGGACAGCTTAATTCCAAACCATATGGTCTTCCTAATATATCATGCTGTTTCAGTGTTCTGGCCATCCTCTGTCTGTAATTAACATCTCCGGGGCCAAGACAACTCATCTCCAAGATAAAACAGCCACTAGCAAATGCCTTTTCTCTGGAACTGAAGTGTCTCTGCTCTGGTCATTGCCCAACGCTCCTTGCTCTTCTCCATCATGTGAGGATGCTGAGCTAATCCTGGGCAAGCTCTTTAGGATCTTTCAGCATGATCCTCAGAAGCTGGCATCATGACTGGCCCATTCATAAAGCATTTTGGATAATGGATGGTACCCAGAAATAGCAGGAATTACTTAGGTGGCTTCTATTCACCCCTGATGTTCCATCTCACAAGTGTACACAGATGGATGCACATACACCCACAGATGGATTGACACAAATGCACATGCATATGTATACATATATACATAACACACACTCGCACACATATGTGCTTATTTCCACCCAGTTTCTGATTTAAAGCAGCAATACACTCTAAAAAATGACTAAACTGACATCATTCCTCTTTTCTTTTGGGAACGTGTTACCAAGGCTGTGCGAGTTTTACTGCCTAGATGTAGAATGCCACTGGGTGGCAGGTCTCCAGAGTCATCATTAAGATCGATTTTTCAAGACACTATGGAAGCCAGAAGGCACATAAGCAGCAGATGAGTAATTTTCACTTCTTCCCTAGTCCAGTTGAACCAACAGCCATCACAGATGGAAGGTGTTACCGCTACAGGGCAGAGTCTGGCTGAAGATGAGGGTTAATCTAAATCCTTGCTCCCATGGAACAGCGTGGCTTGCTGTCAGCCAGGCTGGTTAGAAACCTAAACAGCACAGGGCAACCATTGTGCTGGCTGGAGACGGGCATCCTACTGACATGCTAAACACCGAGAGGCAGGTACATTCTTATCTTGTCTGAAAACAAACTTCCAAAAGTTATAAAGTCAAAACAAAAACAAACAACCCCCCCCCCCAAAAAGTGTATTGAACCACAGAGCAAAGAGTGTGGGGCTCTGGACAGCATGCCTCTTCTGCCATTAAAAAAAATTAAAGTTAATAGAAAAATAGGGGAGAAGGAGTGGATACCATCAGGATGAGGTTAAAAGGCAAGTGTTCTATTCTCTGAGAAGCAGAGACCTGGACCACTGTGAGGCTCAACTTCAGTTAACAGCCTAACAACTAGACTCACTTGCATGGGGTTGTCCTGTGGGCATGTCTGTGGCAAGTTTCATCATTCCGTCTCTGTCTCTGCTGATCCAACCTCTGATGTTAGAACAGCTTCTTTGGGCTTCCAATGTGGGCTGAAGATCTGGATGATTCTGCCATCAATACTGGAATCTGCTTCTTTGGCCTTCCCAGATGGACTGAAGATCAGCAGCTCTCCAGGAATCTTCCAGGCTTTCTGGGTCAAATCGGGATCACTGAGGCACATGGCCCCATACACTGAATGACGATGCATTCTTGGCTTCTCTGTTATGAGATAGTCATTGTTAGACCACTCCGACCACATTGTATAGGCCAGTGTAAGAAATCCTCTTTTAAGAGATAAACATTCAATTGTTTGTATTCCACTTGAGCGCCCTGACTAACACAGAAACTGGGACTTTGGCTGTGACTTATTAAATCCACCTGTGGTGTTTAAGCTTCCTGAGGTTATTTTATTAGAACGTGGAAGCACGTGGTATGTTGGCTTGGGAAAGCCAGTGAGTGGATGCTGGAAGCAGAGCTTTATAGGATATTTAGGTGGGAGCTTAGCAGATAAGAATTCTGAGAGACAGTGAACAGTTGAGGCTTGGCTTATGGGACTTAATGTAGGAACAATTCTGTAATAGGGGTGGGAGTTATTCATGTGAAGAGTTGACCAAGAATTGCTATGCATGTGCTGGTGAGGCTGCGGGCTACTGAAGTGACTCCGTGCTTCCTTGGGGCCATTGGAATGTTCTACCTTGGTGTCAGCACAGAGGCACTAATATAACGATGGTTCCAAGGGCTGGGATACTACTTGAGCAAAATATGGCAAGGTAAGCATCGTCCATGTGTCATACTGGTTGTATGATGCTAAAGATGCAGGATCGAGGGGGTCATGGGACACAGCTGAGGCCAGGGACAGTGATACATGGTTGGGATTCCAATAAAGACATCCTGAGAGGACACTGGACAAGAGGAAGCCTCGCCTCCAGGACATTAGAGATGCCAGGACCATACAATTTCTGTCAAGGAGCGTGGAACCTAAGCCCAAGGGAAGAGCTCTGTGTGTTCAGGTGGCAGCAGGAGGGGTGGCTATTTAAACCTTTTTGGAGTCAAGATTACATAGTGGGCCCAGATGCTGGGCATAGGAGGAACAGAATTCAGCATCTGGCTTTGGTTTTGTTTTCATCAGATGAATCGTGCCTAGTGGCGCATGATTCTTCTCTTTTGCAATAAGAATGTTACTTCATGCCATCGTATGTTGGAAGCATATACATTGTTTTCATCTAACGGCTCACAGTTATGAGGATTTGGACTTTCAAAGTACTTGGATTTTTCAAAGTATGTTATCAGATGACATCTAAGGCCTGCCTATGCACAGATTTCTCTGCCTGGCTGTAATCTGATTTGCTTATCAATGTATTCTCAAAGGGTTCGATTCATGACTTTCTTGGCTCTGTTATTAGACAAACTTCATGCAACTGGTACTATGTTGAAATATGGAATTTGGGGTGAGCTAAATCCGTGTTCCTGGGCCATGATCATAAAAAGGTTCATCCTGTCTGATGGCAGGTGAAGAAAATCCCATTGTGAATGTTCGTCTTTCTCATCGACAGTTGGGTACATACGCCGGTTGCACGGCCCGGCTCTTGTGAATGGTGCTGCATTAAGCATTGGTGCGGAAGCATCTCTGCACTTTGCTGACTTGGAGGTCCTGCGGGCAAACGCACTGATGAGTCACGTGGTGGGTCTGCTTTTAGATCAGGAGAAGCCTCCAGACTTGACGTCTGCAGTGTCTCAGGTAGCTTTTTCTTCCTGAAAATTGATCCCACCCTCCCAAGGTTTAGCTCCTTTTCGATTTGTCCTTCCATCTCACCGGGGTCGATAATTTCTCTGCCTTGACCAGTTCGGTTTCATACCCCCAAGCAGCTGTGTTGTTGGAGAAAAACAAAAGGATTTGACTTTATGAATTGGGCCCCTTTCCAAAAGGATGGTTTTCTCTTGCTGGTTGGTTTTTTTTTTTCACAATTTTCTTCATCATTTCTAGTTGGCTTCCTATTACATTGTCTATAATAGTTTGTAACCCCATAGGAAGAACAGCAATGTCAACCAACCAGAACTCCCAGAGCTCCCAGGGACTAAGCCATCAACAAAGGAGCACACATGGTTCCAGCCGCATGTGTAACAGAGGATGGCCTTGTCATGCATCAACGGGAGGAGAGGTCCTTGGTCTTATGAAGGTCCAAAAGATACCCCAATATAGGGCAATCAAAGGCAGGGAGGTGGATTTGGGTGGGGGGTTAGGGGGTGGAGGAACACCTTCATAGAAGCAGGGGGAGGGAGGATGGGATAGGGAGTTTCAGGGGAGGGGGACTGGGAAAGTGGATAACATTTGAAATGTAAATAAAGAAAATATCCAATAAGAAAAAAGAATTCTCAAGTATGTTCTTTTCTTCATAATTATAAAGTAGGCAGCATCTTTCTCCGAATGCACAAGAAATCCTATGATTCAAAGTCAACAACTGTGACTGACACTCTTAGTGGTTCTAGGCACAAGTACAGGTGGCAAGAGTAACGTGAAACAATATTGATGGTCTTGAGTTCCAGGGGGAGAACAGAAGCAAGCAAGGAATGGAGACCTATAAAGAGCTCCCCTCGGTCTCAGGCCAAGCCTAGTGCTGCACCCAGGATGGCTGTCAAGGAGCTGGGAGCTGAGCACAGGTTCTGAAACTCTGAAGGAGGGGAAAGTTTTGCAGTATGTTAGGTATTGGCCAGCTACTTCTCAACGTAGAGAGGGAGGAAAAGGGAAGAAAAAGGAGACAGGGAGAGAGGAAGGGATGGAGAGATGAATAGAGGGAGGGAGAGAGGGAGGGAGAGAGGGAAGAATGGAAGGTGGTGGAATAGAAGCTAGTGATGAGACATTTCTACAATCCTTGCAGTCAGGGGTTGAACTCAGGTCATCAGGCTTGGTGGCCAGTATCTTTACATATTGGGCCATCTTGTCAGACCTCAGAAGGGTTTCAAAGAAAATACTCTTTGAATACACTAGAAGTCTCTTCTTGAGTCTTAGAAATAAGCTGGTTTTATTCAGGGTCCAAATTTTGTGTGCTGCACTGAGAATATTGCTCAGTGTGGAAGCCCTGGCTTAGACAGACAGACAGACGGACGGACAGACAGACAGACAGACAGACACACAGACACACACACACAAGAGACAGAGAGAGAGGAGAGAGAGGGGAGAGAGAGAGAGAGAGAGAGAGAGAGAGAGAGAGAGAGAACTATTGCAGAGCCATGAATTTGGTAGATGATGGTGGAATTTTTACTTGCATTTAGTAGATTCCTGAGAAAAGTTGCATTCTTGGAATTGGACTGTAAAGCTGTCAAAGTATAACAAGTATAGCCCTAGGTATAACAAGATAGCCCTAAGGGTCCAATAGTGGCACTTATATGTTGGGGAAAACTAACAACTATCTAATTGGACTTCAGGCCTGTTCAACAGGAAAGAAAGGGCCTGGTATTTTAAACCTAGTCATCTTCTTGTGGCCAGTGAAGTCGGGAATCTGAGAGTTGGCCAATGCTACTTTCCTAAACCAGCATAATCTTTGTGTTCTTAATACCCTGATATCCACAGATAAGTGTAGCTCCTGTTCCTTATCAAAGAGCCTTCTCTTTCCAACAGACAGAAATCTGCAACTGTTCAAGAAGCAGAAAACAACCATAGGATTATCAGCCGCGATGGATACATCTACAACACATGTTTAAAATCTAAGGTTCGGGGAACATCACTGATTGGGTGGGGTCCGGGGCGAGTTGCAAAGATTGTAAGAGCCAGGGGCAGGATGTCTGCCTTGAGATAGTGTCTTCTACACAGAGCAGCAAGCTGCACCAGTGAGATCTCAGGACAGGATGGGCACTGTACCGAGTGTTTTCAGAGATGCCCTTCGGTAGCAAAGTCACCTTTGCAGTGTTACTTAGGAGTACAGAGGGGCTTTCTGTCATCTAGAGTTGCTCCACTACCTTGTCTCAGTGTGTACAATTTTCATTCTAGAGGTCTTTCAAATCCCTTGCCAGGTTTATTCCTAGACATTCCCAGTAAGCTATTATGGATGGCAATGTTCTTTCCTAATTTCTTTTGTAACATCTTCATTGTTGTTGTACATAATGCTTCTAGATTTTTGTAGTGTGATTTCATGTCCTAAAACCTTACTAAAAGTGTTTTTAGGAGTCCATGAGATCTTGACGTATAGAACCATGAAGCCTACAGATAGAGAAGGTTTAACTTCTTTCTTTCCCATCTTTAGATCTTTTTCTTGTCCCAACCACTCTCCGAGAGACCTCCAGCACGATAGTGGATATCAGCCAAAGGAGAGTGCCCTTGTGCCTCTTTCCAGATTTAAAAAAAAAAATTTACTTATTCATTTTATGTGTGTGAGTACACTGTCGCTGTCTTCAGACACACCAGAAGAGGGCACCAGATCCCATTATGGGTGGTTGTAAGCTACCATGTGGTGGCTGGGAATTGAACTCAGGACTTCTGGAAGAACAGTCAGTGCTCTTAACCACTGAGCCATCTCTCCAGCCACTCCTTCCAGGGTTTTTAAAGAAAGGCTCTTAGTTTCTCTCTGTGTGCTATATTTTTCCTCTCGGGGTTGCCATGGTTGCCTCTTGGGGTTGCCATGGTTGCATCTCAGATGTCCTGGTCAGCTCTCAATTTCTCCTGTGATAAAATTCTCATTTAGGAACTTTAATATTTATCCCTGGTTTCCTCAATGACTCACTCTTCATCCAACAGTGTGCTGCTCAAACTCCAAGCATGTCTACATCCTGGGATTACTCTTGGGATTGACTTCAAGATTTACTCCACAATGATCTAATAAGATGCAGGAAATCGTTCCAATTTTTTTCACATCTGTTAAGGCTTATTTTGTACCATATGATAAATTTTTAGAGCTGGTTGCATGCACTTCTCAGAATGTATACATTTATTGGATGGAATTGGTTTTGTAGATAGCTATTAAATACAGCTGATCTATGCGCTAATTTAACTCTAAAGTTTCTTGGCTGATTTTTGGTTTGGAAGACTAACCAAATACCAGAGTAGGTTATTGAAATGCCCCACTAATACTGTACCAGGACCTTTGTGGTCTCTATGTCTGTCAGTTTTTGTGAAACTGGTTGTCAAATATGCAATATATTTAAATTTATTTAACTATTACCATCAACAATAGATAGTGGCCATTATCTCCTCTGACAAGTGTTTCCTTGAAGTCCACACCATATCTCAGAGCAAATTTCCAGCCTCCATTGATCAGTGGTTTGATTTCTAGGCTTTGACTTTCAATTTTTTTCCCTAATTACATGGGTTTCTCACAGACAGTAGATAGTTTGATATTGTATTTGTGGTTTTCTTCTGTTTTTATTAAAGCTTGTTGTTCTTTGACAGTTTTATACATGTGTTTAACATGCTTTGATCATGTTCACCCTCCCTTACCTTTCTTTCACTCCTCTTCAATTCTTTTTCCTTTTCCCCGAGGCTATCTTCTGTCATATCGCATATTTTGTCTTGGAACCCATTGAATTTAATTAGATTTTTTTTTTTTGTACAAACAAAAGTTGGGGGTTGTTTACTGTAACATGGGCAACTTACCAATGGCTACACAATTGTGACATAACTTTGGTTTGAAAGTTCTTTACTACAAAGTGATTTTTACTTAAAAATAAAGTGAAGGAAGGAGAAAGAGGGTGGTTTGAAAGTCATAGGAAACTTCCTCTTTCATAAGTCCATTACAACATATAACTAAATAAAAAAAGAGTTTGAATGAAGGTTCCCCACATGGGTGTATAATGTTGATCCCAGAAGTCATCTTGAAAATCAAGACCATAGTGTTAAGTATGGGTTACCTCTTTATGAGATGTCTTCCAGTCTTCAGCAATCATTAACTGCTAAGACCTTCTTAGGGAGGGATAGGAGGTATCTCATGAAATTCTCCTCTGGCCACAATCAAGGCTCTATGGGAAGGCCTCAAACTCAGGCTAAAAGCCGTTGGTTATCTCCACAATGGTACTACCACTACTGCACCAGTAGGCACAGCTTGCCTGGGAAGTTGGTGTTATAGTGTGCACAGATCATAGCTATTTATAATTGTTTCCATGATCACCTGCATAGCACCTTCCTGCACCATGAGTCCATAGGGAGGAAATGCCTAACTCAGTTCCAGTTTGATTTCTCTATTCCTTGCAATAAAGTGTGCTTCCCTGAGAGCATCTCATAAGGTGGAATCCCATACCTAACATGGTCTTGATTTTTAAATTGATGGCTTCTGGGATCAGTATTATCCACCTTTTGGGGGTACCTTCATTCAAACTCTTTCTTTAGTTACATGTTTTAATTGGCTTACAAAACAGTAGGTTCCCATATGACTTTTAAAGCAAACCTTTGTCTTCTGTCTTTATTTTTTTCAAAATGAAAACCACTTTACTATAAAGAGTATAAAAACCACAAAACAAACAAACACCCAGCATACAGCTACCGTAACATAGCAATTCAAACAAGCACCTCAAGTGTCTACAACTCAGTGAACTTCTACATAGTTAAAATATCCATTCTGAAGCTGTAGGGCTTTACACTGAATTTTATACTTTCACTATCAATTAATTTTTAATAAATTTTTACACACACACAAACACAGAAGAAAATCCATGACAGAATTAAAACTAGTAAAACAACTATCTTTATATGGTCTCTTTCAGGACCCATGTATCCTATACCTGTATTCTGTCCTTTCTCTTTACCCAAATATTATCTTTTCTTGTTCTCCTTTCTATGTATTATACTACATTCACAGATAATATATATTTACACACATATATAAAATCTATCTATCTATCTATCTATCTATCTATCTATCTATCTATCTATCTATCTATTAGGATCTACATTGACTTTTTATTTGCCTTTTTGTTTTGAGACAGATTCTCACTATTGTAGCCTTGGCTTACCTGGAACTCAATAGAGATCTGCCTGCTTCTGCCTTCCAAGTTGAGATTAAAAGTGTGTTCCACCATGCCCAGCTGTACATGACTATCTTAGCTCCCTTCCTATTGTTGTGATAAGACATCACGATCAAAGCATCTTACAGAAGAAAGAGTTTATCTGGAGCTTATGGTTTCGAATGATTAGACTTTGAGACCATCCTAGAGGAGAGTATGGTGGGTAGCAGGCAGTCATGGTACTGGAGCGGTAGCTGAGAGCTCACATCTTCATCCTCAAACACAAAGCAAAGAAAGCCAACTGGTAATGATGTGGGAAAGCTCAAAGCTCATCCCCAAGGACACATACACATATTTTCCAGCAAGACCACACCTCCTAACCCTTCCCAAATAGTTTCACCAAATGGTGACCAAGTATTCAAATATAGGAGCCTATACGGGCCATTCTCATTCAGATCACCACAATGACTTTTAACACACCTTTAATTTTGGTTAATCTTTCCTTCTACCCCCACTCTCCACCTTCTCATGCCCATCCCCAATTGCCTCACTCACCCTCTATATTCCCCTCTCTACGTTTATATTACATGTATATTATTACATTATATATTATATGCTACTCCATAGTGGACATTGCTTTTAAACCAACCAGGATGGACCTTTTAGTTGGTAAGTTAAGGCCATTGGCATTCAAGCTTCTTCTGCCTGGTTGATCCTTAGTTCTTTTCTTCCTTTTCTGCTGATGTTGGGCATTTGCTGATTTGCTGTATTGAACATAATCAATCCCTTTACAGGTTCCTCTCTATTCATTGGTTCCTCTCATGAAATTTCTTCGTTCCTGTGTCCTTGTGGGTGAAATCATCTTCCTTTTTCCTTGGTGTATAGTATTCCTGTCAGAATTTTCTGCAATGCTTTCTTAACTTGTGCTTGCCATAAACTATTATATCTTCATCAGTTTACTAGATGATTTTGTTGGGTTGACAATAATTTACTTTTAGGGCTTTTTTTAACCTGAGGATACACTTGATACTTTGAAGTTGCTGCCTCTGTATTTAAGTCAGCATTTTCCCTACAACTTTGAGTGTTGATTTTTATTTGTTTGTTTTTATTGTGTTTTTTGTTTGTTTGTTTTCCTGTTCATTTGTTTTTTTTTTAATTTGGGGGATTTCTTTTATTCTGCTGTTTGATGCCTTGGCTATGAGATATTGTAGCGAGGTTCCTCTCTGGCCATATCATTATTTGGAGTTCTAAATGCTTCCTGTTATTTGAATGTCCATTTCTTACCCTAGGTCTGAGAAACTCTCTGCCATAATTTCATTTAATAGATTGCTTAAAGTGTTTTATTTCATCATCCCCTCCAATTCCTTGGAATTTTAGTTTTGTTCTTTTTAATATGCCCCAGACTTCCTGGAAGTTTGAATAATATTCCCTAGACTTTCTTTCCTTTTCACGTGTTTGTATCTCTTATTGTACCAGCCTAGGCCACCATCCCTGAGACTAGCTCTTATACTTGGTCCTGCCTGCTGATAACACATCTTGCTGGTTTTCACCCAATGAATTAATTCTTTCATTTCCAGAATTTCCATTTGCTTGGGTTTTTTTTTCCATTTCTTAATTGCCTTAGTAAAAATTTCCTACAAGTTACTGATTCTTTGTTTCTGCTTTTTATTTAATTGTTGGCCATTTTATAAAGTAAGCTTCTGAGGGCATTTTCTGGCATCCTAACTATTCCATCTTTGTTTGACAGTACTGAGAGGTTGTCAGCTTGTGGGGGTAGTGAAGTTCTGTCTGACATTTTCTCAGTGTCCTTGTGTGTTGTGTACCTGTTGGAGTCCAGTGCCTCCCTTCATCCATTGTGTCTGCCCATTGTCACATTCTCTGCAGAAGTCCTGGTTGGTTGTCTTCACTTGGTTTGTGCTGGGGAGGGAGATCACAGCAGTGACAACTCTAATGGTTTGCCAGAAGTCCCCAAATCAGCTGCATATTATGTTTGAGAAGAGAGAGACATAAGGGCTTCTAACAGGATATGCTTTGACATATACAGTATTCTTCAGCTGTAGTCTGAAGTTTTTTTAATTTATTTTTTACACTCCATATTCCATTCCCCTCCATCCACCCTCTGACTTTTCCACATCCCACAACTCCTCCCATCCCACCTGACCTCTAAGCTCCCTGGGGCGTTCAGTTTCTTGAGGGTTAGGTGCATCATCTCAGATTGACCACAGACCTGGCAGTCCTCTGCTGTATGTGTGTTGTGGGCCTCATATCAGCTGGTGTGTGCTTCCCATTTGGTGGTCCAGTGTTTGAGAGATATCAGGGGTTCAGATTAATTGAGACTACTGGATTGCCCTTCTCCTCAGCTTCTTTCAGCCTTCCCTAATTCAACAACAGGGTCAGCTGCTTCTGTCCATTAGTTAGGTGCAAATATCTGCATCTGACTCTTTCAGCTGCTTGTTGGGTCTTTTGGAGGGCAATCATGATAGATCTCTTTTTGTGAGCCCTCCGTAACCTCATTAACAGTGTCAGGTCTTGGGGCCTCCCCCGTGAGCTGAATCCCACTTTGGGCCTGTCACTGGACCTTCTTTTCCTCAGGCTCCTCTCCATTTCTATCCCTGTAGTTCTTTCAGACAAGAACAATTATGTGACTGTGAGATGGCAACCCCATCCCTCACTTGATGTATTCACTTGATGTAGACTCTTTTTAAGGCTTGCAAACACAGATTCTAGGGTCCTGGTTGGGGAGAATACATTTATGCTTTGTTTGTTTGTTTATTTGAGGAGCTAGTGGTATCAATATTTAAGATGAGAGGTTATGGTGGTAAGAGAAGAAAAGACAGAGTGAAAATCAATAGGAAATTATATGGGTTACAGGTATGAGAGGCAGTATTGAAAATATTGAATATTGTGCTTAAGTAAAGAAAGGCAGACATAAGTGCCCCATCTGAGAGGAGATGTTTTAACATAATCAACTGAAACTTTAGAGAAAAAAGTGTAGATCCTAATGGAATATAACTTTCTTGCATTTCAAAAGACACATATGATTAGATATAAATTGAAAAATAAAATTGAAGATTAAAAAAGCATTTAAACACAAATAATAAATTGAAACAAAGGGCGTTGTGTTCTCATGTGTTTGGTACTGTGTTCCAGGTCTGTGTGCTGGGTACTGTGTTTTAGATCTGTGTGCTGGGTACTGTGTTCTAGGTCTGTATGCTGGGTACTGTGGTGTAGATCTATGTGCTGGGTACTGTGGTCTGTGTGCTGGGTACTATGTTCTAGGTCTATGTGCTGGGTACTATATTCTAGGTCTGCATTCTGGGTACTGTGTTCTAGGTCTGTATGCTGGGTACTGAGTTCTAGGTCTGTATGCTGGGTACTGTGTTCTAGGTCGGTGTTCTGGGTACTGTGGTCTAGGCCTGTGTGCTGGGTACTGTGGTCTAGGCCTGTGTGCTGGGTACTGTGGTCTAGGCCTGTGTGCTGGGTACTGCATTGTAGGTCTGTATGCTGGGTACTGATTTCTAGGCCAGTGTGCTGGGTACTATGGTCTAGGTCTGTGTGCTGGGTACTATGGTCTAGGCCTGTGTGCTGGGTACTGTGGTCTAGGCCTGTGTGCTGGGTACTGTGTTCTCAGTCTACATGCTTCTCTTTACATTGAGGACTCTATTCCCAATGTTTTCATCAGGATACAGCTCCAAGCTCTGTCACGATCTTCTTAGGATCTGCATATGTAGTCTTTGCCATAGCTGCTCTGGAAAGGACTCTCTCCACACTTCTGCTGCTACCTCCTCAGCCCCTGCAACTCTGATCTGTGCAACATTTCACAGTCCTCGTGCATCCTGTCTGGGCTCCAGCAGATCTCTTCAGCACAGGGCAGAGGTGGAGGTGTTGGGATGCTGTGTGGTCACAACCCTGGGGTCCCTATCCTTTTCCTGAATTTGTCCCACAGGGTGTTGAGCCATTTTCCTTTGCCTGGGTTTTCAGGCAGGCTAGATCCAGTTCCTTCTGAGCTTTTGAGTTCTTCCTACAGTCTGATTCCTTCATCACAGGGACAGATCACTCACTCCTCCAGGTAATGGAAGGGGAGAGGCATTATGGGATGGGTACATTTCCAGGCTTCAGATTTAGGTGACCTCTTCTAGCACTTGTCCAAGTTTTATTGAGACCCAATTTTTCCTATCAGTATCTGTGTTTAGCCTCAAGTTTGAGTTGTGAGCAGCAAAAACTGCCTGTCTACAACTCAACAGGATAGATGCTCTAAACTTTGTACATGTGGTGTGTGTGTGGGGGGGGGGGCGCACGTGCTTTTCTTTCATAACAGAAAAGCCACCATACACACCTGTTCCTCCCAGCGCCTAGGTTCAATTCAGCAACACAAAAAGAAATTGTAGTGTTTTCATACACAGTAGAAGTGAAGCAAGGAAAATCTAAATGTTATTACTTTAGGATGTGGGATGAAGCATAAGGAAAGTATCTAAAGGATATGCACGAGAGAAAATGAGGAAGGACTTAAACATCTTGGTCCCCCAAATCAATTAAATGCATTAAACAGGAAACAGGAAACAAGGACACCTCCACACAGTGGAGAATGAACACTACACCAGTGCAGTCCCTTTTCCACCACAGTCGTTGCTAATGTGTAAACATAAAGCTACCCAATCCATGTGTTGAGCACAGCAGCTCAGCTTTATATACACAGATACGAGAAGTAGAAGCGAAAGAGAATAGGTTTGTAAAAACAGTAACCAGATTCTAGTACCTGCCCTAAGACAGTTAAGGAGACCAAGAAGACTCTTGCAAATTCAAAGAGGGTCCAGGGAAGCAAGGAAATAGAAAGTTACACCTCTAACATCAGACTATCAAAATGTAGGGAGCAAAAATAGAATAGAAAAGGCCAAGTACGATTCTATAACACCGTTGAAAGTTCTAGAACCCTAGTCTCACTAACATCCTTGAACTTCAGAGAACCAGCTAAATGATAGATATAGCCACAGTGTTCAACTCCACAGCTCACGGATTGTTGATCACCGATGCCCACAGCGCAGTATTAGAGAAGAGCACTTGGCCTCACCTGAGGCAGGTTCTTCATATGCAGGCCTCAAACCTTCAGACCGGTTTGGAAGTCTCTCAGGTGGCTCCTTCCCACCAAAGACTTCTCACCACACACATCTGAAGCCTCTTGCCAAGCTAGGCTGGGATGAGAGGTGCGGGGATGGTTGTGTAAATGCCTGTGGAGGCCCCAGTGGGAAACTTCACTCACGTCCACACTGACTGAAGTCCTGGTAATTACAGAGCCTTCAAATGTGCCTGGAAGACTGTAGCTCCTTGATGTCTTCCTGATATGTGTTTGTGTTAAAACCTCCCGGCTCCCAAGCCACCCTGTTTCTTCTGTTCTGATTTTAGAGGACATTGCTCTACGTAGCTCAGGTTATTCTGGAAAGTTCCATGTAGACCAGGCTGGCTTTGAATTCAGAGAAATCTGGTCGAGTGTGTGACACAAGTGTTGAGATTAAAGGCATGCAGCGCTGTGCCCAGCCTCAAGGCTATTCCATCATGAACATCCAGAAGTTTGTTTTTCTCCCTACCACCCACAGTACTTTCTATATTTTTATTTGTTTTTATTGATCATCGATCATTCTCTACCTTCCATGACAAATTTGTCTCTGCTTAGTAATTATTCTACCTATCTTTATATAATTAAATTTGCTTTAAAAAAAACAGTTTCCCACTAAATAAATGTGGAAAGACCTGATAAAATATATAACATTAACTGTATGATTAACATGCTCTGGGTGTTTTGAGATGTTCTTTATGTATGTAGTTTTACAAACACACATGCATGTACATGTGCACACATACACATATGTGTGTTCCCGTATACACCCCCACACACAACACACCACTATAGGTGTCCCATTCTTTAGATGAAGCAAAAATCTACACACGTGGACGACTGTAATCATTTGGAATCCACTCCAAGGTATGTTATTTCACGGTCAGTAACTTGAACTCTCAAGTTGCTATATATATAACTATAAATGTCTCTGTATACCAGAGGTTCATAACCTTGCAGGAAGGACTTGCTGTCTTTTACTATTTGGGCTTCTGTAACAAATGACACTCTGGGTGACATAGCTCTACAGCCTGGAAGCCCATGATCAAAATAGAAAGGAAAGAGGTTCCATTCCCAGACTTCTGCTGGTGACCACCATTGTAGCATGTGCTCCCATGGCCTCCTCTTTGTCTGGGTGGCGCAGAGTACTAAGAGGTGACGTAAACTCTGATACTTCTCTTCTAAGGGCCCTAATCTTCAGACTGGGACCCACCCCCATTATCTCACCCATGGCTAGAATTCCAAGCTATGAATTTTAAGACTATATAATCGCTCAGTCCGTAACACTTGCAATAAATGTGAAGACTTATCTTATTATTCATCATGTGTATGTGTGTATGTCATGTGAATGTACACTCTGTGTGCATGTGTGTGTGTGTGTGTGTGTGTGTGTGTGTGTGCACACATGCATGTGTGTTTGTTACAAGAGTGTGTTTGTGTGTGTGTGTGTGTGGTTGGTTGCCTGTAAAGGCTAGAAAAGGATTTTGTATAATACCCTTTAAACTTAAACTTACAGGGGAAGGTGAGCTACCCAGTCTGGATTCTGGAAGCCAAACTGACCCTCTGGCAGAGCAGCAATGATCTGCCCTAAATTTCTAAGTCGTCTCTCCAGCTCCAAGATACAATACATTTTAAACCTGATTCTTTAACCTAGTTTTGCTTTATAAACAGAGAATAATCAAAAAATCATTTTAAATCTTGAATCTCCCAAGCTGTTAACAGGGCTATTATAGACTGGTTTAAACACGGCTTTACTCCAAGGCTCCAGGTGTTATTAAACTTATTTTCTTATGTTTGTGTCATGAAAACCCTCTCTATTTACACAGGCACTACTTAATTTTTTCTCTGTGCTTCTGCCTCCCCAATTTGAACTGGTTTTGTTTTGTTTGTTTGTTTGTTTGTTTTTTCCTCTTAGTTTATCTATGGCTACTCTCCTTAAAGACACAACCCCAGCTTTCTTCATTTATAAAGACCATTGTCATAGCGTGGATCTTGAACGTGCCCCAAGGCCAGTGTCTAAACACCCTTGGAATGATCTGGAGGTGGTGTAGGGTAGCTTAGTGTGGGGGGTAGGTTATCGGGGTGCATCACCATGTATTTCAAGGCTCTGGTCTCTTGCTCGTTTTCTTCTTCTTCTTTTTTTTCTTTTTTCTTTTTTCATTTCCAGCCATCAGGTGAGTGGTGTCTTTTCACCACGGGCTCCTACCCTGTTGTACTGCCCCACGCCAGGGCTAAAGCAACAGAGTCAGCCAAGAACTGAGCTCACCAGGACTGTGAGAGAAAAACAAACCTTCCGTCTTCATGAGTCAAATCAGCAGGAGACATCTGACCAACCCAATCATGGCTGTATCTTGAGCCCCACAAAGAGCACAGCACTGTCTTATTTTATATATATATATATATATATATATATTTTTTTTACCTGTTTACTGTCTAATGTTTTACTCTGACATTTAAAATATTATCGATTTGCTTATATTTTTGTAGTGAAACCTTCATTCAGGCTCTAGTTAAGTCCCCTCCCCCACCTCAAAGTTATAGCTCAGTGGTAGAGACTGGCCTGACATATTCAAGCTCCTGGGTTCTATACCCTGTATGAGAAACAAACAAACAAACAAACAAACAAACAAAACCCTCCACACCGAACAAAAAAAAAGCAACAAATACATAAAATAACCCCGGAGTGGAGAAATTATACTTCCTTTTGTTTTGAATGATGCATAGCAGACCCACAAAAGTGACCACACTTACTGTATGGGAAAATCCTTGATGGGATTCTGTGGGAAATACAAGGAGCTTACAGGAATACGCAGAAACCCCAGTGCTCCATTGTGCAAAACCAAGACTCGAGGCAAGCAGAGCTCAGACGCATCACACTGCTGGGTGGCCCAAGTGGCAGACCTCCATGTTTGTTTTCTGTTGACACGGCCAGATGGTAGAAGGCTAAATGACATTAGTGCCATTTCTTGAGAGAAAATTGGCTCCTTGTAAGGACAAAACCCAAGCAGGAAATAAGGATGGAAGTCAGTGTTTTGTCACCACCACCACAGTGTAGCAGAGCAAATTTGTCCACTGTGAGACAGTCTGGGAAAGGCAAGGACAAACAGTGACAGGATATAGATCCCATCTAGGTCTCTGAGGAGAAGGACACTCAGGATGCAGGGGCTGCACACCCTGGCTTTGTCTGTTTCCTTCCAACCTTGTCTAACTGGTCCAAGACTCAGCTGACCTTCTGGGATCTGTCACCATCCTCCCCTCTTGTCACTTTACTCTAGACTCTAACCTCACTTTCTGCTTCACCAAGGAAATACAAATGAAGAGAACAAAGCTTGCTCAGTCACCTCCTTTCACCCCCTAAGGACTTCACGTTCCTTGGGCACCACTGTTTCTATCCTATCTCGTCTAACAGCACCCAGATTTTTGCAGAGTCCTATCCTGACAGCACAGTCCCCAGCCCCCTTTCCCTCCCTCCTCTCTGACATTCAGTACCAAACCACTCGGAGCATTCGCTTCTGTTTGTTCTGTCTTCCCCTCTTATCATATCACCCACCAGTTGCCATCTGCCTCATGACACCAGTACTTTTCCTGCAATAATCAACAGGCCCGAAGCTCACTAAGCACATCTTTTGTTCCCAACTCACGAGGATGCTGGAAACAGCTATGGGGTGGACCATTTTAGGGTACCAGATCTAGTCTCACTATTTGACAAGTTTCTCCACTTGCTTAAGTTTAAATCTCACTTCCCTTTAAGGGGCAGTGACTATAAGACCCCTTCCCCTAAAGGATTGTCATGATGATTGGGTTAGGAAATGAGTGTAGTCACTCTAGTGACTCAGCACAGTCTATCTAGCACGCTGCCATTTAACCAGGGCTCCCTATCATTGGTCTTTTAGCGGTCTTCACTCCTGGGTGGGCCTTCCTCTTTCTGACCAACCTGTTTGCCCTCAGCCTCCTATGTCTCTGCAAGGCTACCAAGGTCCATCCCCAAACTGTCTAAACAAAGTGAGAAATGTAGAATCCAATCAGAATGAACGAGCTGAGTCCTAGATGTTATCTCTTAAACCTTTTCTCCCCAAATTTCATGGAGTGCAGCTTAAGAAACACTGCTAACTGCGTGTGACCCATAGGGGTGCCTATGCCTACACATTTTATGATATGAGGAAAGACCTCGTCTTTTTGCACTTTTAAACCAGCCTCTGGGGTTGAAATTCTGACCTCTGTTCTCCTGTTTTGCTTTTTTCCAAGTCGTGGAAAATTCTTACTGCAGCAGCCTGCCCTTTTGGGCATTGTGCAGACGGAGTTTTGATATTCCAGTCCTAGCCTGGGTGAGGTGTGCAGGTGATATATGTGCAGGCAGAGCAAAACCAGGTCTTGACTCTGCATCACCCACAGCCTTACTTAATGAAAAGCCACCAAATTCTGGGTAGCCCACAGGAAGCTTGAATTTTGGGTGTGGGGGTTCTTCCAGTGTCTACCCAAACACATGGGCTGCTTTCCGTGGATGGAGCAGGGTGTTCAGAAGTAAATGGGGTACACCCAGGGTTCCTTTCATGTTGGCCCCACACTTCAAAACATCTCTGATTTTCTTTTCTTCTTCCTGTAGTCTATGAGAAGAACATGATCAACAAACTCCGGGGCAATATGCACAATTGGTGTCAGAGTCACACTTCACTTGGCTTTACAAAGTGCTTTGAAGGTATTTTGTCTACATCAGGATTTCTCAAAATATGATGCATTACAAACAGTTTGAGCAGTACATTCTTAAGCATGTGAGAATAGGAAAAGTAATTATGGATGGAAATTATGAGGCACGTGTGCTACTATCTGCTCTGCCACGAGCCATGCCATAAGAGCTTTGCACATGCCTATGGCTCTCAAGACCTTCAGTTAATTAGTAATCAAGTGGGAGGTGTTAATAGCAAGACTTAGGCAGGTCTACAAATGCCAATAAAGAAGCTGGCAAACACCTAGTGAGTAAGCTTGAGTCTGGAAACAGCTTAGAGGCAGCTGTGTAAAAGTCAACAGACAATTATAAAATGAAACCGCACATGGTTTGTTTTTGAAAACATACCCTTTTTGATTTTATTATTATTATTTAATGTATACAAGTGTTTTGGCTGTACATGCATGCAGTACCCACACATACCAGAAGAGGGCACCAGATCTCCTGGAACTGGAGCTGTAGGATGGTGTAAGGAGACTTCTGGGTGCTGGAAACTAAACCCAAGTCCTCTTGAAGAGCAGTCAGTGATCTTAACCACTAAGCCACCCTTTCAGGCCTTGAAAATGCATTCTTATTCCCAAGCCAGTCGTTTTCTCTTGCTTTCTCCCCTCCTTCCCTCCTAGAGTCCTAGGAGGCTGATTTGTTTAGCTATCTAGTGTCATTCAGAGCAAAAGGAAACATCTGAGAGCACATGGGATTTCTTAGAATTACACACAAGGCCAAGCATTATTTACCACCACGACATTCCGTGAGGCCAGTGAGCTAGCACAGTGAGCTAGCACAGAATATAAAGGTGCTTGCTGTCAAGCTAAGAACCCAAGTTTGCCCCCTGGATGCTCACTGGTGGAGAGAACTGACTCATGGAAGCCAAGCTATGACCTCCACGTGCTCACTGTGGCATGCATGCCTAATAGATAAATGCAATGCATTTTTTAAATTCTTCTGGGGTGAGCTAAAAATCGTGCCTCAGCTACAATGTTGTTCATTCATAGTTAACTGTCAATCCGTTCGTTCCTGTTCAGTTCAGGACAATGATACCACTACAAATTCAGGCAGGATTTGAAAGCATATTTTATCTTCTGTGTATAGGTGATTTGCCTGCGTACATGTATATGTCTGTGAATCACGTGTGTGCTGGGTGCGCATGCAGACCAGAGGAGGGTGTCAGATGGTTGTGAGCCACCATGTGGGTGCTAGGATTCACCCAAATGTAAATATGTGCAAGGAACCCACAGATAGAATAGGAAACAAAGCAATTATGATCACATTACATTTGGAACAAACCAACTTCCTGTTGAGTGAGTAACCAAGTGAGCTTGGTTCACTTCATCGCTTCTAGGACCCGGAGACCTGACAGGACTAAGTCAAGGAAAGAAACGGATACTTTGTCTTAGAATGTCAGAGGGTTCAGTCCATGGAACCTAACACCTCTGGAAGACCATCCAGTGCTTTTGACCACTGAGGTATCTCTCTCACCCCCTAGTCAAGTTCATATAGCTATATAATAGCCACTTCTTATCCTTACCCAGCAGCTAACCATGTAGCATGGAGCACCAATGCAGCATTGGCACACATGTTTTATGAATGCAAAGGGGAAGGAGGGTAAGAAGTACAGTGAAATGGGTCATGTGCACATGCTACAGTCATTGCACTCATGAGCCCACAGCCAATCAACCAGCCAGAATGCTGGCATAGACTGGATAAATGATCTCAAGGCCCCACCCCATACTGACCTGATATTGGTAATAGCTACTGGGGGAAGGAGAATTATCTTTTTTCTAGGGTGGCATCCATGCACATATTAGACAGCAATAATTGGAGAGTGGGTTATAAAAAGAAGGCAAAGTTGGAAAGAGAATATGTTGAGGAGATGTGGGGGGGTTGGAGGTGGGGGAATGAAAGTTGGGTGTGGTCATATTTGATTGGATACATGTGTTGAGTTCCCAATAAGAAAGGAAAAGTTATTTTCTAAGAAAAATATTGCACACACACAAAAAGAAAGTAACAAATAGTGTGGCTGCAGAGAGAATGAGGGATTGACCAACAGTGTTTACATTAGGAAAGGGTACCGGAGTGCTAGTACAAAGCAGAATGAATATCATAAAAATGTATATATTTACATTTGTTTTTATATATTTGATACCTGTCAGTGGCCGACTACACTGTCGTTAAGATCCAGAACAAATTAAGAATAAACATTTGCTCACCCACATTGTCTCATCTGCTCATGATTACATAGATATCAATGGAATTTTAAAAAATATGGAAAAAAACACAGCCACCACTCGTCCCCCTGCCCTTGATACCTACTAAGCATAGGTTGAACAAAGAATTCATCAGACTAGCAGCCACTCTTCTGCATCACGTGACCTGCAAATGCCTCCTGCCGTTTCCTAAGCAAACACCAATGCTGGTTAGTCTTAGTCAGAACATGGCACAAGTTTGCCAACTCTGAGCTTTGACCATGCAAATACGGCAATGCCTGAGCCTTCCTGAATCATCCACACACCCCACCCCCACCCACCCCCAGTGTTCTGGGACTGGAGGGATGCACCTTTTGATCAAGCCTTGCCACTATCATCTCCTGAGCACTTGTGTGCACAAAAAGACATTCCTGTGCTGTGTGCATGTGCTACATCCCTCCCAAACAATTCCCTCTGCTGATGCAGGGTTCATAGAGAAATCAGTCCAGCTGTGAACTGGCGTTATATGAGGGTTAGAGGCACTCCGAAGACTTGGCGAAAGGATATGACCATCTTGAAAGCCACAAAGGATCTGCCTATGCCTCCCCTGTTTTCTCTAGGGCAGGAGCACTGGCTCTTCAGTGTCCGTGTCTCATGGTGCAGTTCCGAGCATTATAGATACTCTTCCAAGCCGAGATGAAATACTGTCACCATCTCTGCATTTATTGCGTGCTTCCCAAGCCATGGGCAATTTCTGTTTTGCAATGAAAAAAATCCAAGCGGACACTTGCCAACTGTCTAGTATCTCGGTGCTTTATCTACACTGGGCAGTTGAGGAATAACAGAGACAGCAATGTATGTAGCCTTCTGAGGAAAGTGGCCATTAAACAGGCCATTAAAAAAGTGACGAGAGGCTTGCATCGGGGCACCTTGAGGACATATCGCAGGGCGCTGTGAAAGCCTCCACGTACAAAGAGGGCCTGGCTGTGCATATGAATCTTAAACTGAGAGATGAGAAGTACTTGGCTGAGAGAAGGGAAATGGGCAGGAATAATAGTGTGTAGCAGCGGGAACATCGGTTGAGAGCCGAAAGGATGGGGGATGCCATAAAATCTCAGTGTTACCAGATCATTGTCCGCGTGGCTATAAATAAGCCTCCTGGTTGTTATCTAATATTCCTCGGGATGCTAGCCCACATCAGCACCGTAGAGGGGTTCATTTGCCCTCTGGCCTCTGCTTGGTTTGGCAAATGGTGAAGGAGTTTTGGCATATGACCGGAAAGAAGGCAGGATGAGGGAGAAAGTGTAGGTCCCCTTTCTCTCTGTCTCTACTTCTGTGTATGTCTCAGGATCATTGTCAAAACTGACAGATTGCTCAAAGTGATGCTTTCTATCCACTCCTTGGCCTTCTCGGTTCTTATTGATCACTGTCTGTGGATCCTAAGGTATGCCCTTTCACCCACCTCACTTTACTGCATCAGCCCTTGGAGATCCTGGTGGTCACGCCACTGTGTGCAAGGATGTTCATCACCTCATTGTCTGAGTTTGACTCTGCAGTCTGTTTCCCTGTTAGGATGCTGACCCACAATGACTATAAAACTGGATTCTAGTTTAGAACAGCCATGTGATGATTTAAAAACTAAACAAGATCGAGTTAACGCCTTTTCATGATCGCGGACTCATGTGATCACGTGACACACTCCAGGCCAATCACATGCAGCCAAATGCTGGCGAGGCAACAGATTTCTGCAAGTTTTCTTAAATGGAAACGGGACGCAGAAGAGGTTGCTCAGTGGTTAAGAGCATTTGCTCCTCTTCTGGAAGATGCAGGTTTAAATTCCAGCACCCCTGGGGCTGGCGAGATGGCTCAGCGGTTAAGAGCGCCGACTGCTCTTCCGAAGGTCCCGAGTTCAAATCCCAGCAACCACATGGTGGCTCACAACCATTCGTAATGAAATCTGATGCCCTCTTCTGGAGTGTCTGAGGACAGCTACAGTGTACTTACATATAATAGATAAATAAATCTTGTAAAGAAAAAAAATTCCAGCACCCACAAGGTGGCTCACAATTGGCTGTAGCTTCAGGCTCAGATGGTCTGATGCTGTCTCTGGCTTTCCCAGAAGTGTGCGCACAGTGCACAGATATACAGGGTGCATAGGGATGCTTGAAGGCAAAGCACTCATACATAGATAATAAAATCAAGTAAATCTCTCCTTTCTAAGGCAAGCTGGGCATGGTGGTACGTACCTGTAATCCCACTGATTTGGGAGACTGAGGCAGAGTCTGCTTAACTTCTCCATTTCTTTTCGTCTGCTGGGCTTGAGAAAGGGTTTCCTAGAGTCAAGGTTGTCCTTCAAGTCATTATATGGCTGAGGGTGGCCATAATCTCTTGGCCCTCCTGCCTTATTTCTTTGGTGTTAAAGAGCACATGTGTGCTACCACACTTGGCACCTCTTTGCTGTATCTTTGCCTTCTTCCTTCTAGAACAGTAGAGACCATTTTTCCTTCCAGGACACCATGGTCCACATGTTGAGCAGGAGAGTGTAAGCCATAATCATGTACAGGGGAATAGCAAACTAAGAAGCCTGACAGCCTTAAAGTGTCCGGTGCTAGCTCTGGATCTCTACTTGTTACGTAAGAAGACTGGACACATCTGGATGAGCTATGGCAGATGGTGCTCGTCATATCCCAGCTCGTACAATATCAATGCAAGGAAGTTGTGAGTTCAAGGTCAGCCCAGGCTATATAGTTACTATGAGGCCATCTTGCACTACTGACATCCTTGTCAAAAAAGGTCATTTGATGATACAAAATGTCTCCGTGGCTCAATAGCCTAGAGGGATCGAGCAGGGTGTCTAGAAGGTGGTAAAAGTTTTGAATCAGCATCCAATATGTGCTATATTTTCCTTATAACCATGACTCATGGGTCCAGGAATCTAGGGTGGAAATGGGAGTAATTCCACTCACTCTCACCCCTGGTGACACACTGGGACATTTTGTCTCTTCTGGCCTAGTTTGTGTCCCAGACTGAGAGCACTACTGCCAAGAGATCCAGCAAGCATGCCAATAAGTTGGGAGATCAGACTTCCTCTTGGCCACTTGGGGCTTCCAATGCCCTCAAGTCAACAGGCTAATAGGAATCAAAGGTGTTGAAAGTCGTATTCTATGGGAAATTGGAGTGCTTCTCTATAGAAGAGCTCCAGGAGATTATGTCTGGAGGAAAGGGCATCCTAAGAGTATCTAGAAGTCATTGTGTCCTGAGATAAACATCAATGAGAAACTGAAACAACCCAATCCAGGCAGAACAAAAAAGGGCACAGACCCTTCAGGGATGGAGGTATGGGTTACTCCTCCAGGAAAAGACCCAAGACCTGTTGGGTTCTGGTCTTGCTTTGGTCCAGTATTTCTTCACCCAAGAGTTTCCTCTGGTCCTGTTCACTTTATGCACGTCATTTACTAACCTATTTTTCTCTGCAACAATAGCTACAGTTCAGATCTGTGTTTTCTAGTTTCTAATGACCTTCCCCTCTGTGTCCATACTTTCCGATTCCTGGATCTTCTGCCATCAAGAAATTGGACCACTTTGGGGACCAGAAGGAAAGAGGCCATGTTTCTACAGTTTTCCACAGTCCTGAGTTTAATCACCTCTCTTAGAGTTGTGCCTTCTCATCAAGGCTGCTCATAAATTGGCTATCCTTATGCCAGAGTTGTTATGAGATTCAAAGTCAAATAAAAACGTCTTCCTGCTCCGAAGACACAACCCACAGCCTGCATAATAATGCAGTGATTACTGTTGGAATCTTGGAGGAGCAGAGCTAGAACTCTGGACAGGAGCCAGGACACCTGGACGATCATGTGTCTGGAGAAGTCAGTTAACCTTCTGGCACCTCAGGGTTCCCACCAGCTATGGTGTGAGGTGATTAACTCTTTGGCCTCACAGGGTCTTGGGGGCGTCACCATCTCAAATAAGACCGGCTCGTGGGCATCATAGTCTTATTTTTTTTTCAAGTTGAGAGTCCAACTAATGTCATCATCTGGACGATGGAGGCCACAAATAAATTAGTTCGGAAACTACTTTCTTACAGAACAATAAAAGAATCTGGATGTGTTCTGCAATGCAGCTGAATTTTTTCCCCTGTGGAGCTAGGGGAGAAAGGCACCTGGCAGCTATTTCCTTTTGTTGGAATCTAGCTTTTTCTCTCTTACATTTGGCACTTCCTCTGCCCAACTGAAGTCACAGGTAATTAACCTCCATCTACTAAGTCACTGAGGTCCTGCACTGTTCCCTTAAGAATTAATTTTAGAAATGAATCCCCAGCTCACTTTTCCTAAAAACGAGTAATGAGCTCTTGCAAGCTCACAAGCATCAGCAGGGGTCTGTCTTTCTGTCCCCTGCCCCCATCTCTTTGTCTATCCCTCTTTGTCTCTCTGTATCTGTCCCTCTCTGTATCTCTCTGTCTCTGTGCCTTTATCTGTCATCTCTGTTTCTGTGGTCTCTATATCTGTCTTTGTGTCTGTGTCTGTCTGTCTGTCCCTCTCACAACACACACACACACACACACACACACACACACACACACAGAGACACACACACACAAACACCTAGCCTGGGTGTGCCGTCACAGCACCATGGTTTGTTAAGATGCAGTATGGAATAATGTCACATCTGAGTGTGGAATGGAATGCCAGAACCTGCCTTGCAAGGTTTGATCTGACCTCGGCATTTCTCACTGCATGACGGCTGGCCGCCAAGTCACTCCGCTTTCTCCTGCTTCTGTTTTTCCATGTAAAAGTGGAAATGGTAAGGTACAGGGGAGGTGTGGCTCAAATCTGAGAAAGCAGCTGGAGCCCTGTGACCTAACAGAGCCCATGATCCCTATGGCCAACACTAGATCCCTGAGCCCTTTGCTGCTGTCTGTGAAAAGGATGGCCATCCTGGTTTCATGAGAAGAATTGAGATTCAGACCATTTAAGCAATTTCCCCAAGTTTACATCACCACAGTGGGCAAAGCAGGTTCCCAGTCAGAACTCCCTGAAACCACATCCATTTTACTGTTGACTCCATAATACACAGCTTCTTAGCTGTCTCCTTACATGGCCTCCATCAAGCCAAGAATGAATAAAGAAACTGCTGTGGATATGCACAATGAGTAATACTAAGCCTTTAAAAGGTAGTACATTTTGTCATTTCTAAATGGGATAATAGCTAAGGCAGATAAGCCATGCACACAAACATAAATACTGCACGCTCCCACGGATGAGTCTAAAAATCACTAAACTCACAAATGCACAAAGCAGGAAGGTATTTACCAGAGCCTGGGTAGTATTCAAAGGCTACAAAGCTTCAGCTAGGCAAGGAAGTTTGATGTAATATCTTTTTGTTTTTCAAAATTCTGTCATATACTCCATCCTGACTTCCCTTTTGCCACTCCTCCAAGTTTTGTTTATTTTTTCCCTTTTTAAAGACCAGTTACATATCAAAGTCTATCTCCTTGACTTAGTTCTTTAATTGCTTGAGAATGTTGTACGTGCACACAATGTATTTTGGTCAAGTTCACCCCATTCCCTTGCTCCAAGTCCTTCCCCATTCTTCCATCATCAGCCCTTCCCAGCTCCATGAGGTCTTCTTTTTCTCCTTTTGAGTCCACTCATTGATTTCCTGATGTGTAGGGGTGCAGGGCCATCCATCTCTCAGGGGCAGAATCCTTGAAGGAGACTGGCCTTCCCTTTCTTGGCAGCTGTCAGTTTCCAATAGCTTCTTATCTAGGTGTGGGTGGGACTTTGGTGAGCACCGCCCTGAATTTTGTCTGGCTTGGTCTTGAACACGTCTTACATCTTCTGTCACAACCACTGTGAGATATGTTGTTACCTCCCCTGGTGTTCTTAAGATACCATTCATCGTAGTCATCTGTAGCTCCTAGCTCTTACTGCCTGCTCTTCCATGAGGATTCCTGAGTGCCGGGAGTAGTATAGATACCACACTTAGGGTTGAACCCTCCACAGCATCCCTTACTGGGGACCAGTGTGTTTCTGTAGTAGCTACCATCTACTGAAGGAAATAAAGCTTCTCTGTTGGGGTTGGGAGGAGCACTAATCTACGTGTATATGGATAAAGCCTGAGGGGTCTGGTTAACACTATTGACATAAACTACCTGTCATCTATGCCAAAGGAACTAATGTGTTAGCCAGTGTTGTGAGAAATAAGTTCCCATTGTGAGTGGAACCCCATAGCAGCTTATTTCTCACTCACTTTGTCCGATCTGTGGTCATCATTCTCTCTAGCTATTCAGGGTCCCAGTGGCTTCTTTCTTCCAGTTCAGCTACTATATGCATGTGAGTTCTAAGCAGGAGTGTGTAAAGGAAAATACAGGCAGAGCATCACACAAGAGGCATTTGTAAGTGGTGCATCACCCCTAATCACACGCAGGGTCTTCTATCCCACCACAGGATGGCACAAGGCAAGGCAGTGACCTAAGAAGTGTGTTCTATCTATGTCACTACAAAAAGAGAAAACAGGTACAGTAGCCTCTGCCACAGGGGATTGGCTGCCAGCATTCTTATCCTGGAGGCTGGAATACTCTATAACCACTTAGACCCAGTGCATGTGTTATGAGGAGCCATCGAAGTGATGGGAAAGGATGTTCAACCATTCTTGTCCATGAAAGGATGAAGAAGTCTCTGAAGAGGCTATTTCCTCAGGAACGTGTTTGGCCTCTGCATTTAATGTGTTACCAAGACCATTTCTTTTTGTTAGTTTATAACACTAAAAAAGTTACTACGTGGATGCTCCTTACAATCCGATAATCCATCATCAACAACAGTATTAAGCGTTAACTCCCACTCTTAAATTGAATTCTAGTGCTCTCCATTAACAGCTCACTAGAGAGAAATGACAAATAATTTCATGGCTCAAGAGCAGCAGACAGATGAGTTCGGCAAAAAGAGGGTCAAGCAGCGGCAGGGGGTGGTGGAGAGGACGTGGAGTCTTCAAAATAAGGACAAGTGCTCCCATCTTCCCACAAGTGTGTAACTCAGTGTCGCCAAAGGTTATTAGCATTCCTTACGTCTTCCGGAAGAGCCTACCCTCTCCTAGTTCCTGGGCACATTACATTTGTCTTACAGTGGAGGTGACCAGACCCTCTGGGAACCTGAAAACTCAAATAATTTGCTTCAAGAATATGAACAGATTTCTTGTTCTCTCTTAAGAGGAAGATGTTCCACAATGCCTAATCTAACCTTTTCCCTTTCCTTCAGGGTTTTCTTTTCTGTTTAGACTCTTTGGAGAAGAATGGGCCATTAGTCTCAGTCTATTGGAAAGATGTGTAAATGTACTCTGGGTTTGGCTTCCTCCCACAGCGTTACTTTTTAATGCAGGGAACAGCCCCCAGGACATTGTCCACAATCAGCACAGCCTTCTCTACATCAGCCACAGAGCAAAGGAGGGCAGGGTGATTGTCTTATGCAACCTCTGTCTAGAGACCTCTGAGTTAAGAAGCTGGAAACCCCGTGGAGAGTGTTTAGGGATAGGGCAGGGACATTCTCTCTGCACTTCCATTTCTTGACTTCCAAACTCAAGAAACAAGAAAAGCTAATCCCATCCCTCAAGAGCACCCCTTGTTCTAATTTTATAGCAATAGAAGGGAAAGAAACTCTGAGTCCTGGTACTCTTGGACCTACCATTGCTGAGAGGTAGAACTTCAACTGAACCCAGAGCTTGCTAGGCCCTCCACCAGACCACTTCTTCCAGGGCACAGGAGACATCCACATTGCTGAACTACATTTCTTTACTGCTCTATTCGCCCTGGGAAGATCACATTCTGTTAATATAACCCAGAAAACCCAAGAAGCAGTCCCAGCAGAAACCTATCAGGCACACTCACTATACGTGCTTCTCCCAGAGACAAAATCATCTGGCTGGAGACCAGATTTGTAAGCTCGCAAGATCCAGGAGTTTGAGTGTCCCTGTCTTAGTCTGATATAATACCTAAGACATTGTTTTCCCCCAGAGATCATCCCTTTCCTCGTTATTATTCATACATGCTCTCTTCCACCCAAGTTCCAGCTAAGCTGGTCACATTGCTGACCTCGGTCTGGTCTCTGCTACTTGAACCTACTTTCCCATTGGAGGATTTGTCTTTGTTGGTTACCAGCTTTCGTTTTGTCCTAGCTACAATCTTTCCTAGCTACCATCTGAAGCCTCAGTAGCATCCTGATTCTGACGGTGGCAGCACGTCTCCTCTACCCATCGCTAAGGAGGATGGCGTGGTAATCCCCCAACTCTTGAGATTTAGGCCATTGGCTTTTCTCTTATTGAGTTGCTAGTGCATTGTATATATCATAAATATATGTCCTTTAGTATATGTATATAATTTCTTTCCTTTTTTTGTATCTGAAACAATTTCCTTATAGAGGTCTTTCAGGTTTATTCGCAGATATTTTATATATTTTTAATTTCTCATTTCTTTCTTAGTAACTTTATTATATATATGAAATGAATATCACACATACACTTGTATCTAAAAACATACACACACATGCATGCACACAAACACATACACGCATATACACACACAAACACACATACACACACAAGAACACATGCACAGATTGAGGGGGAAGAATTATTTATTTTGAACTACAAAGGACTTGGAGGACCCCCAAAAATCCAGAGAAAAAAGTATAAACCTGTGGCTCTCACAGCATCTTACTTTCAAAATACGTTATAAAGACACAGTAATAGATCAGCATGTGGCTAGCATAAATTAATCGATATACTTACAAACAACTGATTTTCTAGAATGCTATAAAATTTACATTGCAGAAAAGCTAATGTCTTCAATAAACAATGCCATAAACCAGGTATTCATATAGAGAAGGAACCAGACCCGAGACAGATTGACGAAACAGACTATAGAATGGGAAAAAGCATTTGCAAAGCACATACTCGATGAAGAGTTAGTACCTAGAACAACTCAAACAGCTCACCAGGCTAAAAGTCTCATTAAAAATCACACAAAAGTCATGGACAGACTGTTTTTTTTTTTTTTTAATGATTACCTCTCATGCATGCAAATGCATGCGTGTGTGGGCAAATGCACCACAATGCATACATGGACGTTGGTGCGCAACTTGTAGGTCTTGGCCTCCCCCTTCCACCTCTGGAGCCTATGGCTAGACCTCAGGGCATCAGGCTTGGTGGCAAGCCCATTTACCTGCTGAGCCATCTCACTGGCTCACCACTGCTTAAAAGAAGGCAGTTAGCTTGGCCAACAAGTACGTGAACAAAACTAACATCACTAATTATTAGGGAAATGCAAATCAAGAGCATAATGAAATATTATTTCACCATGGCCAGAATGACAGCCATAAAAAAGACGAAAAAAATTAATAATTTTGGCGAAAACGTGCGAGAAAGACCTCGGCACACTGTTGGGGAAATGTAATTAGCACAGCCGTTATCAAGGGCCATGTAGAAGCTCCTTAGGGAATGAAAATAGAACCACTGTATTATCCAGCATCCAGCTAGTGATTATACAGTCCGAAGAAATACAGTCATTACACAGAACGGATACTAGAATTTGGGTAGCAGGTAGCAAAATGCAACTGGACAGGGGCTTAGCTGTAGTGTGCATGGCACAGGAGGGTAACTATAACCTCAAAAAGCTTATTATTTATTTCAATGTAACTTCAGGGGGGATGGTTTGGAAGTTCTCAGGAAGGAGCTGTAAATGCCAATTTCTTTGATACAATCATTGCATATTCATACATGTGTCATAGTATGGTACCAACAAAAATGCAGAGATAATATCAATTAAAAGGGAATGACCTTTTCCTGCGAACTGTAGCAGGAATGGATATTTTTATAATTTATTTTTATGTTATATGCATCGGTGTTTTGCCTACATATATGTTGGTGTGAGAATGTCAGATCCTCTGAAACTGGAGTTACAGACAATTGTGAGCTGCCGTGTGGGTGCTGGGAATTGAACCCAGGTCCCTTAGAAAAGCAGTCAGTGCTCTTAACCGCTGAGCCATCTCTCCAATCCCCTAGGTATGTGTTTTGTTTGTTGGTTTGCTTTGGGTTTTGTTTTTGTTTTTTTAAAGATGTGATGTTCAGTTAAAGAAGTCAGACCCAGAAATCTCAAATTGTAGAGTTACAGTTATGTTAAATATCCACCTTAGGTAAATTCATAGAATCATGGTGAGGAGTGATAGCTTCTGAGCCCTGGATTGAGGCTGATTGAGTATGGGGCTTTATTTAGGGCTCACGGATGACTCTACACCTAGAAAAAGTCACACAGCATCACAAACACACTTTGTGCTCATGTTCAGAGAAAGACTTTGAAACTGTAGCATTTATGCTGTGCAGATCTTATGTCAATTTAAAAGTCATCTGGATGTGCTTGTAATCTCATATGTGCTTCCATTCTGCTGGCTGCTTTTCCCTCTGTCCTGACTCCCCCCCCCACACACACACACACCAGCCCATAGCCCACTCCAATGGGAAATTCATCATGAGTTAGAGACTCCACTTTTGAGTCTCATTTGCACAACATTGGCCCACACTGGTCCAGCCAACAGACTATGGCATGCTCAGATCAGAGCAGTTCTGCAGTCCCACTGAAAGCCAATGGATCCCATGCTGATAAGTAGCCAAGAATAACCAGGGTAGGCAGAATGTTTCTAAATAGAGACACCACACACTTGCAAGTGGGCACGAAGCAGAATATGGCAGAGCCCCAGGAAGACAGCAGATGGGTGGTTTTAGACACAGCTGCTGTCACTGGGCAGAGGAGACATGCCAGCCATCATAGAGGTGGGACAATGGGGGGTTGTCAGGAAACAAGTACCAAGGGCTTGGGGAAGGTAAACAAGACCTCTCATTTTAAACTCCATAGAAAGATGATAGCATAAGGTTGGGCATGGGGGCATGGGAATCTCAAACTGGTAAAGTGCACAGCCTTGGGATGGGGTACTACACTGTGGTATTCCGAGGTAATTATGCCACTCAAATAGTGCTGATAACACATCAGACCCCATATTTCCTGCCCACCTACATGGCCACACATTTGAGAAATGAGGGCAACTCTTGCCTCCTCTCTCCAGTGGCTTTTGTTGAAATGCATCTCACCCCATATTTCCTGCCCACCTACATGGCCACACATTTGAGAAAGGAGGGCAACTCTTGCCTCCTCTCTCCAGTGGCTTTTGTTGAAATGCATCTCACCCCATCTGGTCTTTGTTACCTTGTGGAGACTGTTCAGACCTCCGTGGACTGTGATTCATTTGAAATCATGCCAGTCTAAGCTTTGTGCTTTTACCCTGTGTGTGAGCAAACATATATTCTAGGGCTTTCTGTTCTGTTGCTCTGGAAGTCACGTCCAGGCAGTCTGGCTTCAGAGGTCTTTACTCTTTCCATTTCAGCAGAACAAGCTCGTGTTGTTTACTTTATCCCAGGCACTGGGCTAACTGCTTTAAAAGTACAGAGTCATATTAACACATGAATAATACAAGTGATCCAGCTGCCTTTATCCCCCTCAACATCAGAGGCTTTAGAAATTAGCATGATGAATATTAAATATGAGTTCTCATTAGATGAAATGACTGGAATTAAAACATGAGACATGACTGTACTACCACAGAGGGGGGAAAAATAATCTCATTTCTGGTTGAACATCTGATCATCTGTAACACTTTCTCCAGGGACGGCACTTGAGGTTTGATCTCGGAATCATTAACTGCTGTCCACATTCTGGCCAGCAGAGTCCAATATTTCTATTCTGGAGTAACCAGTTCTACTGGTAAAAGCCATATCATAGGACACTGGCTACCAGTCTTAAGGCTGAGTCTGTACAGGGATGGGTGATGGTCTTTAAGAAAGGCAGAAGGCTTGAACCTGTCACCTCACCACAGAAGATATGTGGACTATTTTATGCCGATTTGTCAATAGATGTCTGTTTAATTAATGCCTGACTATGGAGAACCACATGCGAGACTTCTCTTTGTTGTTACCTTGTAGCAAGACGGCAGGCTTATTGCTGATTCTTGCTCATCATTTTAGCTGGAGACTTTTTGTTTTGTTTTGTTTTGTTTTTTAGTTTTGTTTTTATTGTTTGTTTTTTGTTTTTTTGTTGTTTTTAAACTTTTTTATTAGATATTTTCTTTATATACATTTCAAATGCTATCCAGATTATGGGATAGATCCCTGGGTAGGGTGGTCTCTGGATAGTCCATCCTTTTGTCTTAGCTCCAAACTTTGTCTCTGTAACTCCTTTCATGGGTATTTTGCTCCCTATTCTACAGAGGAATGAAGTATCCACCCGTTGGTCTTCCCTCTTCTTGATTTTCTTGTGTTTTTTAGCTGGAGATTCTTATCTATCAGGAGAAAAAGTCTGCAAGGGCAGTCTTCACGACCTTCGTGACTGCCTTTCTCTACAGCAGTAAGGTTATCTGGATTTCAACATTGTTTAGATACATGCCCACTGTTCCCTGCAGGACCTTCCATGCAGAACATCTTTGTCCATGGTACCTGTGTGTCTTTCTTCGGATGGACTGGCAGTCACCGTTTCTTCTCCAGTAGTGTATCTAGTCTTAGGATGTGAATAAGCATCTATGAACATCTCCTGCTGGTAGCCAGATTTGAGATGTTCCCATGCTTCCTGTCTCTTGGTAGTAGTAGTAATTACAGTCTGTGTAGTCCTCTCCTTGTTGTACCAGAATTGTTTTGTGATGTAACAAGCCATAACAAAGTAATGGCATGCCTTTGCCAATATTAAATATTAAAAGAAAGTCACACCTGTTTAGGTTGCCTTTGGTCTCACTTCTGTGACTAGGTGATGTAGCCGCTGAAAGAAAGATAAATTCCCTGTAAGCAAGTTAGGATGTTTTTGACTCCTAGAAGATGGGATGTCTTCCTGCGTGTGGTGGTACATTTGTAGTCCTAGCATTTGGGAGGCTGAGACAATAGGATTAATAAGTCAAGACTGGATTCTGTCGGGACCCTCCTTGCCTGCCCTTACCTAGAGGGTTCTCCCTGGCTACACCCATCCGGTCTGCCTAGCTAGGCTTTAAACATCCTTTGACATAGTCTAGCCAAGTAAGTCTACCTGATGATATTCTCTTCCATGTACCTTCCCTAAGCCAGCAAATCTAGCCTGAGTCCCGCATCCAGGGATCCAGACAAATTTCACCCTCCCAGGTTATATTATCTCCAATTATCTAGGTTTCTTCTAGGACCCTCCTTACCATATTCCCATACTCCAGACATAGACCAGAACTTACAAACTATATGCCATCCAAGACATCTATGTCTATCTGGCTGCATTCTACATGAACCATATCCAACCTTTAGGCTTAACTAGACCCGTGCATCCCTACCTGCTCTGTATATCAGACATATACTAACCAAAATAACTCCCCATGCCCAGATCTTATTGCAAAAATACAAACAATAAGAAAGCTCAAGGCACTTTCTCCCTACCTTCTCCCTGACCTGCCTCCAATTCAACAGTCCTGTAGAAATGTTCACCAGTAAGCAAAACCTAGATGAACCCAAGAACATAGAATTTAATTATTAAAAATGTATTTAAAAAAATTCAAGGAGTTTAAGGAAGGCACAAACAGTTCAATGAACTTCAAGAAAATGAATGTCTGAGCCATGCCCAGGAAAACACAAATGTAAATGTGATAGAAATGCTAAAGACAGTACAGGATTTGGAAACAGAATTCAATAAAAAGAGAGAAACATTGAAGAAGACCCAAACCAAAATGAAACTGGAATTGAAAAAAATCCAATAACCCAGCTAGAAAACTCAAGGTAAAACCTTCCACGTAGAATGACTCAAGCTTAAGAAATAATGTCAGGAGTAGAAGATACAATAGAGAGTTTCTAGACAAAATAAGTAAGAATTGTGAAAAAAAAAACATACAATTAAGGAACACATAGGAGACATAGACGAGCATGAAAAGATCATTTTCAACACAGAATTTTGTATTAAAAACACAGAATCCCTGGTCAATGGCCCAGATGAGATCCTCACCTCGATCACAGAAGTCTCTTCCAAACTAAGGAAAGTCAGTTGTGTAGAGACAAGCATACAGAACGCCAAATAGACAAAACCACTTAGAAAACCACTGAATCACATCACATCGCATCACAGAGAAAACACTAAGTGTACCGAAGAAGAAAGTGTATTGGAAGCTGCAAGAGAGAAAACATAGCTCATATACAAATGAAAATCCATCATGACAATAGCTAGTGTCCCAAGAGACATTTTGAAAGCCAGACAAGCCTGGAGTGACAAATACCAAGTTCTAAAGGACCAAGAAGACCAACCTTAACTAATGTACCCAGCAAAATTGTCTGCCATATTTGAAGGAGGAAGAATTACTTTCCATGACCTAAACTGCCTAAAAAAAAAAAAAAAAAATCAGACTCAGCAGACCATTCCTAAAGAATGTACAGGAAATATTTTAGGCTGAAGAAAAGAGTGAGAGCACCCACTCTTTCTAAGAGGCATTTTTAAAAAAACTACAAAGCCATAGTTATTAAAATATCAAGTGCCACTGAGAACAAACATATCACCCAGACTCAGCAATACAATCACTACAATCAACACACACCTCCTAATAACTTTAAATATTAATTTAAATATTTAATAAAGAATGGTTTAAATCCTTCAATGAAAGGAAACAGCCCAGATTACTGTGTTAAAACCCAAAATCTATCTATCCTTTTTTCTACAAAAAAAAAAAAAAAATTCCACCTTAACTTTAAAGATCGGTGCTATATTAAAGAGGAAGAATGGGCCACACCCCTCTAGTCAAATGGAATCAGGAAACAAGCATAATTTGCTCTCCTAGTATCTGATATAATAGGCTTCAAATTAAAACTAATCAGAAGAGATAAGAGAGACATTTCATTCTAATCAAAAGAACAATTAACCAAGACAATATCCCAGTCCTAAATATATATGCACCAAACTCTGGTGCACTGAATTTCATAAAAAGTGTCCTACTGGAATTAAAGACACAAACCAATATCAACCCACTAATAATAGATGAATTCAGCCCCTTGCTTATTCAATAGACAGGTCATCTGGACAAAAACTAACCTCAGAGAATTATCAGAATTGAGTGACATCCTATATTAAGTGAACTTAAAAGATATTTGTAGAATGTTCCACCCAAATACCAGATGTATACATGCTACTCAGGAGCAAATTGAAACTTTTCTAAACTACACCACATTCTGAGACACAAAGCAAATCTAATCAGATTCAGGAAGGTTGAGATAACTCTGTGTATTATATCTGATCTAATACAATAAAACTTAAAACTGACAGGAAACAAATCTCTAGTAAGTATACACATATGAAGATTGAAAAACTAATTGCTGTTTGACAAATAGATCAGAAAATCAAGAGAGGAATAATAAATATCTCATCACTAAATCAAGATGAAAGAACAACATGATAAGACTACTTCTGGGACTCATTAAAGGCAGTTATAGGAGGGAAATATATAACATTAAATACCTACAGTTAGAAACCAAGGACAAACCACATCCAAACCCACTAGACAGGAAGGAAAAGTAAAAACCAGAGATGAAATTGATAAAATAGAATCAAAGGAAACAATACAAAGAATCAACAGACCTAAGAGTCTTGTTTCTTGAGAAGATAAAAACAGGGTCAACAGACTCTTGGCTCAACCAAGCAAAAGAAAACGGAGACCCACATTAACAGAATCAGAGACGAACAGGCAAGTATTAAAACAGACATCAAAGAAATTAAGAATATTGTAAAGGAATACATTAAAAAAACCAAACAAACATCTACTCCATTAAATTGGAAAGCCTGGAGAAATCTCTTGATTCAATCAAACCTCCATGATTAAATCAAGACCAACAGCCTAAAACAGGCTCATAACAAATGATATTGAGAAAGTAATAAAAAACTTTCTCTCTCTCTCTCTCTCTCTCTCTCTCTCTCTCTCTCTCTCTGTGTGTGTGTGTGTGTGTGTGTGTGTGTGTGTGTGTGTGTGTATGCATACATGTATTCAGGGCCAGATAGATTCACAAGACCCAAAAAGGATTTGTACATGTAGAAGGAACATCCCAAGTTAATTTATGAAGCCAGTATCATGCTAATACACAAGTGATGTAAAGACGAAACAATGAAAAATAAGCCTACAGGAGCATTTGCTTGACTAACACAGATTCTAGCATGCTCAGTAGCATACTTGCAAACAGCACACACACATACATCCAAAAGATCATCCAATCACAATCAAGTTGTTTTTATTCTGGGAACACAGGGATGACTCAACATACCCAAGTCAATAAATGTAATAAACCACATATAGGGACTTTAAAGACAAACACTACCTGGTTATCATCTCAGGAGATGCTGTTAGCATGAGAAATGGTATTCCCCAGAGAAGAGATCCCATTTGGTTATCTAATATCAAATTGTCATCTCTGAGATCATCTATATACAGATTACATGGACTGAGTGTGTTGTATTTATCAATACATGCATATGTATTTACTTCATATAAATATATTATATGAACAAAGACAAAGCAGCCATGAATTTGAGAGAGAGCAGGGTATAGGGGAGGTACGTAGACAGGGTTGGAAGAAAGAAAGGGGAAAAATAATGTAATGAAATTATAGTATTTAAATTAAAATTATTTAAAAAGTTCAAGCCCACAGAGTAAGAACATGTTTCAGAAAACAAAAGTAATTATTATTATTATTTTTTTAAAATAAAAGTACCTCCTTGTCCATGGGAACCAGATATTAAGGGATCTTTTTGAGGCTCAAACATTGACGCAGGCTGACCTAGAGTTCAGGTGACTATCTGACATTTTTAAGTCCTCCTATATTATTATGAAGAAGAGAGATTGTTGCTATTACTTTGAGCAGCCTTTACTGCCATTCAGTAAATGCAGGAACTCAGAATGTCCAAAAGTAGTGTGCTAGAGGGAAGTGCCAGAAAGAGTTCAGGTGTGTGAGGTCAGCGTTGTGACATTAAGGTCTTGGGATAAGAAACCATTGCTTGGATTTGATGGGGTGTAGCTTGGCTGGGATGGGGTCCAGGTTTAGCTCTGGCCAATTTCTGGGCAGTGTTAGGAAAGTCATACACTCTCAAACCTGGCTTTATTACCTGAAACATTACTGCAATAATCTATGCTTCATGTGTTTCTTAGAGAATGAAATGAGTTAAACTATGTAAACGGGTTCAGTAAACTATGAAACACTGCAGAACTATGAGGGATTTCTAGCATGTACCCACAGCGGTTCAAAAACCCCAAATGTAAATTCACAAATTAAAAAGTCATTATGTGCTAAAAATTTTGTTCCAAACCTAATTAAATTAGAACAATGGTTCATTTGTCAGTTTGGATGCTAAGTATCCAAACAGCTACACTGCAGAATGTAACTAATGAGCGGGAATGGGCCACAGTAATGGCTGGTTATGCAGAAAATGAAGCTACGTATATATTAGCGAAGTCTTAATATTCTTACTCAGAATTTGTCCTTTGAAAGACTGGAAATTGGTGCTTTAGTAGGACCTAGCTTGCTTAAACCTCCTATAAATGGCATAAAAATGTATACCAGCTTTTTATTTGCATTATACATTGCAGTTTCCACAGTGTTTTCAGTGTACCGTTCTTCCTTGATTATTCTAAAACATGGGCCTAGCTTGACACTATTATCTGTGGTGCTGCGTTGAGTGGAGAAAGTCAGGTAGGTAAAGCATGCATGGTGTTCTCAAGTTCCAGTGCTGTTATGTGCTGTTATGTGCCAGTGCTACAGTGCGACACAGGGTTTACACTTCCCGAGTTCCCACTACAGTTACCCCCAGGGGCTGTGGAGTACGTGGAAGGGCAACCTTGATTGTTGGCTTTCTGTGCCCCCGCCCCTGGCACCCCGTGTCCTCCCTCTCAGCAGTCTAAGGCACCACCTCATCTCATTCTAGGGGGAGACTTTCTCCATCCCCATACCTTGTTGCATCTGGGATGTCTTTACAGATTGTTTCATTTCTCCTCAGTGACAAGAGAAAAAGCTTCTAGCATATAATATAGAGCATAGCCTGTATTTAAAGGCTCTTGTGTGGAAAATCAGTTTAGCCCAGCTCCTGGAAGGAGCAGGGACCCTGCTTGTACTAGAGATAGGAACAAGAACCCAAGTGACTCGCCATATCAAAATGGGGCTGCATACGTAACTTCAATCATGACCTTTATTTCCTAAAGGAACTCATAATCAGAAGAGAGGAGAATTTCCTTCCACGTCTTCTACTTAGTGCTTATTTTAGAGTTTGGACATACTGTTGAGATACATTTTTCTAAAACCCTCTCCCATACTTTCCCTGATACGTCAGAAACAAAGATGCAGAGACGAGAGGAATCCGCAGCTCAGGGCTTCCTTCAGAGCCACTAAGGCCGGTTATGCCAAGTCAGAAGGGTGTATATCCACACTGAACTCACGCACGTCACTCCAGAGGGGTCTCTGCACCATCAGATCAGCAGTGCAATCAGGGAAACAGAAAGTGACTAGGACCCTCCTCTCTCCCACTTCTTTCTGCTGCTGCCTAAAATAGAAAATAAATATAGCTTCCGTGATTCTATATACTCCTCACAATAGAGATCATCCGGGGGTGGCAGGCACGGCAGGCAGATCTGCATGGAGAATGTCTGGCGGAGAGGAGAAGGTGCAGCTGGAAGCATTTGTTTCTGGCAAACAATTTCAATTTGACAGGGAAGGTGAGCCAGGGGAATCCATGAATATATTCAAAGGAGGGGTTTAAATCAAAACAAAAGTAATAGCTCTGGAGGATCAAGCTTCCCAGAAAGGGTTCTGTGGGGCAATGAGGGGTCTCAGAGACACCATATGAACATGTGTGCACAAGCACACACACTGTGCACAAGCACACACACTGTGCACAAGTGCGTGCACACACACACACACTTCTATGAATAGACTAATAACCTCAGATTTCAAAATAAAACTGAATGTAGAAAAGGGGGAAATCTTATCTACTCATTTTGAGTATCTATACAGTGTGGTGGCACCTCAAAATACCAGCAATCCCACACTCTGACATATGTCAGATTATTTTTTTTTGCTGCAGTACTGTTTTATAAACAGGCAGAATATAGACACAACCCATGATTCCATTAGAGTATGATATATAAAGAGCACTCTGTATGTATGCACCAATATTCTATCCCCCAATATGATGAAACCTTGCCGTTTGTAAGGATGTAAAAAGTCCTGGGGAGAGGAATTATCATGAGTAAAATGAGACAGAGTCTCACCACCTAGGTCGGTTGGTCCCTGTTAACTTGTCACAAACCAGGAGCCACCCTAGTAGAGGACATCTTAATTGAGAAGAAGACTCCATGAAATTGACTTGTAGGCAAGTCTGTGGAGTTTTCGGCTCACTGGGTTGATGCCAGCCTTGGATAGGTGGCCCTGGGATGTAAAATAAAGCAGGCTGAACCATCCACGAGGACCAAGCCACTAAGCAGCAACCCTCCTGGCCTTCAGTTCCTGCCTCCAGGTCCTTGCCTTGGGTTCCTGACCTGACTTCTCTCAGTGGTAGAGTATGACCCAAGAGTTGTAAGTTAAAATAAACCCTTTCCTCTCAAGTTTCTTTTGGACATGATGTTTTACCACAGCATTAGAAACCTGCATAAGATACCCCATGTTCTCACTCAGATACAGAGACAGATTGTATAATAGTCATTCCCAGAGAACGGCATGACTGGGGTGAAGGGACTGAGAAAGGCTGGTAAAAAAATCACAGCTAGATGGGAGAAATGAGTTAGCATCTGTCTCACATTATGGGCTAAAGGATTGATAATGACATAATCATTATACATTCTAAAATAAGTTTAACATAAGGTACTTCATGGGTTCTGTGCTTAAACTATTCCAATGAATTCTGTTGACCAAATATTTATGTAACTGGGGTTCAGGCTATTCTTGCTTCTCCATGACTCCTGAGTTACACTTCAACTCAGGCTGGCTGCAGGTGGATGACAGAAACAGGTGTAAGACCATATCCTAACATAAGTATGGGTGTTGTGTTAGTCATGTATGTCTTAGTCCATTTCCAGTTGCCAGTAACAGAGCTCTGCAGACTTGGAAACTTAGGACGAATAAAAGTTTACTTGGTGCACATCTCTGGAGACCAGCCTGTGTAAGGGCAAGCTTCTTTTTGGGGACTGATTTCACAGCCATTCATCATAGGAGGTCAGAGCAGAGAGCAAAGAGACTGTATTACTTTGTGTCAACCTGCTCACGGCGACAGTGACCTTAGTTCATTCATGTGCGCTCTCTGTGTAGACTTTCCATCAGGACTCATTTCTTACAATTTCTATGGTGGTAGCTGACTGTTTTTGAGAGGGCAAAGCCTTTGAACCAAATATTGCAGATGGACGTTTTGGCTTCTCCACGACCTTTGCACTCTTGTGTTTGATGTCCAAGACGACGCTCAATGTCTGGCTCCTTGAGACAGGAAAGTACTTTCTTAAGCAGCTCTGAACTTTTCTCCAGGGATCAAGCCCATCCTGGAGCTAGTTGGTTTTTTTTTTTTTTTTCTTACAGCAAGATCATGTGGTCCATGTAAGAGTGCAGTTTATGGTTAAGCTCTTTATTCTGTGAGCCAAAGCATGGTCTTCAGCATTTTAACACAGTTGCTCTGATCCCAGGGCACAGCTTCTTTATGAGGTCAAGACGAAGTTGCTGTCCAGGCCATGTGCGTCCTTCTTTTCAAGCCTGTCGTAGATGTTGACTCCTGTGTCTCAAGGTGACCCCAGTGCACACCGTGAAGGCGAACATACTCAAATCTGCGTACAAATTCATATTATTTTCTCCTGAGGAAGACTAATTCTAGCTTCCTCACAGATTAACCAAACAATGGCCTGAGAGATGATCCATTCAGTACTGCCCGACTTTAGAACTCACCAGAGATGTTTTGTGTGTCTCCCAGCCATCCCAGAATATTCAAATTGCTCCTCAGTTTAAATTAACAGACACGGCTTCCAGCAGTCACTCTCCTTGAAGAAGACTGACTCCATGACACTCGGGCAAGGACCTGGTGAAACAATAGGCCCGGCGTGGACAAGACAGACATGGTACACTCTGAGGGCAAGCTGGGGCACTCTTGAATGTCCCTTTCCTCAGGCTGAGGACATGAGGACATTGGTTGAGTTTGTTAAACACAGCAGCAAATGAGCTCGTTTGACTATTTTTGAAAGGTCAAAACGTATGAACCAAATATTGCACATGGATGTTCTGGTTCGTCCATGACCTTTGCCCCCTCGTGTTAAATGTCCAGGATGATGCTCAACGTGTAGCTCTGTGTGTAAGTCAGGTTTTAGTTACTATAAGAAATGACCGAGACCATCACCTTATAAAGAGAAAAGGTTCTCTGTTTAGAGGTTCAACCTTCTAAAGAGTTCAGAGGTTAACCCATGCTTTGGGGCTGTGTAGAAGTGGTTGATCAAGGCAGGTGCACACACTGGAGAAACCCCCTCTCATCTCTTGGCCAGGAAGAAGAGACAACATGAAGAGGGAGTCAGGGTGTGCTATTCCCCTCAAGGTCGACCATACCTTCAGTGATCCAAAGACTGTCCACCCATCATTAACATCAAATATCTCTACCACCTCCTGGTCTACCAGCTTGGGGACTAAGCCTTGGGCACTCAGGACTTTGGGGAACATACAAGATCTAACCCGTGGCAGACTTCAAGTCTTCAAACAGCCAGGTCTGTGAGGGAAGGTCACCAACTGTTTCCACCTCGATCTGCCAAAACTTCTTCATAATCTTAGAGTGACAAGGGAAAAATCAATGTGAGTGGGTGGTAAGAAGTTAGAGGTGGAGGCAGAAGTGTTGCTTCTGGTGCTACCTAGCCTTATATCACAGTTCAGTGAAATCCACGGCTACGTTCTCTCTCCTGTGTCATTTCTATATAGGTTATGAGCCAAAATACGTGCGCGTGTGCGCGGGCACACACACACACACACACACACACACACACACACACTCACCAAGAAGATAGCTGTGACTCTGGTTACAAATGTACTGTGAGCTTTCCTCCCCTCTGTGCAGATGACTATGTATTTTAAACCCCTCCAGTGAGCTATGTTTGGCTTTAAAAAGCTGGTGCTCCAAAAATAAGGCCTGGGCTGACTCACAAGTCCTGTACCCAGAAAAGAGGTGGTTGAGAAGGGGGGTGGTGGTGGCTGAATACAGTGGGAGCCCTGACCCAGGCCTGGCAGTTAAGGGCCTCAAGCTGGAGCCAGCCTTTGATATAGTTCTGTTGAAACACAGCCAGGTTCATCACGTAGGGACTCTCTAAGATAGATTTTTGGGGCTAACATGGCAGCAATTCAGACTGTGTTTAGCCTAAAATGATCAAATTTTATTATGTAACCCTCAGAGTTTGATTATATCTCTTTGCTCTCCTGACATGGGAACATATTTGTGTGTGTGTGTGTGTGTGTGTGTGTGTGTGTGTGTACATGAACTCATTTTAGTACCTTATGATGTAGTTTATAGTTTATGATTTTATTTCCAATTGCCTGATAAGGAAATAACTTCAGACAGACTATATAAGTATATGACCTTTCCATCCCTTGAACCTGTCCAGGATAAACTGGAATTCATAATCCCCAGGGCTTGTCCCTTCAGTTGAAGTTCTTAGACCTGCCTCTGTTGGTCTAGTACTATCCCAAGCCAGAGTTAAAGACCTCTAGAGAGAGAGTAAATCTGAACACATCTCTTGCTTCTGGGGAGGGGGTGTGTGGATCTGAGCTCCCCATTTGTAATATAAATGAGATGCTCTCATTTTAAAAACAGAATCCAAATCATTAACAACTTGAACTTACCACAACGTGTTTCAGTTACTACTGCTTCCCAATACTGCCATATATCCTTATATTAAAACTCCTCTGTGACCCCAGAGAGCCCGGGCAATACACCCTCTTAAAGATACGTGATAGATATGATCTTTAAAGATCATAAGGAGATGGCAGGCTGTCCGGGGGAGGGAAGGCTGCCTCATTCTCTGCTGCTTCTAGCTCTGTTTGTGTCTTTGCGGTTTCCCGGGTTGCCTCACATTGCAGCTGTGTGCTGCTAGGTCCAAACACTTGCTGAAAATCAAAATGCAAGTTTGCTCAGAATCTGGAGGGGGCTTGTGTCTATAAAATAAGGACAAAGAGAAGGCACTTACTTAGTTGGAGAAGACTCTTTTCTTTTTTCTCCCTGTTAATGGAGTGTGCTATTTTTAACTTCCCATCAGCCTGCAAGCGCATGTGCAGTAACTGGCCCAAACACATTTGAATGATGTCTCTGCGTCCCTCTGTGACATGGTGCAGAACCACAGCTCTGCACTTTGCATTTTTATTGTGATGAAGATATTTTATGACAGCATTTGAATCTTAACAAAGATGCCTGAAAATAAGTCATTTCTAGATGACTCGATGAAAGGAAGGTGACCCAGAATAACCTCCTTTCTGGTAACGGGCTGGACTAGGTCTGGGCTCCATGGCAGTGAGGCTAGTGGCTGCCACATTTGGAGCCTGGAGGTATTCACTCTTATCTGTCCTGTGATGCCTGCAACTCTGAGATCCAACCCAGTTCTCTGTAATCTTTTGTCTCTTTCTCCTTTCCTACCCCTGTTGTATCTATTGTCTGTGTCTTGTGTCTATTCATGTGCACATGTACACACACACACACACACACACACACACACACACACACACACCTGCATACTCCAAATTCCAGCCAACAGAAACATAGTTATAAAGATAATTGGAGGACCTGAAACTCTCAGAGAGAGGATTGTGTTGGAATCCAGAGACTCTAGAGGAGGAAACAACCCACAACTTTATGACCAGAGAGCATCTGGATGAAGATGGTCTTACTAGGGGAAGCTAGGTTCATGCCAAGACTTCCTGTAGCCACTGGACCAGAAGAGGGGTTGCTTGGAAGGAGCAGATGCCAACACATTTCCATAGACTTCCCAAACAGAGGGAAGAGAGGTCCCTTGACTTCTATCCCATCCTTCTGTGGTTCATTCTCTAATCAATGACTCCCAGTAGCTGGAACTCAGCAACCTACCAAAAAACTAGAAGACTTGTCTTTTATGGATGGTCTTGAAACACGGACAATTGAAAGGCTCCAGCTGGGTTGATTTAAGAGACAATAGTCAGAACACAAATCAAAACAAAACAAAAGATAAATGAACAAACAAACAAAGGTAACTTTGAGCAATACTCCTTTCTTTCAAACTAAGGCTAAAGCAAGTATCTCTTGTCCTGGGAAGATGCCCTCTTACACATACAACTGCCTCTACAGATGATACAATGTATCCCAGTGAAAACAGGAGAAAACAAAACTGGATCTGAGCAATGGGGAGATGGGGCACAGAGCCAGAGCCACGTGGGCTGTGCTAATGCCTAGGGAACAGACAGATGTATCAGCACAGCTTCCATATGAGCAGCTAGTGGCTTGGGGAAAAGGCTTTACAAAGAAGGGGATAGAATGCTCTAGCTGGCGAGCATAAAACATCATAGAGCAGAAAGGCTAGCCACGTCTGTTCTTTTATATAGAACCCACACGTTAAGCATGCTGCCTAGGCTGGCAGAGACAATCCCACCCACCAAGCTGTATTTAGGACAGCTACATATGTTGCCTGTCTGTGTTGCCCCAGTCCTCATTTGCTTGACCTTGGTTTTCTGATTCCAAAGACTTTGCTTTGATCCCTGCCTCTGGCTCACCTGGCCTGCTGTTCTGAGCAGATTTGGGTTCAGTGTGCATCTGGCCACCACCATCCTGGGATTCTCCACTTAGAGAAGCTCTCTGCTCTTGTTGCTGGGTTTGAACAAAGTTCCTCTGGCTTGGGTTGACACCCACCTGAAGATGTATCTGGGGAACACAGAAGCAGGGGTGCAGTAAAGAAAAGACTTTGCTGAGTGGCTCATTATGTGAGTAGGACTCTATGAGGATCCCATTGTGCCTTTCGTGGGCACAGTTGGGTGATATGGCGTGTCAAAGGCTTAACACGCTCTCTCCTTCACATGCACAGAGGACTCCACATTGATCTCCAGCATGTGCAAGCCGTTATCCAAATCAGCAGTGTCAGAAAAAAGCTGCTGCCACCCCACTCCACCCCACCCCCTTTTCCAATCCATGTCCACTTCCTATGCTCCAAGCATTTCTTTGTTAGTTTGTTACATAAAGACGTTAAATGGGCTGTACCTAGATACTAATTATTCCATTATTGGCTACTATTGTGGCTTCAGAGAATAATTCTTTCTAAGTCCCCCAACTCTATCTATATTTTTAGAAAGACCTAAGATTAATACCTTCTGCACCAGGTTGCAATAAAAAGGGTAGTTCCAGAATGAAATGATATTGTAAATGCTTGGGGGTCCCAATGACCACCAGAGTTACCACCATCAGAACCTCCTAAAATGGGCAGCAGAAATCATCTCCCTACAATTTCCCATAATAACATTACAGCTGGTGTGGGAGATTTTTTATTGCTACTTCATTCCGGACAATAAGAGAGCAGGGTGCCACATTTCATAAACCCTGTTTACCATCAGTCATTCTTAAATCTTCTATTCCGTTTGGGCATGAGTAGACTGTATAAAGACCACTCTTACATCTTTGTAAGATGGCACCAAGCATCTTTGACTCTCTTGTTCCATCCATCACCTTTGTATCCTATGTGTCCCCTATTCTCCAAGACCCATGCACAGGTTTATATTTTGGGTTCCTTAGGTCTCAGGTGTGAACAACTGAGGTGTTGAACGGCCCTCCCCCCATGGGTCTCCTAGAAATTCAGCTTTCTAAAGTTTCTAGGAAGAACCACACCCACATTCTTTAGGATTTTGAAGCAAAGAAAGAAATATTATTCATAAGAAAAATCTCAGCTGTGGCTCATCTTCTAAAATAGTTCTGCCATGCTGTCAGCTGAACTACATGTTGGTCGGCTTCTGGACAAATGCCATTGTTTTATGGTACACTGCTTACCATACAAGACACATGGCCATGCCCCAAGTGAAGGATCAAAAAAAATGCATTTGGGCTGTTAGAATATGAGTCTTGCATCAACACATCATTGTGTCCATTTGTACAATTTCACAGTTTATTGATGATCCAAGTGGCCCTGAACACTCTTGTAAAGAAAATGTAAAAACCCAATTTTTAGGGCAGGTTGAAATGAGTCATGCAAAAAGAAAAGAAGGGAGGGAGAAGGGAGACTCATATCTTTAGTCATGGCCCAGATCTGAGCCAGTAGCTATGAAGTAAACAGGCACATGGCCTGATTCCTGTTGTGGTTCCAGATCCTCTGAGTTACACGGTATGCAGCTTTTTCTCTGTAGATTTTTTTTTTTAATCTTCAAAATAGGGAGAGTTACACCCATTTATAAGATGAAGGTGTGTAGATTAATACACTTAGGCCATCCCTGAGCAGCTCACAAGGAATGTTACATGAGCATTCCCAGGGATCTGTTGTGTGAAATAACATGTGTTTATCCCTCAGGTTTTGTAATAGATGGCAGCTTGTCCTAAAGACAGGTGGCCTGACACTGGGCAAGTGCCATGTTCTTCTCTTCCTCCTCCAACCAGTGTCCCTCTAGTCCTGCCTGTCTGAACTACAGTTTCCAGTGCTGTGATGAAACACCACAACCAAAAGCAAGTTGAGGGTGGAAAAGGTTTATTTGGCTTACACTTCCACATTGTAGTCTATCACTGAAGGAAGCCAAGGCAGGAACTCACAGACAGGGCAGGGACCCAAAGGCAGGAGTTGATGCAGAGGCAATGGAGGATGCTGCTTACTGGCTTGTTTTTCGTAGATTATTCAGCCTGCTTATTATAGAACTCAAGACTACCAGCCCAGGGATGGCACTATACACCTCCCCAATCACTAATTAAGAAAATGTCCTACAGGCTTGCCTAGAGCTGGATCTGACTGAGGCATTTTCTCAGTTGAGAGTCCCTCATTTCAGATGACTTTAGTGTATATTCAGTTGATGTAAAACTGTCCAGTACAACTGACCCCTTGCCAGCTTGACACACAGACACATCACCGTTAAGCCACATTTTTCCTTTTCTTGTTCATCCTCAACATCACATATTGATAAAGATATAACAATATAAAACATTTTACAAACTTAAAATGCCCCATAGCCTTACAAATTCAAACACTTTAAATCTTTAATAAAAATATCTAGTCTCAGTCGGGCATGGTGACACATGCCTTTAATCCCAGCACTCAGGAGGCAGAGGCAAGTGGATCTCTGAGTTCAAGGTCAGTCTGGTCTACAAAATGAGTTTAGGACAGCCAAGGCTCTGAGAAGACAGAGAAATCATGTCTTGAAAAACCAAAATAAATAAATAAATAAATAAATAAATAAATAAACAAATAAATAAATAATAAAAACCTGCCAAAACCCAAAACAACAAACAAACAAACAAACAAATCTCAACTATGGGCTCCTGTAAAATAAAAAATAAGTTAAAGAGTTTACCTCAAGAGGGAAGAACAACCAGGGCACAGTCACAAACTGCACAAAGCAAAACCAAATTCTAACTGTAAATAATTCAATGAGCAATATCTGAAATTCAGTCACAATTTTCTGGGCTCCTTTAGGAAGCATGAGTCACGTCTCCAGCTCTGGCCTTGGTAGCACCCACAGCTTGTCTTCAAGGATATGGCTTCACTTTACAGCTGCTGGTTGTCCCAGTTACTGGTATTTTCAAAATGCTGGGCTCTTCTGCTGCAACTGGGCTGTATTTTCAACTATAGCCTCTCTCCAGGGCTTTCTTCATGGTGTCAAAGCTCAACTTCTCTGTATGATCCCTTCAATTCTAGGCCTTCAGCTGTCACTAAGGCTGCACCTTTACCAAAGGCCTCTTTTGGCCTTACACAGTGTCAAGCCTCAGCTGCTCTCCATGATACCTTCATGCCTTCAAAACCAGTAGCACCTGGGTGACTCTTATATATCAAGTTTGACTGCCAACATGAAGTGCAATCTTGGCCATCTCTGTAGCATAGCTTCTGTGTGCTGACACTCAGTAAACTCTTCCAGAAAATTTCATATCAATGCTGCTGGTCTTTTCTTAATCACTGCCAATGTCTCAATTGAGTATCCCAGAAAGGCAAAGGTTTCAATTTAGTAGTTCTGGTACCTTGTTAAAAATAACTCATTCTTCAGCCCCAGAACCAGGGAATCTTAACTCAAAATAACAAATGTCTCTGATAAAGTCTTTAAACTTCCTCTGAAACGTTACAAGGCAGACCTCCATCTTCTGCACTGCTCTCAAGATTTTAATCTTCCCAGGCTCCTGTAGAACCAGCTCACCAAGCTTTGAACACTCAATAGCTTTCCCACAATCCTCCACAAACAACATGGTCAGGTCTGTCACAGCAATACTCCACTCCACTCATTATCCTGGTACCAACTTGTCTTAGAGTTTCTCTTGCCGCAATGAAACACCATGACCAAAAGCAATGTAGGAAGGAAAGAGTCTATTTGACTTACACTGCCACATTGTAGTCGATCATTGAAGGAAACCAGGACAGGAGCCCAAACAGGGAATATACCTGGAGGCAGGAGTTGATAGAAAAATCTATGTAGGACTGCTACTAACTAGCTTGTTCATCATGGCTTGCTTAGCCTGCCTTCTTACAGACTCAAGTACCAACAGCCCAGGGATGGCATCACCGACAGTGGGCTGTAATCTCTTCCATCAATCACTAACTAAGAAAATGCCTTACAGCTGTATCTTATGGAAACATTTTCTAAGTGGAGGCTTCCTCTTTTCATATACCTTAAACTTTTATCAAATTGGCATAAAACTAGCCAGGATTCTACCACAGACGTACAAGAAGACAAACTTTTATAAGGTGACTTGGAGTGAGACAAAGAAGACATGTTCACAAGTCCCATATCAAGGACCAGGGAAACAAACTCTGTCCCTTTGGGAGGCACTGCAAAGTCATAGAGGCATACAAGGGCTTGAGCAGGAAGGAGTATGAATTATCAGGACCTACCTCTTTATAATCTACCACCATAATCTAACAAGGTTGGATCGCAAAGGGACTATCCACAAACACTCTGGCAAGTGGATAGATGCACCCACCTAGCTGAGGGTTTCTACAGCATGTGCCCACACTGAGCACAATAAACTAAACTTATTTTTAATAGAAACTTGACAAAAGCTTTACATACAACATTGGAAGCTCAAACGAACAGTTACTTAGGAACCTTGGAGACATTGGACACTCAACACAGTGCAAGAACATTGAGCTGATGTTGGTATTTGTGTACTGAGGAAAAACTTCATGAAGGTGTCCCCGAGCTAGTCAGAACCAGTGAGTTTATGTAACAAAAGGACTTAGAAGTAGTAATTAAGATGGGGATATTGATTTAGAGTATCAGATGGGCTCCTTAGAAACTCAAGGATCTTCAAAGTGAGAGGGTGCAATGTTAGAGGTTGGAAGATATCATACTGCTGACTTTGAAGATCTTTATTGGGGCTACGAGCCAAGAAATGATGTAGGCAACCTTTAGAAACTGTGGAGGTCAGGCTATAGATTATCTTAGGAAGCCCCAGTTATAGTCTTTCTTGGACTTCTGACCTTCAGAACTATAACAGAATAAAATTTTGATGTTACTTGAACCATTACATTGTGGGAAATGTGTCATAGCAGCAATAAGAAACCAATACAGTGTCCACCAGTTCTACGACCATCTCAGTACCTTTATAGACCTAAAAGAAGATAGAGACTACAGTTTCTATACACTCAAAGCTCGAGAGACCATAATCATCCTCTATGCTTAGCCATGTACTCTGGCTAAGACAATGGTGGGTGTGGGAAGAGAGGCTTTGAACAAGAGTTCACACCACTGGGACTCTTTGCAAGATTATGCACAAGTTGTGCTCAAACCTGCCTAAAATATCTGGGTCATATGTTTCCAGGTCTTCCTCCCAGGGTTAGAAGCCCACAGTGAAGCCACCATGTGCCCAAGCGATGTCCATGTGACTTGTTTCCTAGTATCTTATGAATATAAGATTTCAGTTTATTCACTCAGAAGGTATGGACCGCTCAGAGCTGGAAGCTTGGTGAGTGCTCCCGAGTCTATGTAGGTTGGGTGGCAGAAACCACCAACTACTCTTGACCTGGAGCCATTGGTCATTAAACAGAAGATACAGTGGTGCTAAGTAGATACGGTGACTTCTATGACTCTCTGAGGAGAAACACAATGACTGATACCAGGTAACAAAGAGCAATGTGCAGATATGGGGGGGTTGGGGGGAGGTAGCCTCCTTCCCCCTTTCTCTTCCTCCATTTTGCAGTAAGTTGCATGCTGGGGGTAGGCTTTTAGTCCAAGTTCATGGGCATTCCTCTAGTCATTGTGTCCATATTTTTAGCAAGACAAGAAAACAACAGGTAATGCAAAGGAGGGGTCTCCCCCCTCCACACACATACAACTCCTGCGTGCTTAAGGGTCTTTTCTGGAAGATCCCATGGGCCCTTGTAGTTCTCTAGCAATAGCGAGTCTTTGCTTTAGGGAGTCTTTAAAAATAGCCCCTTCCCACTTCTGTAAAAGAAAGATGTCTGTCCTTTTAGAAGGGAGTGGATTAAAAGCTAAGCTAGCTTGCCCTCTTGCTAGTCTGTGTCCACAGAGACTACATCTAGAACGTCTATTCCACCTCCATCAAAAGCTATCCCGAGAGCTTGCCTAATTACTGTGCGCAGCTCAAAGTTCAGGGTATCTGGATGGCATGCAGTCTTCCACATCACATCTCAGTGTTTCCTCTTGTGGTCCAGTGGCAGCTCAATAGCAAGTCTCCAGAGAGCTGTAAGGGAGAAGCCACATTATGGTAAAAGAAAATCTAAGTAACTAAATGGAAATTCAGATACAGCGGTGCTATGCATGGAAAGGTGGTCCATGGAACCACAGAAATGAGAACATCCTTTTGGGCAAAACTAGAAACAAAACAAGGGACTTTTGGTATAGCATTGCAAATGTAAATGAGCGAAATACCTAATAAAAAATGGAAAAAAAAAAGAAACAAAACAAAACAAAACAAAACAAAACAAAACAAACACAAAAATCCTCCCTCCCCTATTTGCACAGGCTGCCCCTGGCCTTGCAGTTCTGTGTGGTGAATGACTCCCATCTATGCTGTTCATCAAACTAGGACCTGAGCTTGTATTGTCTCTGTCTGTCACCCTCCATCACCTCAACTAAAGTAAGTGTGTAGAGATTCTGTCAGGGGGTTTGCACACCTACTATAACCCGTTTGCTATTGATACTGGGTTTGGGGGGTGGGGATCCTCCAAGGACTATTTTGAGGGTAGAAAGTGTTACGTTGCTGATGGCCCTGTTTGCTGTCATTATGGTGGATAGACTTAGTCTTTTCGCTTCTATTCAGCCATACCAACAGAACTCACTGAAGAAGGCTTGAAGGAGTTTATAAAGCAGTAGGAGTCTCATCTTATACCTATTGGTCTTGGCTCAATTGTGGTCTGCTTTCTCAGATTAATGGCCACTTCCCTGACTCATCTGAACTTGCACACCGGGATAAAGCAAACCATTTTTAATCCCCAATTTATGAACAAGTCCCCACCTTCCTTGGAGACAGTAGCCTCATCTCCTGGAAAAACAGCATTTTTTTTTGAACACAGCTCACAGACTCTTCTGTATGCAGTGCAAACACACTTGACCTCCTCTGAGAGAGGCCGAATGAGGAATCTATTCCACCTGGATGCCCGACTCCATGGTGCTTATAGCTTGGCTAGTTCTGCTAGAATTATCTCTCTTCCTTAGAAATTCAGCTGAAGAAGCCTCAGAAAAAGACCGGCACATGCTAACCAGGACACTGCCTAGATTCTTCAACTGTACTCAGCATATTGACAGATCTCTGAGTTACAGACTAACATGGCGGACAGCTATGTCTTCAGACCATCAAGGGATTTCCAGCACATGTCTCCACTCAACCTGCTTAGTGTCTGGGGCTCCATTATCTCTGGCCCCCTCTTCTAGGAGCTCAATTCTGTGTTGATTGTGCTTGGCTTCATTCTAGCTGTACTTCGTAGAAAACTGAAACGTGATGGCGGTTCATTTCTCCATCACCCAAAGGAAACGGAAGAGCTAGCGTGGCAAAGGGGACTATGTTCCTTCTCTTCAGTCCTAAAGACAGTCTTGCTGTACAAAACGTGTGCTGGTTCTTCAGTCACCATGTTCATATCCCAACAGGAGAAAGTGGGTTAGGGGGTAGGGTTAAACCTGAAGTGATGCTGGCCAATGACATCAGCTCGGTTTGCAGTCCTTTCTTTGTGCTTCCTCCCCAACTGACTTGAATCAGTTTGGCCACATCTCAATGCAAAGAAGTCTGAGCCTGGCTTTTAGATAAGCACATGGCTACAAAACCTAAAATTGGGTTTCTGCTAGCAAAGAGAATGAGGAAAGGTAAGACAGAGTGGGCTCCTACCCATCTTTTCTATTTGTGCAGAAATTCTGTCCTTTCTCCATTTTGGTCCCAAGCTTGTGCACCCAAGAACAAGACTAGTGTCCCATTTACATTGGAGCTGATCCCAGGGGACCTGACGAAATGTTCCAAGGAAAGTGGAGGGGAGAAATATCATGAGTCACTGACATTTTGGTGCCAAAATATCTTGTCACTTCCTGACAATGGGTTTGGGGTAGAGTTACAGGAGAGTTTACACAAGGGTATGGGATAGAGCGAAGAGAATAGTGTCACAGACAATTCTATTAGCTTACCTAGGTCTTCTGCCTGGGCCATTGCAGATGATTAGCTTCTGATTGACACAGCTGCAAGCACTGTCAAGGTCGCTGTAGGGAACCTTGTTTTCTGGCCATGCGTGTTACTTCACCTTACTTCTCTGAACACAGAACAGGGGTAGCCTGAGACTGTTGGACAATAACATTTGTTAGCTAATGTTTACCTTTGTGGGTAGAGATGGGTTTGTATAAGAAGCAGGAAGACGCCTTCTGTCTTCATGATGGAATGATTGTTCTGTTTCTAGAATTAATCTTCTTTCTAAAGCCATTACCTCTGAGCATCAATATACCAGACCCGGAATACTTCCATCCAAACAATAGCCTTGTCCCCAGCTTGCATAATGGGATGCTGTAAAGATGTGTGCACTCTGTACACTTGGCTAGCTCTGAATGCAGCTATTCAATCTGAGCTTATTTAAACCTGACACTCTGGGCAATGTTTTAAGTTGACTATAAAGTTCTCAAAAGTAACCTTTGTAGGTGAAATCCTGACACAATATCAAATGCTTTGACATGTCTGTAGTCTAGTGCTGGGTCAGGGCAGGGACTTGCATGTCTCTCTAACTTATGGGAGTGAATGGCTAACTGTGCTCTGCAGAGTTTTTCTCTAGAAGTTGCCCTCATACAAAGAATGCCAACTTCTGTGTTGTCACAGGCCTGCTCAGAGGGATGTCTGTCTCAGTGAGTGTTTGGTGGTTAATGAATCCCCAAGCCCTTAAGAACCATGTACCTCTAGGACACTGTTGGATCTCTGGATTACAGTACAGTTTTGAGATAACATTTTCCTTGACTCTACTATCTTCCCTCTTCTCTTTCAGACATTGTTTAGGAAAGTAATTATCCAGTGAGTCTTCAGTACACACGTCCCAGGATAACTGACCTGCCTATGAGACAAAGCTGACCTTCTTGGGTCACAGTCCACCTGGTCCAATGTCATTTCTTTAAAGACAGTGCCTGAGTTGATGCAGCAGGAGCAGTTAACCATCAGGTGGGCTGACGCAGGGTCAGGTGTATAGATGACCTCCAAATGCCATTGCTCTTTGCAGCAATCTAGGAAGGTGTGGCAAGAATTCATTTCAATTTTTGTGTGTCTGTTATAGTCTACTGTGAAAAACCAGTTAGGGTGATGATTTTACAGGCTCATTTCAGAAAGTTTCTATAGATGAAACCTTTTCAAACTAAAGTTTTAAATTTTAGTTTTAAAGTTTTAATTGGGATTTCTGATGAAATCCCAATTAAATGCTAGGTAAAACACACACACACCACACACAATACACACATCACACACACCACACACACACACACACACACCCCACACACATCATACACTCACACCACACACCACACACTTCCCTAACACGTACCTTTTTGCACACCCATGGTTACCTAGGAGGTAAAAGCAGAAAAGGGAGATTTCTCTGAAGTAGTTGGAGATAAGGAAAAGTGAGATTTGGTTCCTAGTATTCAGCTAGCAAAACCCACATCTAGGGTTTATCAATGGTCTGAGTGGGTGTGCCAAGGGTTTTGACTGTCCTCACACACACAAGGATTCAGCACAAGGTGACTCAGGTCTCAGAAAGGTAGGGTCGGAATGTGAACCATTTAGGAGCAGCCCATCCCTGAGCAGCCCATGCACTGAGCTGTAGAAGCCTAAGCAAGAAGTTGAATCACAAAAGTGCAGCTCAACAGGGCAAAAACAGGCACTGTGTTTTTTTTTTTTTTAGCATTGTTCAAGGCCAAGCCAAGAGACACTGAATCTGCAAGATGGCCTTAATTTAATTACCAGGAAGGTGTGCATATCAAGGGCGAGGAAAAATTCATCATGTCACACCAGGGCCAGCCAGGATAAATCCTCCCAGACTCCCGATTCCCCTTTGATCTGATTCTGCACTTACTACCTAGCTTAGAGTTATTTTTTTGACCTCTCTGAGAAGAAATTGTCCTCAACTGGAGACATGGTAGATCTTTTCTTTGGAAAAAACAAAACAAAACAAAACAACTCTGTCCTTGTGTTCTAATGGCATTCCTCCAATGTGCTGTGGTTTTAATTTGGTTTGTGTGAGTCAGTATCCCTGACTCACTTTGCCCTGGGACAATGACAGTATTTGGGACTCCTGGGGGCAGTGGATTCAAACTGAATAACTGTTGGTGAGATTCAATGGCAAAGAATCACCCAGCCTTACCTAATAAAGCTCACAGAAGAAGGATGGCTTATGAGAGATTTCACATGTGTCTGTCTGACTAGTGTTTGTCCACCCAAGAATCTTGGTTGTGTTGAGTGTCATTGGCAAACATGGGAATTCTCTACCAGCTTATCCTTCAGACCATCTCTTAGAATCAAGATTCAAGGGCACCTGTCAGGCTGGAAAGACCTGCTGTATATCCATTCTTATCAGTACCTTGCCTTAGAATGTGCCTAGAGATTAAATAAGTTTTCTATCTATTTTAAAAGACCTTGTGTGATAAGTTCCCAAAACTCAAATTGCGTCCCCACCTTGATAGAGTAAAGGTGTTCCTGCATCCGCAGATGTGCAGATGAAGTGGGACTCACTTCTACTTTTGCTTCAGGTAAACATTCGTAGGCCACAGCAAGGCTGCCTTGTCTGTTCTGGACTCTGGCTGGTTCTCCAGTCCACCACTGGTCCTCAGGCTCAAAGAGCAGGAGGCTCAGAGCACAACTCAGCATTTGCTGGGCAGTTTTCTGTTCCCTCATGCCCTGTGCTGGCTGGTTTTGTGTCAACTTGACACAAGCTGGACAAACTTGACACAGAGAAAGGAGCCTCCCTTGAGGAAATGCTTCCATGAGAACCAGCTGAAAGGCATTTTCTCAATTGGTGATCAAGCGGGGAGAGCCCAGCCCATTGTGGGTGGTGCCATCCCTGGGCTGGTAGTCTTGGGTTCTATAAGAAAGCAAGCTGAGCAAACCAAGGGAAGCAAGCCAGTAAGTAACATCCCTCCATGGCCGCTGTATCGACTCCTGCTTCCTGACCTGTTTGAGTTCCAGTCCTGACTTCCTTTGATGATAAACAACAATGTGGAAGTGTAAGCTGAGTAAATCCTTTCCTCTCCAACTTGCTTCTTGGTGGTGATGTTTGTGCAGGAATAGAAACCCTGACTAAGACATGCCCTCATCCCAATTCTTATTCTCAGATTTTCTGTTCAGATTCAGAGTTGGTCTGGGCTCTCTGCTCCTGGTTCTCAGGGAGTGTAAAGGCAGCCTGTCCTATAACCCTCATGTACTAGGCTCTGGGTGGTTATCTGTCTATGCCTCTGCCTCTGTTCCTTTCTCCATTAGCACCAAGGAAGAGAGTCCAAACAGTTCCCCAAACCCACATGCCCTGGAATTGTGTCCCCATTTAAGAAAAAAAATGTAGGGCTCCTGTGTCAGTGTGCACCCCTGCCTGTAGGAAGAACAAGCTGACCAGTACTTCCATGGTCCCAGTTCTTGTTGAGGTCCACTCGAGCTTCCTCCTCCTGTCTCTTCTGCTTAGGTGTAATGCTTAGGAAGGTTCACCACTGCCATTCTCAGGTCTTTTATTAGTCCACCAACCATGCTGCACCAGTGTGGGTTCCCTTCATTAACCTCTCTCTGATTGAATCCTTCAAGTGTGCCTGACTCTGACTGCATAGCAGAGATGTGCCTTTCTAAGCATATCCCATCTCTGCAGCTGAATGGAGTTGTTCGGTGTCACCGACTGAGCTAGCTAAAAAGAAGAAAAAGAAGACAACAAAAAAACAAAAAACGACTGTGAAGGTAAGAGCCAAATCAGGCTCCCTGGAAGGCTAAGTTGGTGTGACATCATGACAACTCCCACCAGGATGGAGCAAAGCACCCGGTGTCTCATAGATGTAGCCATGTCTTGCTCAGCATCGGGAAGCTGACCTGGTGAGCGAATGCTCTTAGGACTGCAGCTATGTTGTGAACTTCACTCTAGGGAGATGGTGTGGTCTGTTTGCACTCCTAATAGAAGAATGGCAGAGGTCAAGGAAGAGCCAGTGAATAGTGGCTGTCTTAGTTGGGGTTTTACTGCTCTGAACAGACACCATGACCAAGGCAACTCTTATAAGGAAAACATTTAATTGGGGCTGGCTTGCAGGTTCAGAGATTCAGTCCATTGTCATCAGGCAAGAATATGGCAGCATCCAGGTAGACATGGTGCAGGAGATGCTGAGAAGTCTACATCTTCATCTGAAGACTGCCAGGAGAAGACTGGCTTGCAAGCAGCTAGGACTAGGGTATTAAAGCTTATGCCAACAGTGACACACCTAAAACAACAAGACCACACTCCTAATAGTGCTACTCTCTAGCCCAAGCATATATAAACCATTGCAATGGCCAAGGAGGTACCCTGAAGGAGCACACAGGAGAGGAATGTACAGCTCAGCACTGTGAGTGAGCTATGCCATACTAATGCACACTTAGTGTGTGCAAGAACTATCAGAGATGGAAGCAAGGAGTACCTGCCTGACTTTTGCTGGCTCCCAGAAAATGTCTGGATTTAAGAGCACATACAGAGAGAACACTGTGGTATTAGGAAGGCACTACCTTCCATCCACAGCTCACTTTCTGTGAGTCAGCTTGTGAGGGAAGGGTCGCAGGAGCCAGTACCCTCCTGGAAAGTCCTTAGGAGAATGACAGTATTTCTTTCTAATTCCACTGGAGATTGTTTCCAAATATTGAAGTCAGATGGTCTTTTCACCCCTCAGGAACTGAAGGAATTGGCAAGGTAGGCACTGTACCGACCGGGCAGCATCCCCAGGGGTAGCATGATTTTTAAAATCACTCTCCACAAAGCAAAATGCTCTCCAGACTCTAGGTTGATGCTGTGGCACACTCACCAGGGAGGGATCTGGCTAAGCAGTTGTACGTCTCTGTCTCAGCAGCTTTCATCTCAGGACAGATGGCAGGTAACACAGAGGAGCCAGAAACACAAGAGTCTCACTAAATTTGCCTTTGATCCACTCCACAGATGGACTGCAAAGGGGACACCTGGACCAATGGTTACAACTGGGAACAGAAGAAGTGCTGAAGAAGGAGTTGTTAAGAAAGCCAGCTGCCATATTCTGTAGTGTCCTGTTAACCATTTGTTTTCATTAGGGTTTTACTGCTGTGAACAGACACCATGACCAAGGCAACTCTTATAAGGACAGCATTTAACTGGGGCTGGCTTACAGGTTCAGAGGCTCAGTCCATTATCATTAAGGCGGGAACATGGCATCATCCATGCAGGCATGGTGTAGGAGGAGCTGAGAGTTCTACATCTTGTTCAGAAGGCAAACAGGAGAAGACTGGCTTCCAGGGAGCTAGGATGATGGGTCTTCAGGCCCGTGCCCACAATGACACACTTCCAACAAGGTCACACCTACTCCAACAAGGCCACACCTCCTAATAGTGCCACTCCCTGGGCCAAGCATATACAAACCATCACATTCTACTCCCTGGCCCTCATAGGCTTGTTCAAATATACAAGTTTATGTGAGCCATACCTAGCCATAGAATAATAAAAAATATATTTAGTCCAACTTGCAAAATCCCCAAAGTCTATAGCAGTCTTAAAAGTCCAAAATTCAAAGTCTCTTCTGAGATTCATCCAATCACTTAATTGTAATCCCCAAAGCAAGACAGGAAACCAGCTGGGTCAACTCCAAACTCTACATCTCTATGTCTGATGTCAAAGTTGTCTTCAGATCTTCAGTCTCCTTTTTCATCTTTGTTGGCTACAACCAACTTCTTTCTCTTGGGTCTCTTGGGCTGCTTCTACTCCCTGTTAGCAGCTTTCCTTAGCAGATATCACATGGCTCTGGCATCTCGAACATCTTGGAGTCTCCAAGGCAACTTTTATCTGTTACAGCTTCTTGTTCAAGTGTCTGGGATCAACACATGATCTTCTGTGCTCCTCCAAAGGGCTGGTGTCACTTCTTCAGCTCTACCTTCTGTAGCACTCTAAGCTCAGGTTGATCCACTTCACTGCTCTTGATGATCATCCCATGGTAATGGCATCTCCATTACACTGGGGTCTTTTGCTGCAACTAGGCTTCACCAATAGCCTCTCATAGGCTTTGCTCTGTTTGTGATGCCAAACCTCAACTTCTTTTCATGGTATCTTCAGTCCCAGATCATCAACTGCAACTGAAGCTGTACCTTCACCAATGGCCTTACATGGCCTCTCACAGGGCCAAGCCTCAGCTACTCTCCCTGACCATTTAATGCCTTTAAAATCAACTGGAGTGTTTCCTACACATTATCAAATCCAGCTGAAGGCAGCATGAGGTACAACCTTGGCTATCTCTGGAACACAGCTTCTTTGTGCTTTCAGAAAACACTTTCCAGATGATCTCACCACAGTGATGCTGGTCTCTTCTTAATCACTGCAAATTTCTTAGTCCCAGATAACCAGCATCAATTATCCCAGTAGGCCCTTCTATTCTGGACTCTAAAACCAGAGCCACATGGTCAAAGCTGTCCAGTTCTCCTGCTTACTGGGGCTGGAACATGCCTCCCCTTGTTAGACAAGTATTTAAAAGGAGGTTGAACACTACAGCAATTTAGCAAAACTATAGTAGTAGTTTTCTCATAAGGTCTATGACCTGTCCAGCTATAGACTCTTGGCTAGTTGTGAAGTATGAATTCCTGCCCACTGGGCAAGCCTTAAATCCAACCAGACAGCCGTTAGTTACTCCTAAGACCTCCATGCCAGTATTGTTCCTACCCTTATCCCTTTACACCTAGCCCTACCTGCCTGAATATTTTCTCATGGTTGCAAGAGACGTCACACATTATCTATGATTTGAAGTAGGGAAACATTCTTTGTAAGCTCTGTGTGTAAAGAAACTACACATAGAACACCCACAGTTTACAAGTTAACCCTGCAATTAAAGTTTTAGATAACAAAAAACAAGAAACACAAGGTCCAGGAAGAATAGGAAAAACCTCTATTCAGGACGAAAGGCTGAGGGATAAAGGAGATGAGATTTCTTTCCTTGACACTCTCCTGAGGGCCGACTGAGACTTGGAGATGATGACCTCCAAACTAAAGGGAACTTCAGCCTCTGACAGAAGATCCATATGGGAAGACTGATCAATTGGATCCATTCCTTGAATCGACACTAGTATTGTCTTCTTTGGTGAAGCAAGGGAGACAGCAAGGGAGGAGTTAGTGCCGTTTGGGGCAGATAGCACCCATCTGCCCATCTGCACTGTGTGTAATGATAGCAAATGAAACACTCCCCAGGTACAACCAGAACTGGAAGTAACACTGGGACCCACTGAGGCCACATGTGGGATCTTAGCAACTTGGTCCTAAGAGGGATTAGGGAATCAGAACTACAGGACCAGGACGTCAATAAAACCTTCAGGGTACAGGAGAAAGGAGAAAGACCTGCAGAGTTGCTAGGAGGCTGAAGGACTGGATGGAAAGGCACCTGGCATTAAATGCAGTAGAGCCTTCCAGACAAAGGATGCTAAAATTACACGCTGTAACTAACAGTTGTCCAGGCATAGGGGAGAGTTATAGAAAGTTGAAAGTGTATTGGGAGGGAAGAAAAATTACATTACTGGCTAACGGGGCTGTATATTCTCTGTTCTAGCTAGAAAAAGTAGAATAAATGTCTTCTGTTATCTAAAACTTTAATTGCAGGGTTAACTTTTAAAGTTTGGGTGTTCTATGTGTAGTTTCCTTACACACATAGTTTACAAAGAATGTTCCCCTACTTCAAATCATCGATAATGTATGAAGACTCTTGCTAGAATTGGATAGTTTTTCTAATCCTTGAGCTGACACCACAGCTCTGTGTATTTGTTTTTTGTTTTTTTGTTTGTTTGTTTGTTTGCTTTGGTTTTGGTTTGGTTTGGTTTTTGGTTTTTCAAGACAAGGTTTCTCTGTATAGCCCTTGATGTCCTGGAACTCACTTTGTAGACCAGGCTGGCCTTGAACTCAGAAATCTACCTGCCTCTGCCTCCCAAGTGCTGGGATTAAAGGTATGTGCCACCACGCCCGGCATCTCTGTGTATTTGGATGTGTGTGTATTCTTGTTGTGCACTTGTGCATGCACACACTCGTGTTAAAGTGGTTTTCTCACGACTTGACACAGGATAAAAAGCTTAGTTGGTAAATGTATATGACCAGCCAATCAAACTAAAGGATAGACTTGAATCAAAACTGCCAGAGAAAAGATGTTTTACTTGGTCAGAACAATTTTTAGCAACTTGTTTTTTTCTTCATTTCTTTTTTTTTTTAATGTTTGCTTCTTTTTATCATATATTTGTTTATTTACTAATCTTTCGTTAGAATCCAAGGGCAACCATGAGAAAAAAATATTCAAGCAGGTAGGGCTAGATGTAAATGGATAAGGGTAGGAAATAGTTCTCAGACTCCATAATGCAGGCCCTTTAGAGTAGAACACTTTAAGAGCCTCATTGATCCTTCTTCAGATGAGGTACTCGGCTAATGCAAGTTGAACTCAGAGGGAAACGGAAGGCAATAAACACCCAGAGTCTTTTTACCTCCCAACCTCCTCTGATGCCTAACTTTGCTGTTGTCCTGACGACTGAGAGCAAACTGCCTGGAAGCTTGTTGACCTCATCCTTCAAGAAAGGCTGCTGGTCAGGGTAGGTGAGGAAGGGGAGGGAGGCAAACTCAAAGCAAGAAAAGGGGTAGATCTAAGATCACCATCCCAAGGTGCCTTGGTAAGAATGAGGAGTTGAGGAGAAAGAGCAGGCCCGAATGGGAAGATAAGACAGTTTATACAGCATCAAATGTAAACTAACTTAAGATGCTAGCTTGAACAAGATCCTAGGAATCAAAGTACCATCAAATGAAAACCCATTAATGCCAGGCTCCAGGCCAGGTGTCATGGAGTCACCTAGTTTAATTCTTTCTACAATGCTTGGAAGACATACTGTCCTTGTGTGTAGATTTCTGCATAGGGATGAGAGCTGAAGTCTCACATGTGTTCCAGGCTATACGGGAATGCAGCGATGCTGGCTCAGGAGGCCATGTTGCTTCCTTTCAGAAAGTTAATTAAAGCTGTGCCCAGAACAAGAGAGGAGGATGGAGACCAGAGTGTCCCACTTCAGCGCCTCCAATTATCCAGACAATTTATAAACAATTTCACACACTTCACCTTCAAGTTCGGATCAATGCCTATTTTCTATGGCTTTCCCTGCAGTGGTTCGTTTGCCCATCAGTTCCAGACTGGAGAGGCATATATGATAGTGGTATCTGGGACTTTCAGAAGCCAGAGGCTCTAGTTAGTACAGAAGAAAAGCACAGGATGCTGCTTGTGGATGAAGGATGCTGTTCAACCGGCCTGCGTTCTGCACAGTTGTCCTCTATGGCAGAGATTACTGTGGGTAGCAGTGACCCGAGTGTTCTTGGAGATGACCAGACATAAAACAAGGAGCTGAATTTGCTGGGTAAATATCCTCAGCCAGTGCACTACTTGCTCTTGTCCTGAGGAGGGATGTGAGATTGAGTGAGATCCATGCACTGAGCTTGCCTGCTGGCCACAGGCCTTACTTAATGTCAGCATGTCAGTTTTGGAAGTTTTATCACTTGCTTTTCATATGTATTCCTGAGAAGAAGCAACTTAAAGAGGAAGGATTTAATTCGCTGTACACTTTGAGGGGATACAGCTATGCGGTGGGAATGCATGGTAGGGAGATTGAGAACACGGCCATGACCATGGTCATACTCATTATTATGAACATGAACAGAGAGAATTTTGGAGCTCATCTCATGTTACCCATTATATTCAGTCCAGGACCTCAGGACCCAAATCCACAGGATTCCAGGTCCCCAGGATCTCGGGTCCCAAGGATTTCAGGTCCCCAGGTCCCCAGGATTTTAGGACCCCAGAACCCCAGGACCCCAGGACCTACAGGATTCCAGTACCCCAGGACTCCAGGCCTCTAGGACCCCAGGCCCATCGGTAAGATCATCCGTGGGATTCAGAGTCTGTCTTCTCTCTACTTAAACCTTTCTGGGAACATTCTCGAAGACACACCCAGAGATGTGAGTACGTGGTGTTTCAAACTCCAATTCAGTTGACAAAACCAGAAGCCAAAGTAAACTCCTATTCTTCTCTTTTTTTTTTTCCATTTCTTTCTCCTCTTCCTCCATTCCTCTCTCTATTTTTATGTTAAACTATCTGGATCAGTGTAATAAACTATAAGTTCAAGTACTTTACCCAAACATACTGAATTCCCCAGACTTCTATGTGCCCAAAATTCTCATATGAGAATTTAAGCCTCCTTACAAGCTGAAAACCCTGGGCTACACATATGGACAGTAAGATCAAAGCCAGAAGTATAGAGGCCCACAGATCAGACCTAGGCATTGGGAAGGCATTTTATGGTCCAAGGATTATCGTCCCCAAAAGAGTGTTAGAGAGGGTTTTCTGTCATGGTATAACATTTTGTATCACTAGATACCCAAATATGCCTGGTGGCTGGTATCATGCTGGCAGAATGGAGGGGAGAGTATTGGAATTCTTATGGACTTGAGAACTGGAAAACTGCAAGCTAAAGCAACTATATCACACGCTTCAACCATCAACTGAGCATCTTCATCCATAGAGATGGATGTTGAATGAGCTTCATGACCAGGGCTAACTAGGAATGAATAGTATCTATTTGTGGTTCTTGCCCTTTTTATTATGTGTAGTTTGCCGCGATGGTTTGTATATGTTCCGGAGTAGCACTAGTAGGAGGTGTGGCCCTGTTGGAGTAGGTGTATCACTGTGGGCATGGGCTTGAGCCCCTCGTCCTAGCTGCCTGGATGCCAGTCTTCCACTAGCAGCCTTCAGATGAAGATGTAGGACTCTCAGCTCCTCCTGCACCATGCCTTCCTGTAGATGCTGCCCTGCTCCCACTTTGATGACAATGGGCTGAACCTCTGAACCTGTAAGCCAGCCCCAATTAAATGTTGTCCTTTATAAGGTCATTGTGTCCATAGCAGTAAAACCCTAAGACATTTGCTTGATACATTATAGTAGTTAATATTTCACCATGATATCCCCAAAGTGGCAGAGATAAGAGTGAGGGACATGCCTTAGGAACACTCCTGAAACTCCCCTGGGAAGTCGCATCCCTACGCTAATGAGCGAGATGCTTTATGCTTCTGGCATCTTTAAGACAGAAGATGAGAGAGATGTTTTTTCTTTCTTGATTTGTGAGTTTCATGTCACTGTAGGAACACCACATCCTGCCTCTCACATCTGGACTCACCCCAGAGGTATTGCTGCAGCAAACTGCATTGCACAATTGAGTCACACAGTGTCGGTTTCTTCTCAGTGCATGTAAAAGCTATTTCTATGCGATATTGTAGGATCTTAAATGAGGAATTGCATTCTGTCCAAAAAAGCCAATGTACATATCTTAATTAAAAATACTTCATTTCTAAGAATGTTAAACCATTCTCTGTGCCTTCAAGCAAGTTGTACATTTTTGCTAGTGGAAGGTTTTGCCTTGACATTGACAGCTGCTGAATGGCCAGGGTTGTGATTGCTGAAGGCTTGCAAGGCAGTGGAACTTCCTTCTTACAAAACAAACAAACAAACAAACAAACAAACAAAAAACAAGGGAGTGTGCCCTGCCGATTGACTTTTTCTTCCTCAAAAGGTTTTCTTTTGCCTGTAAAGCTGCTTGACAAAAACAGACGGTTGTCAGTTGTACTCACACTGCTCAGAGGAAACAGAATACCCTGTGGATCACGGCAGTCAAATTCGTGGCATCTTTTCTGGAAGCTTAGCTCATGTCAAAAAAGCACATTGCTTATTTGTGAGGTAAGGTGGCTACCAAGTAGAGCTCAAAACAAATACAGGGAGTGTCAAGATCAAGAGAATTCAGATCACCGTAAGGAACAAAGTTGGAATGAAAGAATTCAAATACCTGCGAGAACGACCAAACTTGACAGAGTTGAGAAATAAGCACATACTGTTGGGGGTCAAAATGGTCCCTGGAGATTTGTGGACCAGGAGTGCCAGGAATATTCAGCCTGTGGACACCATATCTGCAAAGCACAGGGAAGTGAGGCGCACTGAAAAAGCAATCCTGTGACCCCCATTCCTGTTGGGGAATGGGTGTGGGGGGACGCTTTCTAGGCAGATCAACACCATTAGCTTGGCTCATCACTATCTACCATTTGTAATTACATGCTATTTATAGATGGTGTTTGAAATCCAGGAAAAATTGAGAACCATAGCAGCAACGTTAGCCCTGCTGGAAATTATAAGGCAGTACATTTAGGTGGCAATAACCCGACGTGACACAATACGCTTTTGAAACAGTGTTTTTCTACATCAGCCAAGATGCAAAGTGCTGGAAAGTTATCCTTCTGGGCACCCTAACACCTTTCTCCCAATTCTTATGACATTTGACAAGCCTCACATCATTTACCATTAGGTGTCCTGACCTCAGCAGCTGAGGTTCCTACTGGGTTGAGAAACATTCCATCCTGGCCTCTGCCTGATGTCTCTGCCGTGAATCTGAACTGAGCACAGACTAATGAAATGGAATGTGAACTAGAATCTCACATTTGGCATGGAAACCTTGGGCAGCAAGGCACGCCATTCCAGTGCTCCACCTCCCTTAACTCAGGTAGCTCTGGGAAACACTTCTGCACTTATTTTCTTAGACCTGGCATCCTCCAGAGCTGAGCATCACAAGAATGCACTTCCCATCCGCGTGGCCCTAGAAGTCACAAGCCAAGGCTGCCTTTGTCTGCGAGGGAGGGCTCAGCCTCATCTCTCAGTTGCCCAGTGAGGTTCCCTGTGGCTGAATCTTGCCTTTCCTGGGTTCGACTAGCTTTTCTTACCTCTCCTCTCAGCTACACTCCTGGACTTCATAGTCCATTCTTGTCTTTTGAAGTTTTCACTTTGTAACAGTGGTATCTTGGCAAACATTAATTCCAGGCATGATGGCACCTAGGCATAATTTAGTACTAAGCAGAATGAAGAGAAAGGGGAGGCTTTCAGAGCAGTGTACATGGTAAATGCCCGTCTCCAAACAAAGCAAATAAAGGAAGCAAAGATAAGAGAAAGCCTCCCAGATTAGTACTAGACGTTTCTGTAGGTTCGAAATTCAGCGTTAGCCACAATGCTCGAAGGGTCATTGTGTCAGCAATGTTGAGTTTGCCTGTTGACTTTGCCTCCTCTTGCTTCTAGAAACTACACACCCTAGGCTCTTGTTCTGCTTCCCCATCCTCACTCAGAGAGGTCTGGAAGAGTCCCTCTCTCAGGTGATAGCTCATACCAGCTTCCTCCTCAATCTCCGATTCTAAGCTTCCTCCTCCATCTACGCTTATGAGATGTGTGCTTTTCCTGTGGCCACCTAAACAATCCAGGATCATGCCCACACCTCAACAATCCTGGGACATTTTCAAGAGTGATCTCTGCCATATATTGTAACACGGTAAAGGGTGCTGGCTATGAGGCAGAAAGCATTTGTGAAATACTGTTATTTTGCCTACTGCAGCCTCGCCAGTCTCTCTTCTCCTAAAATTCTGGAGGTGAAACTTTAATTTGCTCTACACCTGCTCCTTGATTTATGATTGGGTTACATCCTGGCAAACAGATGGGAAACTGAAGCTTCTGAAGGCAGAAGTGCGTTTGCTGCATCTGGCCTGCTGAGCGTTGCAACTTAGCAACAAGCTGCATGCAGCCGGGGGTGGTCTGTCCTCACGAAGTGGGAGTGACTGAGGGATGCAGCTTCCTGACACGCCCACATGCAGTTCCCTAAAATGCCCAGTGTTGTTGTCTATCACAGTGGGTGGGAAGATAAAAATTCAAAATCTGAAATACAGTTTTTATTGAAGGCATATCCCTTTTATTATCAAAAGATCAAAAAGTCATAAACTGAAGCATCAGAAGTCAGGGACCATATTATTTGGATGACTTTATCTTTCTCTTCCTTCCCAATACGTGCATCCAGTGTCTGCCTTTTTCCTTTGGCTTTAATACTAAGGAGAGGCAATACTGCTGGAGTCCCAAACACTGTGGCAGCCCCAGGGTAGGTATAATTTCTGTCAAGCATAAAGGGAGTTTACCATGCCTTTGAATCCCAACACATAGACTTATTTATTTTTCCGGAATCTGACATGTTACCCTGTAAGGATTTTGGGTCCAGAGTAACTGTCATAATCTGAGCCAGCGTACTGTTAATTTTTGTTTTGTTTGTTTTTCTTTTTTCTTTTTTGTTAATCCAGGTGATATTACTCACCTTATCAATGATCTGATACCTAAGATATTATAGCCAAGGACTTTCTACATAGCATTAATTCCTAGGAAAGAATAAACCTCTCCCCACATTGTTCTGCCTCAAGTTAGTACAGTTCCCTGGAGGTGAAGTAGATATTATTGTTCTGTCCACCTTTGGGACATATGACACATACTCACAGGCATACACACCCAAACACATGCACACCTCCCCAGACATACCCACAGACACACTCACACACACGCCCCGGTACACCCAACACTCACTTACAGAATTTATCCAGGCACATCTGTGAACATGGCAGATCACATGCATCACAGAACAAAGAGCCAATGCCACTTAAACTGGCTGAATTTTTCCCTGTCCCTCGTATCTTAGTGTGAGGACACGCAGCCCAGGAAATGAAAAGTGTTGAACCTTTTTGAGGAAGGTTTACAGCATGGCAAGACTATCGATTGCTGCATGATGAGAAAATGAAGAAGGATGTGGCACATTTCATGATATTGATCCAACCTATTAGCAACAGTGTCAGGTCACTCCATCCTCCCGATCAGAACTATGCTCCAATCACCTTGGGCGGAAAGACGGCAGAGCAAGTGAAAGAATTCCCTTTGCAGAAGAGCTCTCTCTCTCTCTCTCTCTCTCTCTCTCTCCTCCTCCTCCTCCTCTGCTCTCTCTCTTCTCTCTTCTCTCTCTCTCTCTCTCTCTCTCTCTCTCTCTCTCTCTCTCTCACACACACACACACACACACACAGAGAGAGAGACAGAGAGACACAGACAGAAAAGAAAGACAAGATATGGGGGTAGAGTAAAAGGGACAAAGGGCCAACAAGAGTGTGAAAAAGGAGCCAGAGAGCTGGGAACATTAAGAATGGAGCAGACAACAGCATTTATCAGCTGGGAGCCAGGGAACCAGGCAGTCCAGTTATGACCTGCCAAGATGTTGAGGTCATAAATTTTTGAGAACTTGAATTGAAGAATAAGTAGTTGTCTAAACAAATAGCACGAAGAGACAGGGCGATCTTTCAGCAGCTTAGGCACTGCTGTTCACAGTTAGACTCTGTGGCTTTTGGAAGGGCCCAGGCTTTTTTTTTTCCCATCAATTGTCATACATGGCAATCCATCATCACAGATGGATGATGGGAAGGGGATGGAGCTCCGTCTTGGCAAGGCTGTAGCATTATGAAGGAATAACACTTCCTGCATGGGGAATCAGTTACAAAACATGTTGCCAGAACTGATTCTTAGTTAAGGAAAAGTGGCCATGGTGAAGAGAGAGTTTTAAGAGCAGAAGGAAGGGCTAAGAAGCTGGGCAGAGTGAGGGACATGAAAGGTGGTTAGAGCTGGGCAGGGAGACAGATAATGGGGCTTTGTCACAGACACCTGGAGCTTGTGACCAGCTTCAGTCTCCTGTACTCCCCAGCAATCCCCTCATCCCCCCGAAATACCACCATGCAACCTCTCTCATCGTGATAAGGCTCTGATTTTTGTGAAGTTCAAGTCAAGGTCCATGAACTCCTGTGTCTGGTGCAGGGCAGATGCAAGCTTGTACAGTTCCTGCCTCGAAGCAGATTCCCTCCTGGCCCATGAGACATCAGGCAGGACGCCATGGCAAACCCTGCCTGGGACGGTAGAAAGGTGTTATAAATGTTCATGATCACCTATTCTCTTTTTAAATGGCCACTCATGTGTGGAAGTTTACAGCTCCATACCTCAGAAGAGACGTGAACGTGCAACAAAATGTCACTCCAGGAATAACTGCTCTTCCTCCCAAATCATTTCCTTTCTTGCTGACTTCCCCCCCCCCCACACTCATTATATGAGCATGCACCTAGCTTTCTTTCTCAAAGAACAGCACCCCCCCCCCCAGACTCCCATGCTTCTTCTCTCAAAGAATAGTTTTCCCAGGCCCACCTCACCCCCATATTTTACCCAACTGTTTTACTCCATCCTTCTCCCATCCATCTGTTCCACTGGGTGCTTGTCCCTCAACACTCCATTCGAACAGCTCTTACAGGGGTACCAGTAACCACGCTGCTCACTATAGCCCATGGTATGCATCTGACTGGCTATCTTGACTCTGCTCGGCCCTGGATTACCTTGATAGATGCTCTTCCCTCAGCTTCCAGGGCCCTACACTTCCTACTGAGCATCTATCTTGTCTTGCTTTGTGACAGGTGAGCGAGGGGGAGCTTTCAGTCTCAGTGCTTTCATTTCCTGCTGTCTCCTTCCTCCTTTAAGGACTGCCGGAGACCTCAGGCTCTGTATAGAAGCCATTTGGTGTGTGGCCTCAGGTCCTTTCTTATTCAACCCTGCACGGCCCTATAACCCAGGAGGTGACCACTGAGGACCACATGACAACAGCCCCACATTCCTGACTTGTTTCAGTCTGGCTGCCTCTAGGGAGAGAACTGCAGAAATGGAATTTTCCTTGGCTCTAACTCTCCCTGGCTCCAGGCACACTGCTCCCTCTCCATCTCTCCTTCAAGCCTGAAAGTGGTAATGACGTTCCATATTTGCTGGTCCCCCGATGCTCACCATCTCCTGTAAACTCCTCGCATCCTGCCAACATCTCTGTAAATAGCCCCTTTATTAAATTCTTTCCAGTTAAAGCCTTTTGAATGTGTCAGTGTTTCCTGCGGGGCCTTGCAGGATACACTGATGACTCTGGGCTTCTGTCTCTTCCTCAGACATCCAAACTCTAGTCCTAGATTCAAATGAGTTCCAAGCAGATGTTTAGTAGTTATTTCGAAGTTCACATGCTCCAACATGAGCATCTACTGCTAAATCACACCTACTGCCTTAGTTAGGATTTCCTTGGCTGTGAACAGACACCATGACCAAGGCAACTTTTGTAAAGGACAACATTTAATTGATGCTGGCTTACAGGTTCAAAGGTTCATTATCATCATGGCCGGAAGCATGGCAGCTTCCAGGCAGGCAAGGTGCAGGAGGAGCTAAGAGTTCTACATCTTCATCCAATGAAGCCAGGAGCAGGATGGCTCCCACATGGCTAGGAAGAGGGCCTGAAGCCCACACCCACAGTGACACACTTTCTCCAACCAGGTCACACCCACTCCAACAAGGCCACACCTCCCAATAGTGCCACTCCCTGGGCTAAGCATATTCACATTACCACACCAGCTAATTTCATTCTCTTCCCCATTTCAGAGATGGCAACACTCTCCTTTTAAATGCTCACCTCTAAGGTCCTAGACTCCTTTCTCCCTTCTTCATCTGGCATCCTGCATCTCTAAGAATTGGGCTCGGAGTCTCAAGAAGATGACCACACAACACAAAGTACTTTAGTAAGACATGGAATTTTACTTCTCTAGAGGGGTGAAGATTGTGCTGAATCAAACAAACACACCCATTGAGGGGGGTGGGGGAGTCCCACTGGGCATTTATTTATTATTAATGCAAAGTTGAGTGGTCTGTGCTGAACTCTGCTCAGAACTCAGCCTCACATTCTTACGTGATTGCCCAATACAGAGCAGCACAGTTTCCAGGGAGAAACAAAACCTGAGGAAATAGGATGCTAAGATAACCTCATCATATGACCAGCAAGAGCAGCTGGGAGGCAAAGGCCTCAACTCACCCTGAGTCATGTCATCATCAGTAAATATTTTCATTTTTCCATCTTAAGTACGTCTGTGAAGTCTACAGGATATCTGGGGTTTATTTTCTCCTTAGCCCTTTTCAAAATTCTTTTGGCAAGTTACACACCCTTTGCCTACCTGGTTAGCAAAGATAAAAACAACAGTGAATGATAGCTTTTGTATTGCATCATACATAGACCGAGGTGCCCAGGGACTCTCTTTCTCTTTATTATAATGTGTGCACTGGTTAGAGTCCAATATGTAGAGATTTTGTGGCCCCTTGATAAAGAAGACAGGTGACTTGCCAAAGGGTCCTCTCATCCTCTGGCCCTAACTGAGCTTGGAGAACAAGGGTCAAACACTGGCTGTCCTCTTTGACTGTTGGTCCTCATCGTGCAGGATCCAAAGCCATGATGAACATCCAGAAGGATGGATTTAGCAGTCTTATAAGTTTCAACTTCTATGTAACATATTCAGCTGGGACAAAACTACTCAGTTGTAAGTAAATTTAATTTTGTTATTGCTGAGATTCCTGAAGTGCTAACGCCTACCAAAATTAACAAATGCTTAAGTAATTGCCATAGTTAGACATACTTTCTTCATTTCTTAAAGGCAGTTAAAAAGAAAAAAAATAACCATGAATAGCTCAGCACACGCTTAGGAATTTTAATAACTTTTCACTATCTAGCAAGCATCATCATAGGTAAGTCTGATCCTTCGTAAATAACTTACTCATACTGTCTCTGTTGTGGCTTTAAGCTTTCATGATTTTATCTTCACATTTTATCTTTCATTCTTAGGAAAAAAATCTTATTCAAAATCTATCTATATATAAAATAGTCTCCTTTCTTTATAACTCCTTTTTTGACCACAAGTATAAATTCATACTTATATTCTTCTAAAATATTCTCTCTCACAGCTTCTTATAGTTTCTTTCTTATTTTATTCTCCAGAAAGGGTTGAATCCAAGTCACATGCATGGTATATTGTAGCAAATTCATATTGCCTGTACATATACTTTTACCAACTAAGCCTTTTGTCCCATGTCAAGTCATGAGAAAACCACTTTAACATGAGTGTGTGCATGTGCAAGTGCACAACACACACACACACATACACTACATACACAGAGCTGTGGTGTCAGAGAGCTCAAGAATTAGAAAAACTATACAATTTTAGCAAGAGTCTTCACACATTATCAATGACTTGAAGATGGGGAACATTCTTTGTAAACTATGTGTGTAAGGAAACTACACATAGAACACCCAAACTTTAAAAGTTAACCCTGCAATTAAAGTTTTAGATAACAGAAGACATTTATTCTTCTTTTTTCTAGCTAGAACAGAGAAGAATATACAGCCCTGTTAGCCAGTAATGTAATTTCTCTTCCCTCCCAATTCACCCTCAACTTTCTATAACTCTCCCCTATGCCTGGACAACTGTTAGTTACAGCATGTAATTTTAGCATCCTTTGTCTGGAAGGCTCTACTGCATCTAATGCCAGGTGCCTTTCCATCCAGTCCATCAGCCTCCTAGCAACTCTGCAGGTCTTGCTTCTTTCTCTTCTGTACACTGAAGGTTTTATTGATGTCCTGGTCCTGGAGTGCTGATTCCCTAGTCCCTCTTAGGACCAAGTTGCTATGAACCCACATGTGGCCTCAGTGGGTCCCAGTGTTACTTCCAGTTCTGGTTGTACCTGGGGAGTGTTTCATTTGCTATCATTACACACAGTGCAGATGGGCAGATGGGTGCTATCTGCCCCAAACAGCACTGCATCCTTCCTTACTGTCTCCCTTTCTTCACCAAAGAAGACAATAGTAGTGTTGACATTAGTATGAACATTAGATTTGGATGCAAGGAATTGATCCAATTGATCGGTCATCCCATATGGATCTTCTGTCAGAGGCTGCAGTTCCCTTTAGGTTAGAGGGCATCATCTCCAAGTCTCAGCTGGCCCTCAGGAGAATGTTGAAGAAAGAATTCTCATCTCCTTTATCCCTCAGCCTTTCACCCTGAATAGAGGTTTTTTCCTATATTCCCTGGACCTTTTGTTTCTCATTTCAAGCATCAGATGACTGACATCTCAGTCACATTCTTAAACCTAGAAAATCTCCAATGGGCAAGGCAGTATTTCGTAGTCCAATTCTCTTACTTTGCTTTGTGCAGAGTTACCCAATCACTTCGGCCTTTGCTTTGAACCCTTCCCATCACATTACTGGTATTCTTTTGATACTGGGTTTCTGTTAGTTCTGGAGTCAAGGGGTCTCTCCACATCTAAGGTCACCACAAGAAAGTGGCAGGGTGCAAACCCTAGGTCCTCAAATCCGCAAACCTTAAAACAATTACACAGGGTGCTCCATATTGGATTCTAAGCTATAAAAATAAGCTAGGTCTGGGGCCTCAGGGATGTGACCAAATGATCTTGAGTATTTCTGCAGGAGGATAGATAGTGAAGATAAATCAAATTAAAAAGCACGCAGTGGAGGATCCCCCAGGGGATTCACTTCTGATGCAAAGGGGTCCTGGGCACCACTCCAAATCGTCAGAGCTCAGCCTCACATTCTTCCCTGATTGGCAAACACACAGAAGCACAGTTTCTAGGAATAAAACAAACCTGATCATATATTTTGATTTCAAGAAGTGCTGGCCCTGAAGAACCTTGAGTTTCTGCCAAGAGGCTTCTTCACAATTTTCTTCTAATGGATTTTGTCTTATTTGACCTTTTGATAGAAAACAAAGAACATTTCGATGATGTTTTTCCTAGACCCAGCCCATCAGGAAGATTTTTCTTTTTTTTTTCTTGGTTCAGCCTTTAAAAGAAATTCAGGCATAAGCAATTCTTCAACACCTTTATGAGCCCCAGCCAAGCCTAGGCGAAGCTTCATGTTTGTTCCTGGCCACATTAAATCATATTTCTCCTTCTGACTTTCTGTAGTCTAAGTCTCAGAAGGCCCTCAAATACACTCTTTAAAAAGAAAAGAACAGGCAAGATGTCTGAGGCACACCCGGTAGAACCAGGACCTGGTAGACGCAGGATTGGAAGTTGAAGACCAACTTCTGCTATCCAATGAGATTCTGTTTGTTTGTTTGTTTGTTTTTAAAAGAAAATTCAGATGGCAACTCCTCTGCTCGAGACTTGGTTGGCAATAGCTCTCCATTTCCTACTATGTGAGAGCCAAATCTTTTACAGTGGTCTACAAAGTTCTTAGTGAACTGGATGCTCACTCTGACCATGCTGGTCACTACAAAAGCTCCAGACAAGCTCTGTCTTCCCTCTTCCTGGAATCCCGTTCTCTGACATGAGTTTGACTTCACTTTCTTCAAGGGTCTTCCTTTCCTGGAAGTCAAATGCCGCCTTTAGTATGATTCTATCTATCTTAATGATGCCACTTAAAATCGACAAACAGCTGTCCTCCCATTTCCTGTGTCTGTTCACTGTAAGGCCCCTATTCATAGGAGTTACCATTTGCTGCCAATATAATGTCTGTGTCATTGGTTTTCTATATTTCTTTTTTGGATTTTTATTTGCAACACTATTTTGCAGTATATTTGTGGATGGGTTTGTTGTGGTCATTCTTGCTACCTGCAAATGATAAAGATGATAGAATATTGTGCTGCTTTAAAGTTACAAAGAATAGGGATATAGTTAATTTAGTTATAAAGAACAATATATAAGGAGAGGGATTTCATGTTGTCACTTGAGCAGTGCTTGCAACATAAATGATGGTTTGTTTGTTTATTTATTGTTTGTTTGTTTGCTTGAATGAATGAACTACTGGATGAAAGTTAACCCAATTAAGAAAGTTTTTCAAGTTTGCTCAAGGCAGGTCTGACCTTGGGTTGTCCCCTGGCCCTAGCTTCCTTCCAGTGTGGAACACAGTGCTGGGAGGGCAGAGCACTGCTCACTTGCTTCCTGACCTTAGCAAAGCACTTAACCTCTCTTTAGACTCACTTGGCTCCTTTACAAAATGAAACAACAATGTCAAGTCTCAGGGTCACTGTGAGAAAAAAAAACGTAAGGAATACACATCGGCACAAACATACACACTACACTTAGCTTAGCACGGAGCCTGGACCTGCACGAGTGCTGTAAAATTGGAAGCAGAGAGCTGGTTTCATTGTGAACTTGGAGGTTCAAACCCATGCATACTGTACGGCCTCCGAAGAAGAGACAATGTTGTCTAGACTTGAACTCACACCATTCCCCTCAGTACTGGACCCTTTGAAGATACAAGTTCTGGATCCAGCAGTTAGCCACCCAACAGGGGGAAGACTTGAGAAAGTCCCATTACTGAGGTTATCCATATATGCATTACTTTCTAAGCAATGAGAAGTAGAAGTAGCCATTTAAAAGCCAGAGAAAACTATCTGTGCATCCAGAGACAATTCTGCCCAGGATCAGCCAATGTTAAGTAAATCATTCCTCACAAAGGCATTAGAGCGGGCTTTAAAATGTTGCTCTAAACTGTAGGCATTTGGCCAGAGGCTGAATCCCGAGCACCTCGGTGTTCACCAAACCTGCAGTCTGGTCTCACGTCCTTCCTGATGTGAGAGTCTGTTATCACACTAGGCCAGGGCCTGGCCAAGTGACACTGCCATCCTGACCTTGATAAGTATTTCTAGTGAGAACTCTGTTCTAGAGACCGTCCTTTCCTAAGACTACCCTCTGCTGACTTGAGTCTCTTCTTTAAGAAAAAGGTTCATACAGAACTGCTACCAGACTTCCCGAGACCCAGAACATGAGTGTGCTGAATGACAGAACTGTCACAAATGGGTGGCTGTGAATTTTCCCTCAGTGACTGATGTATAGAAGCTGCCCCAGGCCCAGCTATTCTCTTTCCCCCACTTATAGACAATGCCTCCACCCAGAACAGATTCAAGGATGTAACAAGCAGATATTTTCATGCCGATATACATAGGACATTAAAGTATCACTGATATTAACTTAATTTGATGCCAATTAATTCAGGTTTCCACTAGGGACTTGTTACATCATGGTTCGAATATTAATTGGCCCTGCCTTACAGAGTGGCCTCAAAGGTGAACCCGAATAAAACATCAAGAATGAAATAGTTGCATGTTGTAGATATAAATCTTCTGTAACTACATGACACTCCTCTGACGTTAGCCTGTAATAGTCTGCCTCTGAGCTATATGTGTGTGCTTCTCTCTTTTTTTTTTCTTCCTGAACTTTTTAAAAAATAATATCCAATCTGTTTGGAACACCAAAAGTGAATGATTAGTCAAATCTTTTTTAATAATTATGAATAAAAATATTTATTGAAATGCTCAGCCATTTAAATACGCTGCCAAGTGACAGGCTGCATCTGCATTGGAGGAGTCCCCCATCGCAGTGCAGACAGTCTGCCTGCCGTGCCCTCAAGCCCACAAGTCCTGTCTTTCTTGCACCTGCCTCACTGCTAACATTTTCCAAACAGGACACTATTTTCATGAGCATTTGGGATCTTTGGTTACTGGGATTGAAAGCGAAGGGCACCAGCTTCAATATGAAGAAAAGACTAGGCGTCTGAACTATACTCTCTTAGTTAGGGTTTTACTGCTGTGAACAGACACCATGACCAAGGCAACTCTTATAAGGACAGCATTAAACTGGGGCTGGCTTACAGGTTCAGAGGTTCAGTCCATTGTTATCAAGGCACAAACATGGCAGCATCCAGGCAGACATGGTACAGGAGGAGCTGTGAGTTCTGCATCTTCATCTGAAGGCTGCTAGCCGAATACTGGCTTGTAGGCAGCTAGGATACGGTTCTTAAAGCCAACACCCACAGTAACACACCTATCCCAACAGGGCCACACCTTCTGGGCTGTTGAAATAGTTGAGCATACAAACCATATTTCAAGTTTAAAAAAAAATGATTCTTGCACATACTCCTAATTAAAGGAGTCTAAAATAGAGGAGATGAGGCAGAGAAAGAGCCAAAACTCCTACTTTTTTCTGTGGGACAAAGGTTTAGGAAATATTCTTTCCCTCCAGGATGTCAGCCTTCCCTCTCTCACTCCCCTGCAGCTGTGATAGACCTCACTGTGAGTTGTGGTTTCTGACCAGGGGCAGGGAGGCTTCCTACCAAAGGGCTCTCATCCATCTCTCCTGGTAATTAATTCTAATACAGCTCCATTTAATACAGAGAGAGCCGCTGTAGGGCATGGTTTTACAAGATATTGCAAAGCCTAATTGAAAACTTCTTTACCTTATTTGAAAAACAAGCTTTTCTAAAGGTGTTTAGAAATATTTAAGAGCAATGAAGCTGCAGCTTAGAGACTCTGCTTCTGGCTGTGGAACCCATCCAAGCTGTGGCTCTTCTGACTACTAGGCACCTGGGCCCAAAGAACCCACCTGAGCACTGGTCCTAAAGTCACTGATCTACATAAAATTAGAATTGTAATAAAAGTTGCCAGCACTTGAAGACACTACAAAAGTTGGGTAGAGGACATGCTAGAACTGAGCTGGAAGCCTCTTCCTTGCTACCTAGCTTTCGTGGTATCAAGAGGAGTTACCCAGCTGTAGACCCTGTCTGTGATAATACTGATCCTCCCATTGCTGCAACCGTGGCGTCACTATGGGATTAACTAGCGGCTGCTCCCGACGCTGCTGCCACCGCTGCTGGCTCCTCCGTCCTAATTCTTTAAACCTGTTCAGAAGCCTATGGCTAAGAAGGTCACAGACCCTGATGCAAGGATATGTAGTCCAATTGACATCTAAATATCTGTTTGTAGCCATAGACTAGTACAGCTCCCTATCTCAGTGAGAGCGCCTCTTGGGGCTTTGAGTGATGTTTATGTTTATGTTTATGTTTAGATGCTCATGACTTGTCACAGTGCTTGGGTGAAAGTGACTTTTGACTGTTCAACCATTAACAGGAGATCTATATCACCCCCTGTAAGGCCCAGAAAACAAAACCGAGTCGAAGAAACTTCGGTAAGAGCCACAGGATGAAGAAGAGTGCCATGGAGCAGTGTCTTTTGAAGCTGAAATGGTTCTTGTACTCCTGAACTCATAGCAGCTGCGATACTGTGCACATAGAAACAGAAAGAAGTCACGGAAGTAGGAGCCAAGCTGTGTGAGAAGAAAAAGAAGGTGTGGGAGGGGTAAGAGGGAATAAAGGAATGTAAGTATGCTCACAATGCATTGTATACAAGTTTGAAGCTATCTAAAATTTAAAAACTAATAAAGTTTTTTAAAAGCGTTTTGTATTAGCATGATGCTTGAAATGCAGCAGGCACTGCTCTGGACAACTCTATAGGGGTCCCCGGGTCCTCTTTCCAGCTTGTAACAGAGAGAGGTTTAGCAACCCTCCCAAAGCCACTGCATGTAGTTACAGAAACCTTTGCTTATCATTATTTGCTGCCCAGGAACGTCGTGCTCCACGCTCTCACTTTCCAAATGGAGAAAGTGAGGGCAAGGAAGTGAGGTGTGGCGATTGCCATGCGTGGTCCAGCGGAGCTGGGGAAGATCGCAGGCGTGAGGTCCACTCACACCTCACAGCTCAGCAACCTTTCCAGATATGGACCAAGTGCCTGCCCTTCCCCGAGTCTCACACTGTCTGCCAGCTCTGAGGCCACATCATCTTCCTTTCTTATTTATTGAGTGGTTCTGTCATGGGGTTAAAGATTCCCGCCCCCGCCCCCAAATTCCCGACGCTATTGATACATTTTGATCGCGGTCTACATTGGAATAGCTTGTCCCTTTTGGGGGTTTAGAAAACTTGTCCAAGAGAAACTTTTCAATGAATTTGAGAAGCCTGTTCTAAAGTTCTAAAGAAGCAGAGAGCTCTGGGGAGACAAGACTTCTATCTGGTCAGGCTCCCTTCTCCAGGAAGGTTTGCATGGCCCAACCTCTCTAACTAGCTTCCTGGGCCTGGTGCACACTCCATGGGGAGGACTCCTAGGCCAGCCTGCGACAGACTTGGAGAGCCAGAGAGCCAGGTTCTTAAGCCCCACGTTCGCAGAAGGCAGCTAACTCAGGTATGCCGTCCTCTGTTCTTGTCTGTACATTCACTTCCAATTGATTAGCGTTATCTCCCCGCACTTTTTTGTTAGATTTGACCTTAATATTCTTTGCACTTGTGCTCAGCACCACCCCCAGAAGGTTATCTAATAATAAAATAACTAATCAGTTCGTTTATTAAATCTAACTGCAAAGTAACCAATTACAAGTTCAATATGTCTGCATTCCTCCAGAAGCCATCTGGCCTAGTAACCATGCCTGGTTATTAATGTCATAATCAGATTCCAAACATTTTCAAAGCCACAAAATATTTATTATTTTAGTTAAATCCCATTGCTCTGAACTCCAAAGTCTTTTTTTTTTTCTTCCATCTGCAGTGTAAGTGAATTTAGTTGTTGGGGAATGTTGCCTTTAAAATAATGAGCTGTCAAGTGGAGCTTAGAAATAATTTAGTTATGTAGGATTGTTCACTGCAACAGCCATCCACATTAAAGGAACTCCGTTTTGATCTGTAAATGCAGTTAGTGAGTTCTGATTCTCACCCTTCAGCTTTTTACAGAGATTAATCCTTTGTTCCTGCTACTCTGCACTGCTTTTGGGGTGACCTCATTTAATAATGACCCCACTGGGTACCTAGATGCTACATAACTTCCGTATAGCGACAGCTTCTGAACTTAAGATTCTATTATACTTTCTTTCTTTGAGAAACTTGTACAAGTACACAATGAAATATGATCATCTGCATCCCCATATTTCCCCTTCCAGTTCCTTTCATAGCCTCTCCAGCATCTGCAGACACATTGCTCTCCCTGTTCTCCAGCTCTTATCTCTTTCCACACACTCTGCAATGTCTCCTGAGCCCCACTTAGGGCTAACTATCCCTGGTCTACTATTCTCACAATGTGGGCCAGATATCAGTTTCTGCTTTGGTTGTTGCCCTTTGCAAAAAAGGAAGCTTGTGTGGGCAAGGTTGGGTTGAGAGCAGCCATATCTGTGGGTGTAAACATGATAGAAATGTAAAAAATATTCAGAAGGCAATTTGACAACATGACCATTTAGCAAATAACAACAGCAGATTTTTTTTAACCTAGGGCCACCTAAGCCATGGATTTTTCTTTTTAAACAGGATTACAACACAAGGTACAAAATCCATATTTGTATTATGTGCTTTAAATCCAATCAAATGCAGTTGGTTATACCGTAACAGCTGTACCACTAGTATTAGCAGTGGGTACATGTTGTCTGGCAAGTCAGTACTGTAGTATGCAGGGCTCAGTGCTAAGCAGGATCATCACTGACTTTTCTAACAACCCAAACTGTATCTCTAATCCAAACCCATTTTAGCTTTAAATCTATATCTTTACAAAGTAACTCATTTCTATCCAAGCTGATCTCCTGCCCCAAACTATTAACACCCCCAACCCCCAGCCCTCCTGCTCCTGGTGAGACTATCTAATCACACAATGCTGGGAACCTGTGGGTTGTGGCTGCAAACATTGTTTCCCCCTCTGTCCTGCCTTGTGCATACCTGCTGCAACATTTCAACAAAACCTGGTTCTGGCTGCTACATTTTCTAACCTCTACCCTCCTTAGGCTCAAGCACAGCATCCTAGTTTCTGGAGAAGTGAGCCCCTTCCTCAGCTTCAAAAATGATTCCCTGTAGCTCATCCTCAGCCCATTCGATGAACATGAGACCTGATTCAAGGATTCTGCTGGGATCTTCCCGTGGAGGGTTTAGCAGGAATTTCTAGGGAGTTTTGCTCTGCAAGACTCTAGAAATGATCCTCTCTCTCTATGGTTTCATGTGTAATATGAGGTCTGAAATTGTGGTTGTCTTGAGCATAAAACCAACAAAAAAGCTAGCAGAGAAAATCAAGCAAAGGCTCACACAAGTTACTGTCTGCTATTCTGCAGACTACCTCTTTTTTCTCTTTTTCCTGAACTTAATATCCTCTAAGGAAAACATTATTTATTGTTGGAGCTAATTTGTGTTGTTTGTTTCCTATGATTTGTCGCTAGCAGCTCCCCACGAGAAGGCTCCATGCTGACCTGTTGGGATCGGATGTCTAGGTGCCCACCACTGTCTCTCTTCTGCAGCCTTTCTCACTTAGATTAATGGAACAACCATCCCCACTGGTGTTGCTGCCTCTAACCTCAATCTGCAGCTATCCATCTTCTGCAACTGTTAACCTTGTCTTTCCAACATGAAGAAAAATAGAAATCTGTTTTTCCTAGATTCCTGTTCAGCAACTCTTGAAATTTTCCTTCATTCCTTTTTCCTTGGCCTAAGTTCATACTTATGAGGTAAACTTATTAGGAAACAAGGTGTAGTGGCTATTCCTGGTTGTCAACTTGACAATATTTGGAATGAACTACAATCCGGAATTGGAAGGCTCACCAGTGACCCTTATCTGGAGGCTTGGAGATCCTTATCTGGATCTTGGTTTGAAGATCTTGAGCCACAGTGGCTATGGATTCCAGAAGATTGAATCTCCGAGTTTAAGGAACACACCTTTAATCTGGGCTATGCCTTTCATCTGGGATTAAAGGTGTGGTGGAACACACCTTTAATCTGGGCTCCACCTTCTGCTGGAGACAATATAAGGACATTGGAAGAAGGGAGTCTAGCTCTTGCTCTTGCTCTTGATCCTTCGCCTGCTTGCTGCGTGAGACTGAGTAACTGCTAGATCCTTGGACTTCCATTCACAGCTGCGACTGAACCATTGTTGGGAATTGGGCTGCCGACTGTAAGTCATCAATAAATTCCTTTACTATCTAGAGACTATCCATAAGTTCTGTGACTCTAGAGAACCCTGACTAATACACAAGGTAAGAGAAAGACTGGAGAAGGGACCAGACTTAGCTCAGGTCCATAGTGACTGAGGCAGGAGCCCATTAGAGCAGAAGATATAGCAGTGTTATGGTCCTGTTTCAGTCTCTATTAGACTGCGTGCACAGAGATCACAATATTGTCAAGGCACCATGACAATTCTGTCATTTTTGCACAGGCAAGAAGAGCTGGTGGCTGCTTTTCCAATACCAAAGGATGGGGGATAGTTAGGTACTTAGCTCCATCTTGCCTTATCAACTCTAAGAGTTGGACCATTACAAGCCAAATCACAAAAAAAAAAAAAAAAATCAACAGACAGACAGACAGACAGGAGGCCAACTATGAGATAAGTACATTTGGGATATCTATGAGATAATATGTGTATTGCCTACAGTCCTTGCAATATTATTCAATTCTGCTAATGACTGTACCCTAGGCTTTCTCCTTCATAATAATGCATTCATATACACGTTTTGTCTTCCTAGCAGTTTGGTACCCATCTCACCTTTTCTCAGATTTTCCTCCTCCCCTGGGATTGTCACAGTTCCCGCTGACATATCCATACTGCTGAGGAACCCTTGACTTCCAAGTCTCGGGATATTGTTTCCAAAGTTGGTCTGAGTCCAACTTGGAGAGTCTGGGGATTTAATCAGGATCTTTGGAACTGAAAACAAGAGAGCTCGCAATCTCATTTTGGTGTTCAAGAGGCAAGGTAGCACTAGATGGCTACATTTCCTGACTGGGGAAACAAGAAATATAAAGGGAGGAGGAGGAAAAGGAGTGGGAGTTGGGGTGGGGAGCAAACAAGAAAAAGAGAGAGTAGAGTTGCCTGCCAGTTTCAGTTTTTTTCTGACTATATTTGCTTCTAAGAGCTGAGTCTATTATTGTGCTCAGACTCACTGAGATACCTCAGATCTTTATAGCAATTTGTCTTTACTTCTCCTACTCCCTCTTCTTAGCTTGACATTTGTGATGCTTGTATCCAAATTACTACTAACTAATATGCCCATCTCCCTCCTTTCCTATAATTTAACTCTCTTGGCTCAGCAGCCTCATAGCTTGGGTCTAGAAATCTTCAACTAAATTTTTCTCTCTCACATCTATATGTCTTTGATTATGATTTCCGTCTCTGGAATGCCCATGTTTACTATGTGAAACTTCATGTTTGAAATCATGTTTTATACCTCTCTCTCAAGTTCATAATCCATCCACATTACTGCAGTGCCCTCCTCCAGCACCTGTAAAATTCTGCATTGTATGTGTCAGTTTGGATGCTGAAGTCCTTCTGGGCTACAGAAAAATCTCTGTTTTTTTTTTTCCAGTTCCTAGAAAGTCCTTTATTTGATAACTATTTTTGAGTGACCAGTGTAATGAATGCATCAACAAATTAACCAGGTAAATGCCATATAGAAAATTTTGTGCATTCTGTAACTGGGAAAACTAGCAATAAAGAACTATAGGAAGGATGAGATGACAAGACTCTGGGAAAACTGGCACACTCGTGTTCTATGAGTGGCCTGAGAATTAGTATGTCACCTTTGGTGATCGATATATTCATGTATAGCAAGTGTAGTGAGAATGTTCACATGTTTAGCCTAAATATGAATTCTTCCCACTATGGAAAAAAAATAGATTTAGAAAAGCCTAAATATGTGCTTGACGATTATAATAGCCACAACAATGGGAGAGAAACTGCTGAATTATAGCATATCACAGTGATAAAATTGTAATTTAAATAAGGAATAAAGAGAAGTAAGAAAAACACCATATTAGCTTAACTATAAAGCTGCAAAGGCTCCGCTCTGAGGATTAGCTCTGATAATACCAGAATATGCTAGGCAAGCTTACAGGGAAGAAAGCAATCAATGGTTCCATTGAGCTGTGACACCTTTAAACCATGAGAATAACAAACAAAGGAAGGCATTTGGAAGGGTGCAACACTGGCATTCGGATCTTGGCAGTAACCAACAGTTGTCTACTTGTACTTAGAACCACTTCAACAGTTCAACAGGAGAGAAAACATGCCTGGTGCTAGAAGCCTAGCCCACTACCTGGGACAGACAGGGAAGTCATATATCTTGGAGGAGAAGCTGCCAGTGCCACTTGAGTAAACCAGCCCAATTCCTAACTGCATTCTAAAGCTAATCCTTACACCCATAGACAAATGCAATTCTCACCCTTCATCAAAAAAGGCTTCTCTTTGTAGCAGATGGAGACAGTTATAGAAAACCACAACTGCCAAAATCCAAGAATCAACTATGTCTGGGATGCCCAGCTCCTGAACCCAAGACTCACAGAGCATCATGGAAGTGGGGGCAGAAAGACTATAAGAGCCAGAGGACCAGGACATTGGATGGGAGATTGTATCTCTGTGAAATAATCAGAAGTCACATCCGTGATACCTCATCATGGCTGCCTGAATAAGACCTTGACAGTGACAGTCCCAACAGACAGACTAACATGGGAAGGGGTAAATCACGCTGCAGCTGTACTTCATCTCTACACTAAGAGCTACAGGCCACTAATGGCTGCCGAGAGGAAGAATCAGTCCCTCCTAGGGACATGCTCCGTAAGTGATTATACAGTGTCAAGTAGTAAGCCCTGAAACCATATCTTACAAGTAGTACAACACAGACCACATATAGGTATGTATATACCTATAAATGCATAAATATATAAACACAACTGGAGGGAGGAGAAGAAAGGGAATAAATGAAAAACTATGATTAATTAAGATGTTGGAAATTCTTTAAAAAGTAGGTAATGATATAATCATATTGTAAACAATATATAACACATTATTATATATATACACATATATGCTGAAAATGGCATACTTTTTCAATGTCCATGCAGAATTTTGACTCCCTCTGGACAAAAATTAAAGTTGTATTGAATCATTGGCTTGTCTGTAACATAGTTATTTCATCAAAACTTACATTAATAAAAAAGATGTTATAACAACACTTATTAAAAGAAATATCATGTATTATTTTCCACACTATGGGATATACCTGCCTAAAAAAAAAGTTCTTGAAGCATAAAATTCAGTGTATGCAATTGAAAACCTTTCTACCCACATGGTTCAGTTGGCAAATTTGCATAATGATTTATGGACATTTGCCCTAACAATTGTGTGGGGAGACGAAGCAGCTGTTCGCTCTCTTGGCTTTGCCTGTGCTAACAAGAGATGGACAGCTGCGGTTAATGAAAAACAATTACCAATAGTTAGCTGAGTGAGTCTTGAAGTGCATTCTGGTATTGCCAGTCCAGATAGGAAAACAGTTTCAGAATTCAGGTACCTGGATACCTGGGCTTTTCCTTCCTCTCCCTGGATTCCACCTGGAAGGCAGCTAATGAATTACAATAGATGGGGCTCAGCCAGTGCTGACTCGGGATGCAATAGATGGAAAGAGTAAAATTTGTAGGCAGCTAGAAAGAACAGGTAGATCACAGAGCTGCGGATTGATCCATCCATGTCTCTACCAGGCTCCCTTGGCTAAGAGTACAGGATTCAGAGTAAGTTTGAACTGCCCATCAACACTTGGGAAATACTAGGCAGGACTATGATTCCTATAGTACTTACTGAATGGATTACCTTCTGTGAACAATGCTTTGCTCCGACAATGTGAAGGACTTGAAAGCCACCCCTTCCAGGTCCGTGCTTCCCTACGCATTAGAGAGGTATCATCGCAGACAGGCTGCCTTCCTGCCTGGTCACATTTTGGGCATTTGTGACTTTGGGAGTCCTCAGTCACTTCTTCTGAGTATGTCTTCTGAGTTAGTGTTGAAATGACAATGGGACTCAAATTACAAATTGGGTAATTAGTGAACTGTGCAGTGGAATATTTTTAATATATTGCAAGTTTCAGTTCATATACCACAACTTAATTGAATTTGCCCTAAAGCCCTTCAATTAAAAATTGTGCAGAAACTAGCATTTTCAAGATAAATGTGGGCCTTGACCAAACTCCAAGAAAACAAAATGGTAAGTTTTTGAAAGGTTAATAACATTTTCTTAATCGAAGCAATAATGGAGATGAAGAGGCAATTTTCTCTCTTATCATGCAGCCGAGTTGATAGTCCCTTCCCAGGCCAAGCTGGTGCTCTCGGGAGTTCAGCTGAGGAAGCTGACGCCTTTGCAACCATTGGTAAATGGGACCACCCCTTCTGAGCATGCGCTCAGTTTATCACTACCCTAGCTAAGTCAGTACTTGCTGCCCTTCCCAGCTTGTCTCCTGCCTTTCCAGGTCCTATTATCCTTCCTCTAAAGTCCTGTATTCCTTGTTTACATATGCTATGCCCTGGACTCTTAAGCTCAGTCATTCCTACAATTTGACTTCAAAAACTCCTTTTGACCAGGATGCACACCTATGGCACCGGCATCCCTGAGACAGAGATGAGAGGAGGGCAGGTTCAAGTGTAGGTGGGTGAATTTTGCAGTGGAATATTTTTAATATATTGCAAGTTTCAGTTCATATACCACAACATAATCTGCAGAGTGAGACTTTGTTGTCAAAATGAAAAGCCAAGTCAGTAGAATTGCTAAAAGTTCAGGGCCACCCATAGTATGTAGCAAGCCAGTCCGTAACACATAGAAAGATCTTACTTTTGTTTTAAAGACAAAAACAAAACGATTTCCTCAGGTCCTTCCAAAGCAAGGAGGCAAATGGTAAATGAAGATAAAATGCCTGACTCTATTACTTATTCCTCGTGTAGCTTAGACCCAGTCTTTCATGCGAGAGACTGGTTTAAGTGAACAAACAAACAAAAGTACAACAGAAACAAGAAACAAGAGAACAAAACCACCACCAACAACAACAGAGAGGAGGGGAATAAATGAGATTTTCAAGCTGGCTTTACAAAGATGTTCTGGAGTTTGCACTTTTGAAACAGTAAATGGTATTTTAGGTTTAAAGCATGCACTTAGGATTGTGTTGAACACGCACACATAGGCACATACTCACATAGATACACAGACAGTTATACCCAGAGAGAGACAGGCATACATTCACACAAACAGACACGGGGATATATACATATAGACAGAGACAGACAGACAGACAGACACACACACACACTATTTTAAACCACTGTCCTGCTTCACAGGTTGTTAAGATTAGAGAAGTTGGTAAACACAGCAGGCCTCTGTGCCCTGCCAGCTGATCCCATGTCTGTGGAATGTGCAGAGACAAAGGCAGTCCCATTGAACACACTTTGAACTCTTTTCTACTTTGGTTCTAGGAGTGCTCTGGAATCCCCAAGTTTTTATCTTGGGGGCTACATCTACAGGCTTATCTTGATCTTCCCCAACTAAGCCACTAAGGTTGAGAAAAGCCACTCCCAGACCTTGAATTTCCAAAGCAGATTTGGGGCGTGACAAGGGCTGAAAGAGGAACGTGCATACTTCGTGGATTGAAGACATGGCCTATGGGGTCTGCAGAATATCAGTAGAGAAATTATAACTTGAGCTGACAGTAGAGACATTATAGGGGAAGATCACTCAGGGACTGACCCCATCAGCAAAGGCCACAATCAGTGGTAAAAACAGCCTTTAAAATCATGATAGCTTTCATAAAGGCACATTAAAAAGACATTGGGAGGTTAACCCACCATGGGTCTGAATTTTCATGGGGTATCAGATAACCCAAGCACAATTTCACTTTCTGTTTCTGACTGCACATATTTGCTGGAGTCCCCGTCACTCCACATTGCCTTGTTCAGTCTGTCTCCCTCACTGCTACGACTCTTTAAAAAGTTATATTATTTATTGTTATTGTGTATGATGTTTGTACGTATGTGCCTATGCATGTGTGTTATGTGTACCTGTGTGTATTATGTGTACCCCTTTGTATGAGTTATATGTGCGTGTGTATGTATGTGCCTGTGTATATGTGTTTTATGTGCCTGTGTATGTGTTATGTGTGTATCCTATGTGTGTGCTTGTGTGTTATGTATGCCTGAGTGTAGATATTATGTGTGCTTGTGTATATGTGTATGTACCTGTGTATATATGTGCCTGTCTATGTATGCATGCATGTGTGTGTGTGTCTGTATGTGTGTCTGTGCCTGTGAGTGTTATGTGTGCCTCTGTGTATGTGTTATCTGTGCCTGTGTGTGTGTCTGTGTGAGCCTGTGTATATATGGTATGTGTGCCTGTGTGTACTTGTGTGTACCTGTGTATATGTATTATGTGTGTCTGTGTGTGTGCCTGTGTGTTTATGTATGTATGTGCAGATGCACACATGCCAAGACAAGTGTGTGAATGTCAGAGAACCTCGTTCTGCTTGTCTCCTTCCACTTCGAGCTCTGGGGATTGAACTCCGGTCATTGGGCTTGCTAAGAGCATCTTTGCCCACGGAGTCATCTCACAGCCCCGCCACTGTTCTTAGAGACAACATTTTCATTTCCAGCACTGGGCTTGCCAGTGTCTGGCTGGATGATCATTTATCACAGCAGCTCGGGCTTGCAGACTTCAAAGGTGCTTTAAAGATAATCAGATCCCAATTGCTGCAGCCTGCTGCCATGTTCTTCACCAGCTCACTGATGGCTTGTTCAGTTGGCTTTTAAAGTGGAATAGGTTTTTGCTTTTATTGATGTTAGCATATCTTTTTAAGAGACACACAGAGGAAAAAAAACAGAAGAAGAAAATGATGGATTACGCCATGATATAGAGAGACTCACTCGGAGTAGAAATACTGATATACGTGTGGGAGAAAGCCTCCCTAAAACCCACTCAGATTCCCAAAGCCAGTGTTACCTTTGGCTTTACGCTTTAGCATCTAGAAATGCAGAGGGAAAGTTTCTCAGACTCCCTTACCCTCAGGTTTCCCAAGAGAGACTTGTGCCCAGAAGCCAAATCACAGCGAGGGGTCTGGGAGGTGCTGTGTCTACAATTTCTCAGGCAACACAGCTGCTGAGTGAGGAGAGGCACAAGGCACTGAAAGCCCTCCATCTCTGGGTCACACTCCTCCCAACCTGAATTAGCTCTAATGGGATCTGTTGCAATACAGCCCACCTTGGGCAAGCAATGACCCCCAACTGGCCATGGTGACTTTATCCAGCTAGGCTGCTTTCCACATAAAGACTGGAAGCCTCATTTTCAATAATCTTATTTTGAGACAGTTATTTGTTTCACATTCCTGTGTGGGAGATAAGACATAAAGAGTCCATGAGTCTTATGGCTGCCTTCCCCAGGGGGATGCCATTGGAAGCTGTAGTTCAAGGCTCCAACCAGGATTTTGACACTGCTGTGATCTACTCACAATAAACTATTTGCCCTGCTCTGCTTACATGTGTGTGTATGAGTGTAAGTCTGCAATTCTATCACGTGTACAGGCTTCACTGTCAGGAGGCAGATGGGTCTAGTTCCACAACATTCAGCACTTAAGGGAGTTTGCTGCTCTTGCAGAGACTGTTCCCAGAGCCCACACCAGGTGGCCCTCAGTTGCCTGTCACTGCAGCTCCAGGGGATCTGACAGCCTCCACTGCACTCTCCTGCCACTCATATACACATGCATGTACATAAATAAATCTTTAAAAGGCTCCTCGCTGTTCTCCCCACCAACCTCTCATGCTCACGTGCTCCGGTGCCACATTATCACTTCAGGAATGTCATGCTGACAAACTGCCCTGTCCTGAATATTCTCCTAGTCACAAATCCATAGGTCAACCCGAATCACCAATACGACAACGTACAGAGGGCAGTACTATTACACAGGAGAAAGCCTCACTGAAGGAAGTCTCGTGGGATTTGCCAACCTCTTCCCAATGAGGCTGCAGCAAGAAGCTGTCGTTTACCAAGCGCAGAGAAGGCCTCGCCATGTGCTGAGCTGCTGGTCCCTGTTTAGACTTCTACTCTGAAAATGTCCGATTACAGTCCCCCAACCACCTCCCAAGACTGGCTTTGTCACTTAGCATAATTCAGTGCAGCCTCAAAACATGGCAGATAGCAATGGTTTATTACTTCTCACTGTTGAGTGTTATCTTAAGACAGGGATGGCCACAGTCTGTTTAACCAGCCACCCTTTGAAAACACTGTGTCATTCCAGTGTATAGCTATACTGAGTAGAAGTGTCATGCAGGCTCCTAGATAGAGTTCTCCTTGTGTGCAGCTGTGCCTGTGCTCCACTGCTTTTTTTGCCTTGTAATTGTGTATCTACTGTTCTCGTACATGCTTACATTGTTGCTCTGCATGGCTGCAATGTTTTCAGACTCCTCTCAGGATATGAGAGACCCAGTATCTCTGTATTATTGTCTATCTTTGATGTTATTTCTGCATTGTATTTTCATCTATGCTCATAAAAAAAAAGTGGTGTAGTTCATTCCTGTGAGTACCATCTTACACCAACATACACAGTACCCATTTCCATGCTACCACTCCTGTAGATTTGTCCCAGTGTTAAATGCCTCTTTCATGATCCTCCATTTTGTCTTCCAAATGAAAACTCCAGTTCTGTGTTGCTTTCACCACTTTTGGTGGATTTAGAATTCACTGAATCATGTTATTTTTTTTATCATAATTCCTTTCTGTAATGGGGGTGAAGGCCAAGGAAAAACTAATCTCTTATAAGTCATTTCACCATAACCAGAGAGAAACCTAGGAAAAGCTAGTCTCTTTGATTTGTCCTGTCTTCTGCCCGAGTCCCAGGTATAACAGAAGGGTGAGTGACTTGGAATCCCCTAAGTATAAATTATCTAGAATCCTCCACAGGCATGTAGGTAGGTCTGTCCACTGCCTGAGGCCTGGGCCTTTCCTGGAGATGTGCAGAAGGAAGTGGAACCACCTGCTCACTGTCTAGGAACGTGATTTCAGATGAAGGTGCAGACACAGGGAAACCCCCTCACTTCAACCTTCCCAGCCAACACAAAGAGAATGGCGGGCTGTGGCATGAAGTTGAATCCTGATGGGCATAAGGGGGCACTTTCTGAGACTTCTAGAAAGGTGTCAGGAGACTGTATATGGATGGATCCAACCCACAGGGTAAGTTTGCTGCCCCTCACCCCAGACTCCCACTTGGCTACCAGGCCAGCCCTGGACAGGAAATCAGGTATAGGGGCCATAGGTGAAAACCTGAAATTGTGAGGGTTCTTCTTGATTCTTCATTTCAGCAGATTGAGAGACACCTGGAAGATAGGTCAGGCCCACTTCTACTGTGTCTGTGGGTGTTTCTAGAGAGGGTCAAATAAGGGAAGAGAGCCCAGCCTGAATGTGATTGGTACTGTCCCTAGCCTGGAAACTCAGATGGAATGAGAAGAAGGAGACTGCCCGGGGCTTCAGCATCCTCTGTCTGCCTCCTTCCACCATTTGGATTGAAATATCCATAGCTAAAGTCAAAACAATCTCTCTTTCAACTTCCAGTTTCTATGTCTGCCAGCTAAGATTTGCTTAACACGGCAATAGAACACTATTGGCCAACACGTTCTTTCCTATCTCCCCACGCTCTCCGTGTCCCACCAGCAGCCAGAGGGCAGAGTCTTTAGTTACAGCCACCTCTGTCCATGTTGCTGCAGTGATTAATGAATGGCCACCGAGGCTGCCCCTGTTCTGCTGCTGTGAGCTGCTCCAGTTCCACTTTCTCTACAACTATTGTCATCGTCTTTAATGAGGATACCAGCGTCTGTGGAATGGAAATCTCTAACTGGAATCACACGGTAGAACAACAAAAGCAAGCCATAGCTGACTTGTTCTTAATGCCAGTAAAGTCGAGAGATACCAGGAGTCTACCCCTCTAATCCGGTCATCTCGAAGGCAAGCCAACTGAAGATCCAGATGGCCAGTTTGTTAGCAGAGTGCCAGGACTACAGTTCCAACCCAGACCCCTCCTCCATCTGAGCCTATGGCTGCTGTTAATACCATGATAGCTGTGCAGAAAGGGTTCAATGTGTTTATTTGGGGGGAGTGTGATGATGTCAACAGGCACTGTGGGAAGGGTCCATAAGCAGCCACCTTAGTTTACAGAAACATCAAATGCCAGGAGCAGGCAAATGACTGTACATCAAAGTTACTGAGATGGTCTTCATAAGATTATAAGCAGAGCTACAGAAGACCTATGCTTCTAGCCTGTGGGACACACAGTAAGTGATCCATAGCAGGGGAGACCGGGGAGGTATCACCACTCAGGCTAAAGAACTGTGGACTCCAGCAGAGAGGGACATGCATTTCTCAAAGTTCATTTCTAGGACCTAGCACAACTCTTGGTGTATAGTGAACTCTCACTAAAGACAATATTCCATCTAATCTAGAATAGCATTTTTTTCCTAAGAAAGTTGTTGGAATGTGTGACATTACAAAGAAAGACAAATACTGCTAACAAATCATGAGAGATTTAGAGATACCAAATATGAACAAAAAGAGTCATCTAGAATCAGAGAACTACTATACTAGCAGTGAAGGGGACGTTGTGAATAGACCATGTAGGGTCAGGGTTCTGTGACCACTACTGACTGTATGAATAGTCCTACTCAAATCTCTTTACTTTTTTCTTTTCTTTTTTTTTTTTTTGTCTCTCTTTGGGGATACTTTTTTTCATTTTTGTTCTTTAAGAATTTCATACAAGCATGAATGAAATATACTCATATCCACCCCAACCTTCAGTTTTCCCTATAACCCTGCAATGTGTCTGCCTCTCAACTTCATTTTTTTCTTCTTCTACTTCTCCTCCTCCTTCTCCTTCTCCCCTCCCCTCACACTCTCCTCCTCTTCTTCTTCCTCCTCCTCCTCTCCTCCTGACTAAGACCAACTAGTACTAACCATATGTACATGAATATAGGACCACCTTTTAAATTTTATTGTTTTGAAAATAGAAAAGGAAATAATAAACTCCATCTCAAAATGTATGTCTGGGGCTTGGGAGATGATTTGAGGATTTAAAGTGCTTCCTGTTCTTGCAGAGGGCAAATCTTTAAATTTTTTTCTGATTAGAATATATCATCCATGTTAAAGAACTTTGTATAGTTTAAACTGTAACATTGTGATGTTTGGAAACTATAGGTTGTCTATTGTACCTTAAACGATAGAAGCAATTCAGATTGGTAGTGCTATTAGCAAAGGCTACTCATGGTCAGGTATCCCAAGTGTGGGCTCAGAGCATACTGCTGGAGAAAATTACTAGCTCCAGTGGCATGCTAAGGTTCAGACAGGAATGTTAGGTACCTGAAGGATCCACCAATAAAGGATAGAAGTTTTTACAGAACTTTGCCATTGCTTGGAGCACATTTGGGAAGTACCTGTCTTGTAATTGGTGAACTCTGAGTGCTCTAAACTTGCAAGAGGGGACAAAAATCTGACACAGAGTTTTTCTTTTGCCATTGCAGTGTTGGAGAAAGAGCATGCTAAGCAAGGATCCTACCACTGAGCCATGACCAGTCTTCCCAGCTGACGTTTAAAGAGTGCTCTACTGGTGCATGTCAGTCGAGAGGTTTTGTTTCAATTACGTTGGCATCCCAGCTAATTGAAGCTCCGAGAAAAAGAATGCTCCCAAATTTCCAAAAGCTTGCAAACCTTTGGTGATCCCTGGTTTTATCTTTGTTTGTTTTTGCTTATATTTATTTTGTGGGAAGGTACACAGGCTCGTTAAAGTGCACATGTGGAGATTGAGAGAGAACTTGAGGGAATCGTTCTCTCTGCACCATGTGGGTTCTGGCTCTTGACCTCTCAAGCTGTCAAGCTTGGCAGCCAGACCCCTTACCTGCTGAGCCTCCTCACTGGCTCTGATATTCAGATTTCTATGAGATACGTTTCAAGAAGTTCACGGTATCTTTGGACTCATAGTGTAGCTGAGGATGACCTTGAACTCCCAATTCTCCTGCCTCCACCTCCCAAGAGCTGAGAACAGAAATGTATGCCAACACATCCAGCTCTATTTGGGTGAAAAACCATTACCACACCCAAGAAGTCATATGCTCTAATACTGAAGAACATGAAACAATTGAAAATTAGGAAAGATTTTCATTTAATTTTTCCTGCATTATGATTTGGATTTTGCAAATGAAAAAAAATCATAAAACCTTAGTAAATAAAAGTTTCTTTTAAAAGTTTAATATTGAACTCTACTCGACGTGCTTATTGGCAGCAATCTCTTTGTTCCCTCCTGTGCTAAACACGTATTTAAGAAATACGAGATTGGTGATTGGTGATCCAGTCTCTCTGGGGTCCCCTGTCTTTCCTTGGCTCAGATGAGAATGGAGCCTCCATCCCTGTAATGTGGCTTTTGGGGAAGCTTCCTGCATATGCTACACAAGAAGGCTGAATAAACAGCTGAAAATGTGGATTTCTCCAGAGTCTATTTTCCTTTTCTGGAAGTTATCCCTCAGGCCGCATCTGGCTCTTGCAACAAACCAACCAACAAAACAAGCAAAACAACAACAAAATAGCCCCTTGGACCTGGCATCCAAGGCTTAAGCACTGACCTTCTATTTACCTGCTACTTGGGACCAGGGGAGCAATAGCTATTTTTGTCCTGGGATCTCAACCAAAAAAAAAAATATATATATACATATATATATTTTTTTTTCAAGACAGGAATTCTCTGTGCCATCCAGGCTGGCCTCCAACTCAGAGATCTGCCTGCTTTTGCCTCTCAAATGCTGGCATTAAAGGGATGTGCCACCATGCCAGCTAGAACCACGGGTCTTTGTATTCTAATAAATCATCCCTTCCCAAAGGACAATCTAGAGCAGATTCTGTCCTTCAATTAACTACTAGAGGGCTATGAAAATGTATGTTCTTCTTTCTTTCACTGCTGCTTCGCCTTTGTTTGCCAAGAACCAGCCTCAGCTTGGAGAGGGGTTCCAAGAGAAGAGGTTCTGAGAGCAGGGAAACAAATGCCTCAAAGTCAAATCATGGGTTACAAGATGATAGCTTATGTTCTGCTTGAGACAACTTTCCAGATTGCGCTCTCTCTCTCTCTCTCTCTCTCTCTCTCTCTCTCTCTCTCTCTCTCTCTCTCTCTTTCTGTGTGTGTGTGTTTGTGTGTGTGTGTTCTGATCAAGACAGCTTTCTCTTGCTATTCTAAAAAGTCTCTGGATAGCTTTTGATCTCTTGCAGATCAAAACCCAAGATTTTTATTTACATATTAGTTCAGTCTTTGCCTCAGGTTCCCTTTTGATAATCCCATGAACCAGAATCCCATGACTCTACCCCCTTGAGTCTTAGAAAGAGGCAGCAAGCACAAGTACAGACAATAAGATATCTAGGTGGTACCCTGCCTGACATTTCCATTTCTACCATGCCCAGGTCTGGACCCAGCTCCCTCTGTCCCAGGTTGACCTTGGTCGTAGGAATCTACTTTGTAAGCATAAACAACAACAACAAAATAGCTGGATGGGACCTTGCCTTTTGATCACCACTCTCTAAATCTCTCTATCTTCTTCCTTAGTATCTTTCCAACCAGCTGGCTCATAGTACAGCTGCCTCTGCTCTTTTACATCTGTGAAGCTCCTTATACAGTTCATATTGCACCCTCATCTTTTGCATAGTTGAGAAATTATACATTTTGAACTCATGTTTTCAGCATTCTTTCCCACAGCCTTAATTAAGGGCTGTCCTGAAGGTCACAGTATTCTACCATTTTGCTGAGACATTGACATTCCCTTGCTTCCCAGATCCATGCTGTCTCTGACTATCGCAGTCATGAACCTTGGCCTCGACGGAGGCCCTTGAAAATATGAACACTATTATACAAACAGGCTTGTGCTTACAGCAGCTATCAACACTCATGGAGGTCTACACCCTGCTGGCTCTGTTTCAGTGTGAGAACCACACCATTCCATCTATCCCTTACACATGGCCAAGCAAGATGTGGCATTTGTTGTCTCCATTTCCTGGTCTGTAAAACTAGTGTGCACTGATGGCCTCACCATGACCTTTGGAATGCATTCAACATTTTGCTTATATCCTTATGACCGTTATTCTCCTTTCTGTCACAGAAGTGTTGCAACAGTGTGACGGGAATATAACTCTTCTTTGTAGGGCAGGTACATGTATGTCCTTCCCTGGACTATTATAAAAAGAATTACCCCAAGTTGAGTGGCTTAAACACAGTAAATTTATTCTCATAGTATGTAGACAAGAACTCTCAAATCAAGAGCCAGAGTCTCTCTGGATACTCTAGGGAAAAAAAATTTCCCATTTCTAGCTCTAGTTGGACCCAGATGTGTGCTACATACATCTACCCTCTGGGGTTCTTTAAAATAGATTCCTCACTTTCCCACGAATACACCTGCTTTTGGATCAAAGCCCATCCTGATGAGGATGGGGTCATTACAAGGTTTTTAGTTCAATAATATCCACCAAGTTCCTTTATCCAAATTAGTTCATTACAGATTCCAGAAACTTAATCCTAAACATCTGTCTTTTGGAGGGGGGAAGAAGAGATTTTGTAATTTAAGTCTTTTCCTTTTTTTTTTTAATTTAATTTTCTTTAATATATTGAGTTGTTTTGCCTGCATCTATGTCACTGTACCACATGCCGGTCTGGTACCCTGGTACCCACAGAGCCCAGAAGAGGGCATCAGATCCCCTGGAACTAGAGTTACAGATAGGTGTGCACTCCCTTGTGGGTGCTAGAATTGAGCCCAGGTCCCAGGAAGACCAGTCAGTGTTTGCAACCACTGAGCCATCTCGCCAGCCCTTGTCATCTCTTCTTAATTAGCGGCAACAGTCTTACTACTCCTCATACTTAACAGCTTCCAGCTTCTCACAGCTTTCCATTCAGAAAAATCCATGGGAAGGCCATATGGTGTTGAATCCCAACACAAAAGGCACCGAATGTGCCAAATCTAAATTTATTTTTATTAAAAACTTAACCCTTTCTCTGGATATATCTTAGGCACTGTGTCAGTTGACATTTATCTAAGATGTGGTGTGACTGACATCCTAGGGATAGCCATTACTCCAAGCTTGAGAAGAATTGAAGCCCTGACCCTAAGGATGCCCTGGACTCTCTCTAATCATCTCCATCCCATCTTGTCTCACCAGGGTAAGAGGACTGATGGACTGCCTAGACATTTGATCTTGGTTTCTCTGGGGCCAATTTAAAAATGATGTATGTATGTATGTATGTATGTATGTATGTTTGTTTTTATCACTGTAAGAAGTATTAACTCTTTGAATCATATTTTAAACGTTATCTGTGCTCATTTTAAAACTCTGCCCAACCTCCTGTATTTCTTAATCCTATGCCTTACTCTGTAACTCTCTCTGAAGTTGGCCCCATGTAATCTTCTGCAATACATCTTCCAAGATAAGTAGATTAACCTATATACTTACTTCTATTCTTAGATCCCCAAATTATATAAATTATCAGGCATTCCACAGATTTAAAAAATATTTTCCAGCCTCCAGTGACCACCCAATTAGTGAGAACATCTTGAAAACAGTGGCATCTCTGTATGAAAACATTCCATGATGAATTCACGACTACAAAATGTCTGTCATAATCAATTTATGATCAAGAAAATTTCACTTGGTCTCATTGTTTGTAAGGTCTCAGTGCACAACCCCATTGGCCCAGTCACTTTTATACCTGTGGTAAGACAGTGTATCACCAGACCTGGCAGAAAGTGTGTGCTTGTCTTCTGGAAGCCAGAAAGCAAAGAGAGAAAGTTCACTCTCATAAAAAAAAAAAATCTCTTCATATAAACCAAGCTGTTGATCCATAAATGGATAAATTCACTGATGAGTTCAGAGCCTTGAGGTCCACTTACCTCCCAAAGACCCAGGAACACTACTGCATGGGGGGTTGGGGGGACAAGCCTTCAACACATTGATTTGGGAGACATCTAGGTGACATACAATGCAGAGATTGTAAATATCAATGAATGAGCTGGAAAAAAACAAAAAGCTAGGCTCTCCACATGTGGGCTTGGCACAAGAACTGCATCGGCAGATCCACCATGTCAGATCTTTGGTGGAAAGAACTGCAAATCATACTTGCCTCCTTGGCTTACAAAATTGTTCTTTGACAAGAGCGTTCTATTGCCCATGCTTTTTGCTTTCATACAAGAGCAGTACGTAAAACACTTCGGAACAGTGGCATATTGGGAAATTCCACAAGGGCTTTTCTCAAGAATGCATATATGTGTGAGAGAACATGGAAGGAGAGACTCACAGAAAGTGACCGGTTCCTGTGCCGTCCCTCATCCTGTCACACAGCTTAAACATCCGTGATCACTCTGATCCTCTCCTGCCTGCCAATGCTAAACAATGCCTTCCAAGTTCCCACCATTAACCCCTGTGTCTGAGTCATCTCCAACCCTGTTCTAATTTTTGACCTGCACTTTGCAGGTGTCTGTTATTTTGAAAGTTTCTTGCTTTTGTTTCTAGTTTTGCAGAGGATGCTTTTCTCTCTCCTTTTGCTCTTGTTACTGTTCAAGGTCTGAGCGATGTTTTTTCTCATATGGTGAGGAAAGCTGATTTGAGAGCTGTGAAGGGCATGCGGCTTACCATATATGCATGCCTGGGGCTTTCATATAAAAACGAGAAGTATATAATGGTTCATTCGTTTTATGTATATGTGTGTGTGAAACACTGAATAATTTCACTGTCCTTGAGAAATACAAAAATTTATAAGTAAAAATAGCTGTTCATGAAATTTATTGTTTCAAGATACCAGTGTTTAAAATAGTTTTGATAATATTTTATTATTGATTGATAATTATCCTATCTTGGATCCTTAAAAAACATACTGCACATGAAATTCTGCATCTGCTATTTGAATGTCCTGTGAGAGGTCTTGTGACTGGGGGACCCATTTATCTTGCCGCTTCCCTCATTCATTGACACAATAAAGCCACTGACCTCTGACCCACTGACCTCTGACTTCTGTTCTGTGTCCCTCCTTTTTTCTTTTCTCTTCTTTTGTTTTGTTTTCTTTTTTTTTTTCTTGAAGACAAAGTTTTTGTTTGTTTTTGTTTTTGTTTTTTGAGGGAGTTACAGGGCAATAGAACTCTGTACCTCGGTTAAGGCTTGATTATGATGCAAGAATTACTGTACACCTTACTTTCATGAATCCCTCCCATGCCCCACCATTGCCAGCAAGAATAAAAATAAATAAATAAATAAAACCAAACCAAACAAACAAACAAACAAACAAATGAACAAACAAAGTACCTCCAACCAAAACAAAACTAGTTCACTGACAATTTTGAGCAGAGGAACAATCCACCAAGTTGTTTAAAAAAACTTTTTATTGATTCTTTGTGAGTTTCACATCATGTACCCAGTTCTGCTCATCTCCCTGTCCCCTCACATCTGCCCTTTGCCCTTTGCAACCTCTCCTTACCAAACTAAAACACACAAGCAAGCAAGCAAGCAAGCAGGCAAACAACAACAAAAATTACCCAAAATATAGAAAACATCACATCGTGTCACTGTGCTTTAGTGTGTCACAGTGTGTCTCACACTATACCCCTCTGTCCACACATCTTCACTTGCAAATGTTCATTGCAATGAGTCACTGGTCTGGTTTGAGGTCTCTAACTTCTGTGACACCATCAGTACTGGACCCTCATCAAGACTTCTCCTAGTTATCCAGTTGTTGCCCTGTGTCATGGAGATCGTGCAGCTTTGGATCAGCAGGACTGGCCCTTTCAAACATCCCAACCGTTCACAGATGATATAGATTTTAGGGTGGACCAATTTAGAACCCTGGATCTAGGCCTGGGTGGTTGCTGAGCCAGTCAGCATGTTGTCTCTCCCTTATCCTCACAGCCAGGGTGAGCTCTACAGCACTGCTTTGGCTAGGTCACCCAATGCCACCATCTGGCTCACGCACACCCATCCCTCCAAAGGCAGTGCCACACAGTATTGCCCCATCAAGGTGCGAAGTCCACGCTCCAAAATGCTGCAGCCTCTGAGGGGTTGAGACAGCTTTCCCCCTCTCATACCCTGGGGGCTGGCTCACCTGTGCCTTCACCATCAGGGCCAGCTCCACTCTGTTGCCCAGGCAAGGTGAAGGGGCCACTCTCCAGAATGCTACAGCTAGTGAGGGGACAGAGCTAGCTTTCCCACTCACTCTCATGACCCCAGGACCAGCCAGCTTCCCTGGCTACTGCAGGTTGGTGGGTGGGGAAGGGGGAGGGAATCACCCCTGTACCCATACCACCTCACAACAGATGAGTTGTTGAGGTAAGCCCTCCTGTCTTCTTGCCCTTGGAGCTGGCTCACTTGTACCTTCACAGGCAGGCTCAGCCCTACTGTGCTGTCCAGGCTTGGTACTGGGCTGCTCTCCCAAGTGCTACAGCAGACCAAGGACAAGACCAGCTTATGTGTTCCCATGACCCTGGGATCAGCTCTCCCAATTGCCTCAGGTGGCTAAAGGTGAGGGGGCAGAAACCACATGTCCCTCTCACCCCCAACAAGCCACCTCATCACAGAGTAGTACAAGGGCCAGCTCTTGCACATTTGCTCACCTACATCCCCTCTACCATAGTCAGCGCTAATGTGCTGTCCAGAGGAGGTGGTGGACCCATTCTCCTGAGTGCTGTATCTGATGAGGGGCTATGCTAGCTCTCTTGAGTTCATGACTCTGTGGACAGCTTTCCCAACTACCAGAGGTGGTGAAGGGTGGAGGACGCATCATCTCTGTGCCCAGCAGATGAGTGATGGGGTCAGCTCTCTAAAAGATACTTTTGCCCTCCAAAATGGCTCACCAACATCCTTGCCTCCAGGGCCAGCTACACTGTGCTGCCTGGGCAAGGCTTAGGACTAGCTCTCCCGAGTGCTGTCAGCAGTGAGAGATGGGGCCAGCTCTCAGAGTGCTGTACTCAGGGAGGGGTGTGGCCAGTTATGCACATCCCCTGGACATTCATGTGGTCTCTGGCAGCTACCCAGACCAGGGACATCCCCATGTTCTCTAGGGGAATATGAACCACGAACATCAACATAGATCCCTGATTCCTGCTGCTGTGTACCCACAGACGCAGACATGGCCCTCAGCAGCAGCTTGGGCTGGGATCTCACCATGGGCCCAGGTGGCAGGGATGACTACTCGTCTCTACTACCAATACTCCAGTTTCATCTCTCTCTTCTTCTTCTTCTTCTTCTTCTCCTTCTTCTTCTTCTTCTTCTTCTTCTTCTTCTTCTTCTTCTTCTTCTTCTTCTTCTTCTTCTTCTTCTTCTTCTTCCTCCTCCTCTTCCTCCTCCTCCTCCTCCTCCTCCCCCTCCTCCTCCTCCTTCATTTCCATGTCTCCATCGTCTCCGCCTCTGCCTCGTCTTCTTCCTCCTCTTCTTCCTCCCCCTCATTCTTCAATTTATTTACTTTAATTTTTCTATCTGCATGTACACCTGCCTACCAGAAGAGGGCATCACATCACATTACAGAAGGTTGTGAGCCACCATGTGGTTGCTGGGAATTGAACTCAGGACCTCCGCAAGAGCAGCCAATGCTCTTGAATGCTGAGCCATCTCTCCAGCTTCCATCTCTCTTCATAATGCTCCAATGGCTCCACTTCTCTTACTCTCCCATCTGACTACCACATACTCGCACCTTGTGGTGGCTTCCATTACAGGCTACTCTTGCAAATGACAGGCCCCTGGGTGACATCCTCCATCTGTTCTGTGTGGTGTGAAGGCAAGCAGGTGTCCATGGCCCACCTGTGCTCTGCAATGGAGGGCAGGTCTGTGGGGGACATGGTGATCCACAGGTCTCTGTCTTCCTCCTCCTGTGCCACACTGCCTAGATTTGATTTGATTTGATTTGATTTGATTTGATTTGATTTGATTTGATTTGATTTGTATGAGTTCTAAGCGTAAGACAGCTTTGGTCACCAAGACAGGCATCAAGCTAGGATGAGTTTGATCATCTGCTCTGCCCCTCACTGATATAAGAACACCACCACCAACAAGGTGTCTCTTTCCTCATAGCCTGGGGGCGTGTTGTGAGGGGTTGATGAACAAGTTGTTAAATTAGAGACTTGTCATCTAGCTGGTTCTCTCACTAATGAGTTCCAGGAATCTGGAACAGATGCTTATTTCGTGTCTGCATGACAGACATGGCTTTTATTTGGCTTTGGGGAAATCATGTTTGACACCTTCGGAGGCTCTGCTGAGGTTTCTACATGGCTTGCCTTCTATAACCGGCTACTCTCCTGAGCTCTGTAAGTCATGTGCCTTCCCACAGCACGGAGTACATTCTCAAAGGCAAACAGCCTGCTTTTGTTGCCCCTCCCCCATTCCTCTTTTCCCAGACTATTTAACCTTTGTTTCCACTTCTGAGCTGAGCTTCTAGATCAGGTGACATGTTCATGTCTATCTGATGTTGCCATTATTGCCAAGTGGTGGGAGAAGTCACTAGAGATCTCTGTACCCTGAGACAGTATAAAACCATGTCCTTAGGAAACATAACAGAACCATCTGCTTTGAGAATTTTTTTTTTTCTATTTCTTATATAGGTTTCTTCTTCAAGGTCACAACGGGTTTGTTCCTGTTTTTTCCGTATTACTCTGCCCTGAAGCTGACATCCTGAAGAAGCCCCAGATGGAGGTGCTGTGCGCTTCTGATGGAGAGAAAACAAGGCTTCTGGTCAACACATTCATATGTATCCAGACATCATACTAATCTACAGCGTGTGCTGATACATTGTACAGTCTGCCGAAACCACAAAGCTCTGTTCTGATTAGTTTATGGGCATTAGTGAGAGTGCATTTAAAGCTAATAGTTTCACAACTTCCTTACAATGAAGAACCCAACTTGCTAATATTTTATATGTCGTAGTCTTAGAACCAACAATGGTAACAACAGAAATGTCTTGAAGCTGCTCATTTGGAAGCTACATTAAAGAGATGAAAGGGCAATTTTTAATGGTCAGACGGCCAATACTTTTGCCTTTTGAGGCCGAGCATAATAAACTGAACAATGTTGCATTTTACTTTTTAAAGGGAAATTAAAACTGAGGCTTCAATTTTTTGAATTGAGAGGTTGACTGGCCTAACCTTCCTAAAAAACATTTTGTTTGTTTGGTTGGTTTTTGGTTTTTTTGTTTGTTTGTTTCTTGGTTTTGGGGATTATTTTATTTATTTATTTATTTTTGGTTTGCTTACTAAGGACTTATGTCACTCAGAGATGTTTTAGATCATGAAAAATAGAATGCTGGGGAAATGATTTGTACCGATGGTAATTGTGTACCAGTTTAAGCATAATCAACAAATCAGTTAGTTAATGATAAGTTCTTAATACATCACTTGACTTGCTTTATATGTAATGCTTGACTACCTGAATACTCACTAATTTCTTTGTATGACAGATTGCCACCAAATAAAGTATGTGTGTGCATCCTTAGCTTCTTATTTTGTTATGTGTCAGAGGGTTGGCTATACTTCTTAATGTTAACAAGTGTCCATTTTGCCACTTTAAGAAGGCAGAAGGTATATAAGTAAAATTGACCTATAAAGTCTAACCTATAGATGCAAAGAAGCCCTTCAAGTCCATTCACAAGCTAACCATAGTCATTTACCTCCTAGTCAGTGGTTTTCAACCTTCCTAATGCTGCAACCCTTTAATATAGCTCCTTAAGTTGGGGTGACCACCAACTGTAAAATTATCGTTGTTGCTACTTCATAGCTGTAATTTTGCTACTGCTGTGAATCATAGTGTAAATATCTGATATGCAGAATGGGGGCATGACCCACAGGTTGAGGAACACTATCCTAGGCCTTTCTGTGACATCCTCCATGCATGGGTGAACGTGTGAGTTAACATGAGAGCCTACTCAGAACAGTGAAAACATCAAGGTGCCATTTAGCATGAAAGCTAATGAGGTACTTTGGTTGGGCAAAGGAATGGTTTTGTTTAAAATTAAATAAATAATTTCATTGTTCTTATTGTTGTAAAATGTAAACTCTTAGAATTTTTTCAAAACCTCCTTTAATACGGGTTCTTGAACACTTCAACCTACTTTCCATCCCACCCACCTAAAGTAGGGGAGAAAGATGGTTAATAAGATGAATGGGATGTGGACCTGTAGTACCTGTGGATGTACTTTGGGGCAATTCCAAACACAGTTCAGTAGCAGCAGTCTAGTCCAATTGGCAAACATCAAACATGAATTAGTATCTGTGGCTCCCTCTAGGAGAAACCTCAAGGCTCTGCGGAATTGGCATGAGTCTGTAGAAGTGATAAGAAGCAGCCAGAATACCACGAAAAGTTCTTTGTTGCATTTCTTCTTTATGAAGTCATGACAAGAGAAGATCAGTGAAGATTATCGAAGTGTTGCAAGTCAAGCCAATGCAAGAGCATTGGTCACTGTCTGTTGGGTTTTACTTTCATTCTTTCCAAACATCACATGTCTTCTGCTTCAGCAAAACATCTCAGCTTCAAAAACAAAACAAAACAAAACAACAACAACAACAAACCATCATATGACACAACTGAGTTTCCAAAGAAACCAGAAATCTTTGTTTCACAAATGCAATTAACAAAGAACAAAGTACGTATTCCTTCGGGAGGGAGCTCTGCCTCAATTCCAGTATTGTTGAAAATGAGTCTGCAATAAGATGTGAGGATTCTCCTAAAGACGACACTCTTCTGATGACTTTATTCAAGGGCTTTTAAAAGATGAACAATCCATTTAGTATCAAATAGTACTGTGACGGGTAGGTTTATATCAACTAACACAAGCTAAAGTCATTTGAGAGGAGAAAACCTCAACTGAGAAAATGCCTCCATCAGTTCAGGTCCTAGGTGAGATTGTAGGGTATTTTTATTAATGAAGGAGGGTCCAGCCCATGGTGAGTGGAGCCATCCCTGACCTGGTGGTCATGGGTTCTATAAGTAGCAGGCTGAGCAAGTCATGAGGAGCAAGCCAGTAACCAGCACACCTCCAGTACCTCTGCATCAGCTCCTGCCTCCAGGTTCTTGCCTTATTTGATTTCCTGTCCTGATTGTCCTGTGATGAAAAGAGATATGGAAGTGCAAGCCAGATACATGACACCCCCACACACAAGTTGCTTTTGATCATGGTGTTTCATCATAGCAATAGAAACCCTGACTAAGACAATTATATTGATCCAAAGCCAGAACTCAATTTCCCTTGGCTAAAAATGATAACTTTGTCTCAGAATATTGATCTGTTTATATTTTTCCCCTTCCATGATATCTGATAAAAAGAAGCTGGAGTACATCCTAAGATTTAAAGTATACATCTGTCAGTGAAATGCTACTATTTGTGTAAATATGACTCCATTAGAAGACAGGCATACATAATCACCTTATATGCTGTCTGTAGAGTTGCCACAAACACCTCATGATCCTCCAGTTTTAAAATGTTTTCCATAAAGCCATTGACATAGGGTTTATTGTCCCTTTCTATAGGGAATGAGAAAAGTCCTGAGTGAATGTGTATTGTTTGACCTATGCATGGCCGTAGTAAGAATTTCAAAGCCTTAGCTCCATGGGAAATGACAAGGCCTTCCCCTGATTTTGGGGCATCTGTTTAAAGCATATGCAGGAAATGTCCATCATAGCTTTCTCCCCTTGGGTGTTTAGGCCCCTTAACAGAGACTGCTCCCACCCACATTATATATACCTGCCTCCCTTTTCAGCTGTATACAATAACCCCATGTCTTTGCTCATCTATTATATAATAACACTACTTCCCTGTTCAACTATCTATAATAAACACACTAAACAGGCAGCATGTTGACTGTTTTTCATTAGAGAGCCCAGTTCACCTAATTCCATCTTTTCTATGTGTGGTTTCCATGTTCACCCACTACCCAGTTAGGCCAATCCATGGAGCTACGCAGGGTGTGGCAAGTGACACCTGCACAAGGACATGAACTGTGGGACTCAAATACCTGACTGTGGGAAACTCTCACTGGTCAAAAGAGGGAACACTCCCAAGAGAAACATGAAAATAAAGGAAAAAGCAAATGATAAAAATGAACACAAATGAGATATGTGGAATTCTAAGCGTGAAGTACAAGCCACAGGACAAGTAGAGACAGGGAGTTATCTGTGGCGATTTGGGTGAGATTTAGATAGAGCGTGAAAGTGGGCTGCAGACAAGACAGCTTCATCAGTTAGTTCTTGGGCTGTGTTTGGGATGTGTGTCTGTGGTTTCTGTGGACGGGAAGGATGACTTTGGTTCCCAGGAAAATGAATGAATAAGTAAATAAATGGAGAGGAAGGGCTAGATACTCAGCCAAGGGACCAGAGCTTGTTCCCATGTTTGCTTTAGGTTTAACTGTGTTTATGTTACATCTGACAAAGCCAAGCAGCTGGCAGGTGATAGACGCATGGGCATGGAGCTCTGGGTGGGCAGTGGGCCTGCCTGATTGGTCACTTGCCTGGGCCACACTGCAGCTTGGTGAGTTGATCCTTTTCCTTTGTGTCTGGTGCTGCTGTGTATTTAAATGCTAAATAGGGCATCCCAAGTTCTGCCTGCCCCAAAACGAGTGAATTCAGATGTATACAGGCTTTTGTTATGTAAAACCTTGCTCCCTAATTATCCCTGGTTGGCTAATAAAGATGCCTATATCCTGGGATGGGCAGAAGAGAAGTCAGCAGAGCTTCAGTTCCTGGGCTTGGAGTCTGAGGTAGGGACCACCACAAGGGGAGGCCGGGAGGAGGGGGGAGGAAGGAGGAAGGAGGAAGAAGGAAGGAGGAAGACACCATAGGGTAGTATGGACCATGAGCACATGGCCATGAGGGCCATGAGCTTAGGAGCAGCACAAATGGAACAGATGCAAGCATTTATGGGGATTTAGGCAGGAAAGCAGACAAGATAGCTTAGAGGGTTGATATCTGCCCAGCTGTAGTGCTATAAGCCTTATTACAAAAGTAAAAGGTCACTGTGTCTTTTATTTGGGAACTAGACGGTCTGATGTGGGGTAGAAACCCCTAATTGACATTTGAAGGCAGCAAGGGGGGTGTAGGAAACCCTCAGAATAATAATAACCACAACACTAATGGCTGCACTGGCAGTCTGTGTCAAAAAATACATATTCACTCAGAACTTCACCTGCTCCCTGCATCCTCCTTTCTTATTTCGTTCATGTTTAGGATGGAGCCTTACACTTATCCCAGGGTTCATGCTCAATGCCACACTTAAGGATAAGAATGTAGATCACGGCAGCTGTTACAAGCAAGAGAAATGCAAGGCATGTTTTAGCAAGTGGAGGGATTGAAGCTCACCAAGGATCATTTTTGCAGTATTTTCCAGAGAAACAGGATGTGATCTGAAGCCTTTTGCATTTCTAGTTTGGGCTGACTTAACTGAGCCACATCCGTGCTGTCATTATTGTAGGGCCAAGCACCCAGGAGGCGGGTCCCAGTTAATTCCCAATTATGTCTGCTCTCATTTAAAGGGGCTGCTGTCATGGGCATGTGCTAGTTAATCCCGGTGACATATTAAATTCTGTCTATATTGTAGGGCTGAAACCTAACCCAATTATTTGAACAGACACTATTGGGACTACAAATAGTTAGAAAAAATGCTCTGCCCCCAGAATAGAGGAAGTCATTGGTATACAAAGGTATGGAAGCCTTTCTCAAACTGTGGGCTGTGACCTCATTGGGGCTCAAATGATCCTTTCATGGGGTCTTCTAAGATCATCAGAAAACACAGATATTTATACTATGATTCATAACAGTAGCAAAATTACAGCTATGCAATAGCAACGAAAATAATTGTGTGGTTGGGGGTCACCACAACATGAGGAATAGATGAAGCACTGAGGTGTGGGGAAATGTGACCAAGCCACTGGATAGACGTGCATAGGTGTCTCTCCTTGATCAGTCTTACCTGCTTATATACAATTACCAAACACTTCATAAAAGTAACTGGTTGTTTCTTTTTTTTTGAGGGTCACATTGTTCAAAAAAGAGTAGCATTTACATCTGCCAAGACTTGTGCCTTTGGCTGTGTGCCTACTGAGGCACGCCACAGTAGCTATAGCACCACCTGATCTTGGCTCTTCCATGTCTATGTATCTGTCCAGTGGTCAGTCTATTGCTATCCCTAGTCATGGTTCATGCCCATTTCAAGGCTTGGCACCTTGCCTTAAAGCTGCTGGCCCTTACAGTCAGGGAGAAAGGCTGTCTGCAGGTTCCAGGAATCTTGGCAAACAACACAGGAGTTCACCCTCACGTACAGACCTTGTGGTACAGCTCATGGGCATAAGTGTCTTGGGTTTGCTTTCCCAGCTCTAGCTTAGAAGAGAGAATAAAACAAAACAAAGAGAACTTAATTTTCTGGGTTTGGGAGATGGGTAAGGCAGTAGGTAATATGCTTGCTCTGAAAGCATAAAGATCTATCTATGTTTGATACTCAGAACCTACTCACAAAAGCTGGGTTTAGTAGTGCCGACTTGTAATCCCAGAGACAGTTGGATCTCGGAGGCTTAAAAGACTACCTAGCCCACTTGGGAAGGACCATGCTAGTGAGAGACCCTGTCTCAAAAATCAAGGTGGATGGCTTCCAAGACACAACACCTGAAGTTTATGTCTGCACCTGAATGCATACACACATATGAACATGCATCCACACATATGAACATGCATGCACACATAAGAACATGCATGAACCCGTGTATAAACAAACACACACAAATTGTTAATTTTCTGCTCTTAAAATTTGCCAAGACCGCAGAGCTCTCACTTTGCAAACAATATCAGCCGTGGCTTTTTAATAGTAACAGTTTTTGTGCAACTATGTAAATGAACCAAGTCCATTCCCCAATGAAACCAGCTTTTCGTGATCAAGACTAATTTCTGGAGCTTTTTATAATCAAAGAAGAGACTCTTTAACATTTTGTAAGTTGATGGAGGATTTTTTTTTTTTTTTCAGAACACAGCAAGCGACTTTCATCAGCAGGGCCCTTCCTTCCTTCCTTCATCACGCCTGGTACCAGCAGCTGCTGGATCTCATCAAGGTCTCTGCTGGCTGCTGCAGAGGCAAGCATGAGTTTCGTCAATAGAGGCTGTACTGGCTGGTTTTGGGTGTCAACTTGACACAGGCTGGAGTTATCACAGAGAAAGGAGCTTCAGTTGGGGAGATGCCTCCACGAGATCCAGCTATAAGGCATTTTCTCAATTAGTGATCAAGGGGGAAAGGCCCCTTGTGGGTGGGACCATCTCTGGGATGGTAGTCTTGGGTTCTATAAGAGAGCAGGCTGAGCAAGCCAGGGGAGCAAGCCAGTAAAGAACATCCCTCCATGGCCTCTGCATCAGCTCCTGCTTCCTGACCTGCTTGAGTTCCAGTCCTGACTTCCTTTGGTGATGAACAGCGGTATGGAAGTGTAAGCCAAATAAACCCTTTCCTCCCCAACTTGCTTCTTGGCCATGATGTTTGTGCAGGAATAGAAACCCTGACTAAGATAGAGGCCAAACCTAAAATAGTTACAATGTGGTCCTCTGGGGGGTGGGGGGATCCTCCTACCCATTGCTCTGGAAAAGCTTTTCTTTGACTTTGCCGTTGTTGCTGCCATCCAAGGACTTCTGTAGGCTAGAAGGGGAACTCTCAAGCATTGTGCTGACTCTTCTGTGGGATGCCTGCCAAGTTTCCCAGGGAAATGAACCTTCCTCCGTTAAGCGCTTTTTCTCCCTTTGCTCACTACGTACATTGCTTTATCCAGTTCCATTGTTGATTTCTCATTGATTAATTACTTCAATAAACCTGCCGTGTATTCACTTACAAAATTAAAGCGTGATTAATCTTACCTTCAATTTTACCTTCAGAGGTAACATTGATCAAGTTCTTGGGATACAAATACTGTTGCAATTTTGATGTCATAAATCAGAAAATTGTAATCTGAACTTGCTTTGAGAGACAGACAAACGCACAGCCACCATTATTGACAAGCAGGGAAGGTTGGTAATATCTAGTTTCACAGAAACTATGGGGAAAATGCACTCCATTTATAGGAATGCATACCATAGGGACCAGTGTAAAAAACAAACAAACAAACAAACAAACAAACAAACCAGTTTTCCCTCATTCAGTAAATTTGAAATTACTGGTAAGTTAGGGCAGACAGATTCTTCTCCCTACATGAATGTGTGTATACATGAAATGAAGATAACCACCCATCCCAGAATGTTCACAGCAGAAATGTTTGTAGCATCAAGCAAACAATCCTGGAGACAAACAATACTGCCCAAAGCAGATATGGAAAGCAAGTGGGCACAGCTGCACAGACCTAAGGAGAAGAATCCAAAGACGGACCATCAGCTTTAAAACACAAGTCTAGAAAGAATACAAACACTGATTTCATATAAACAAAGTTAAAACCAAGCAGGCTACAGTACATTAGGTATTGAGGATACAGTAATATTACAAAATAAGAACATGTAATTAAGACAAAAGTCAAGTTCATGGCGACATCTAGGGAGGGTACAAGGGAAGATTTAGAATCTAGGAAAGGCCTAGGGAGAGATGGAAAAGGAGCAGTCAGATCTTTTTCTTTCCCCCCTTCTTCCCAAGTTGTGTTGGTAAATAGTTTTACTTAAAACTGTTGCTCAAATCTTCTAAACATTGGTTTAAAAATACTCAACATTTAGTAAAAACAAGTCTTGGGAAACAGTCTGGCAGTGACAAACTAAAAGATGACTATAAAAATAAAAAATGTCAGGCAAGAGGAATTCGGCATCAGCCAAATGCTACAGGTTACAAATGAATTATACGTAAAATAGACCTGGCATAAAAGAATGTCAAGGTTAGGGTCCTGGCCTCAGCTCAGCAAAGAGAGGTGGGGAAGCCTGGTCACATTTTTGTCACATTCTTCATAGTCCTGGGCTTGCTTCCTCTTGTTCCAGGATGACTGTTAAGAGCAACACCACGGTTTGATTGCCACATTGTCTAGGTTCAGGGCATTGGTGCTCTAGAGAAGAAAGCATGCTGTTTACCACCAGGTCCTGCTGTGGGTTTTTATTGTTCCCCAACTGGCTCAGCTGGAAACTTGTGAATGCTCTTGGTCAGTCATTGCAATGGAGTAAACGGTGTTCTGATTGGTTGGAACAAATCACATGTTCCCTCTGTGCCCTAATGAGAACTGGGTCTCTTTAACCTGCATAACTAATCATGAAAGGAGAAACTGATACCAGAATATTCTTTCCCAAATGATTCTAATAAATTCCTAGTGGCAAAAAACAAAAACAAAAACAAAAACCCCAAACCTCCACAGTGTCTGGGTAATTTTTTTAATTATTTTTTTATTAGATATTTTCTTCATTTGCATTTTCAATGCTATCCCAAAAGTCCCCCAAATCCTCCCCCCACTCCCCCCCCCCACTCCCACTTCTTGGCCCTGGCATTTCCCTGTACTAAGGCATATAAAGTTTTCAAGACCAATGGGCCTCTCTTTCCACTGATGGCCGACTACATCATCTTCTGATACATCTGCAGCTAGAGACACGAGCTCATGGGGGGTACTGGTTAGTTCATATTTTTATTCCACGTATAGGGTTGCAGACCCCTTTAGCTCCTTGGGTACTTAATCTAGCTCCTCCATTGGGGGTCATGTGATCCATCGAATAGCTGACTGTGAGCATCCACTTCTGTGTTTGCTAGGCCCCAGCATAGTCTCACAAGAGACAGCTATATCAGGGTCCTTTCAGCAAAATCTTGCTAGTGTGTGCAATGGTGTCAGCATTTTGAGGCTGATTATGGGATGGATCCCCTGGTATGGCGGTCTCTAGATGGTCCATCCTTTCGTCTCAGCTCCAATCTTTGTCTCTATAACTCCTTTCATGGGTGTTTTGTTCCCAATTCTAAGAAGGACAAAATGTCCACATTTTCGTCTTCGTTCCTCTTGACTTTCATGTGTTTTGCAAATTGTATCTAGTATCTTGGGTATTCTAAGTTTCTGGGCTAATATCCACTTATCAGTGAGTACATATCATTTGAGTTCTTCTGTGATTGGGTTACCTCACTCAGAATGATGCCCTCCAGGTCCATCCATTTGCCTAAGAATTTCATAAACTCATTCTTTTTAATAGCTGAGTAGTACTCCATTGTGTAAATGTACCACATTTTTTGTATCCATTCCTCTGTTGAGGGGCATCTGGGTTCTTTCCAGCTTCTGGCTATTACAAATAAGGCTGCTATGAACATAGTGGAGCATGTGTCCTTCTTACCGGTTGGGACATCTTCTGGATATATGCTCAGGAGAGGTATTGCTGGATCCTCCTGTAGTACTATGTCCAATTTTCGGAGGAACTGCCAGACTGATTTCCAGAGTGGTTGTACAAGCTTGCAATCCCACCAACAACGGAGGAGTGTTCCTCTTTCTCCACATCCTCGCCAGCATCTGCTGTCACCTGAATTTTTGATCTTAGCCATTCTGACTGGTGTGAGATGGAATCTCAGGGTTGTTTTGATTTGCATTTCTCTGATGATTAAGGATGTTGAACATTTTTTCAGGTGTTTCTCAGTCTTTCGGTATTCCTCGGGTGAGAATTCTTTGTTCAGCTCTGAGCCCCATCTTTTAAGGGGGCTATTTGATTTTCTGGAGTCCACCCTCTTGAGTTCTTTATATATATTGGATATTAGTCCCCTATCTGATTTAAGATAGGTAAAGATCCTTTCCCAATGTGTTGGTGGCCTTTTTGTTTCATTGACAGTGTCTTTTGCCTTACAGAAGCTTTGCAATTTTATGAGGTCCCATTTGTCTATTCTCTTACAGCACAAGCCATTGCTGTTCTATTCAGGAATTTTTCCCCTGTGCCCATATCTTCAAGGCTTTTCCCCACTTTCTCCTCTATAAGTTTCAGTATCTCTGGTTTTGTGTGGAGTTCCTTGATCCACTTAGATTTGACCTCAGTACAAGGAAATAGGAATGGATCAATTTGCATTCTTCTACATGATAACAACCAGTTGTGCCAGCACCATTTGTTGAAAATGCTGTCTTTTTTCCACTGGATGGTTTTAGCTCCCTTGTCAAAGATCAAGTGGCCATAGGTGTGTGGGTTCATTTCTGGGTCTTCAATTCTATTCCATTGGTCTACTTGTCTGTCGCTATACCAGTACCATGCAGTCTTTATCACTATTGCTCTGTAGTACAGCTTTAGGTCAGGCATGGTGATTCCACCAGAGGTTCTTTTATCCTTGAGAAGAGTTTTTGCTATCCTAGGTTTTTTGTTATTCCAGATGAATTTCCAGATTGCCCTTTCTAATTCGTTGAAGAATTGAGTTGGAATTTTGATGGGGATTGCATTAAATCTGTAGATTGCTTTTGGCAAGATAGCCATTTTTACAATGTTGATCCTGCCCATCCATGAGCATAGGAGTTCTTTCCAACTTCTGAGATCTTCTTTAGTTTCTTTCTTCAGAGACTTGAAGTTTTTATCATACAGATCTTTCACTTCCTTAGTTAGAGTCATGCCAAGGTATTTTATATTATTTGTGACTATTGAGAAGGGTGTTGTTTCCCTAATTTTCTCTCAGCCTGTTTATCCTTTGTGTAGAGAAAGGCCATTGACTTGTTTGAGTTAATTTTATATCCAGCTACTTCACCGAAGCTGTTTATCAGGTTTAGGAGTTCTCTGGTGGAATTTTTAGGGTCATTTATATATACTATCATATCATCTGCAAAAATGATATTTTGACTTCTTCTTTTCCTATTTGTATCCCCTTGATCTCCTTTTGTTGTCGAATTGCTCTGGCTAGGACTTCAAGTACAATGCTGAATAGGTAGGGAGGAAGTGGACAGCCTTGTCTAGTCCCTGATTTTAATGGGATTGCTTCAAGCTTCTCTCCATTTACTTTGATGTTAGCTACTGGTTTGCTGTAGATTGCTTTTATCATGTTTAGGTATGGGCCTTGAATTCCTGATCTTCCAAGACTTTTATCATGAATGGGAGTTAGATTTTGTCAAATGCTTTCTCCGCATCTAAGGAGATGATCATGTGTTTTTTGTCTTTGAGTTTGTTTATATAGTGGATTACGTTGATGAATTTCCATATGTTAAACCATCCCTGCATCCCTGGAATGAAACCTACTTGGTCAGGATGGATGATTGTTTTGATGTGTTCTTGGATTTGGTTAGCGAGAATTTTATTGAGTATTTTTGCATCGATATTCATAAGGGAAATTGGTCTGAAGTTCTCTATCTTTGTTGGGTCTTTCTGTGGTTTAGGTATCAGAGTAATTAGTGAGCTTGACGGGACTGCCTAATTCAACTCAAACCAAAGCCAGACCAATGGTCCAGCAACTGAGTATTTGTGTTTACCTGGATTCCCTAGGTGTCTGCGCTAGCATCATAGGCTTTCAGGCCTTTAATTCACAAGCAGAACCCTAAAGACCAAGGATGAAGGAAAGGGGTGGGTCCAAAGTACATGAACAGTTGCTACTAAATGTGGCACATTTCTTTACCCTCCAGGGACATTTTGCAAGTTCTATAAACTACCTGTCTGTGTCCTAATCAAGGTGGGTTGCATCTGTCAAACAGACGAAGCTGAATGAAAACGTCATTAAATGGGATAGTAGACGGGGCTCCTCTGCAGCAAGGTGAGCTGCAGCTTGGTATTTACATCCCAGGCTGCATCACTGCACGTCTGCTGGAACCAGAAGCACTGGCTGAGCTACCTGAAGAATGACTTCTTGGAGCAGCGCCCCTGCCTAGTGGGGATTTCCTTCCCTTTGCCTCAGCAGCTTTAGGTGCAGTCATTGCCCATAGCAAGTGGACTAGAGGCAGTAGCACCAAGGATCAGGTAAGAGGAGCCTTCTTCAGGCAAGCGCTCTGGTGTGTCACATGACCGGCTGACCAAGGACATCCTTAAGGCATGTCTCAGGATCAGCCAATATCAAGTCAGAGGTCTTTTGTGACTCCTCCTACTTTGCACTCAGCCAGGCAACTGTACAAAAATAAAGACAGAGAACACTCTAGGCAGCTTGATGAAGGGATTAAGGAAGGGTTAAAGGCATGATTTGAGTGGAGAAAGGGAGGGTGTTGGTGGTTAGCATGGTGCCCCCAGCCAGGGACATCTCTGTGGCTATGTAAAGTTATGGCTCCCTGAAGGTTAAGTTTTTGTGAGAGGCATTCTCCACCACTCTAATGTAGAATTGCTTTTGGGAGGTCAGTAGTACTGTGATAAAAGCCCATTTGGAAAAAAAAAATCAATCTGAAACATTAAAGTGGGAATAATTCCACGCTCAGCTATAGAAAGTAAGAAATGCATTTCATTGATGAAAAGCTTTTAAATATAATATAGACCTTCATTTCTTAATCCATAAAATGAGAGGTTTGGGTCAGGCGACCTTGAAGGTCATTTGTCTCCCTTTGTTTTGGTTTTAGGAGTCTTTAAAACTCCCTTGCTGCACATTTGTAAGAGTCTCGAGGGTTTAGGGTTTGTTTACATTTCTCTGATTTTTTCCCTCTGTTCACTCACCATTCCCATTTGCATTTATAACTTGGATATGTATAGGTCTCCATGTGTGGAGTGAGCTGTGGTAAACCCCGTTGCTAAGCATGGAGAACCAAATTCCTTCCATTTTTAATACGCTATGATTTTCATAATGCCTGCACTTGTTTTTCCCATCTGAACAATAGAAGCAATAATTCTTACAGCTCTCCTCCCAGCTGCTGAGTCTTGGGTGTTTGGAATATCAGATGTAAATAATGACCATGGAAGCTCCCCTGTGCCCTGTGTTCTTAGAGCTCTGCTCTAGACTGTGACAACCCTGGAATACCTAAGTGTTCCAGTTTTCATTACCACCCGACCTTCTTGTCACCAAGCATGCGCACCATCCAGCCCTGACACCCTTCCTCAAGATAAATCACAGAAATAATTTTTCATAGTGTGTGTGTGTGTGTGTGTGTGTGTGTGTGTGTGTGCTCAGCTCCTACATCAGAGCGCAAAGACTTCTGGAACCCTGAGGCTGTTACTCTTCAAGTTCATTCAGTCCCAGCAAGAGGCCCAGAAGGTGTATCACCAGCCCTTTAATAGGTGGCCTGTTCCTTCCAAGGCAGGAGCAGTCTCATCCTCTTTGATGTGAGTGAGGCTGGTGAGGGTATCCACTTGCCTCCCAGACCTTGTATTCTCCTCTGCCCCCCAGTCCGAGGTACCCCTTCACCTGAGCACATTGTACACTACGCTGCTGATGTAAAGCCCCCCCCCCCATGTTTCTTCTTTCTCATTTCCTTTTGATTCTCTTTCTTCTTTCATCAAATACTTCTTCACTTCAAGAAAAGCTTACGGGTTCCTCCATATTCTACAGCAAGACTCCTCAGATTTTAACCAACAGAAAGGACTTTCTCATGCATCCTTTATTAAGCTCATCATGGTGGTCAGGATGAAGTGAGGTGATTCTGTGGCTTAACCAGGTATAAATCATGGCTGTGCCTTCCAGGGATGGCCTTTGGTAAATATATATAGTTGGCACCAATACATGAACACTGCAATACTTGCCACAGCAGGCAGCAAATCCATTGCTGACTGTGGGTGTTTACGGGGTGTGTGAGGGGCCCAGTAGGGTCCTGGTAGGTCATGAAAAATCTGTGATGGTGGCAAGCAAGCTCCTCTTGCACAAACTCAGGTTCAGGTGAGCAGATGACAACAGACAGTGAGTAGGCTCTCCACACCTGCCTCTTCTATGTTTAGTTTCCTTGTGTTTACAAATCGACATTGAATGAATGATCAAACATTCATTGTTAAGCCATTAAACGGATGAGCCAAACAAGGTCACACTGGCTATCCTTTATGGTAGAGCTAGGATTTCTACCAAAGTTTCTCTGCTTGAAGACCCAGGTTCTTATCAGGTGCCATGAGTAAGTGCCTTTCGAATTTTTCTCATCTTCTTAAAATAGCAACCCTCTAAGATAAATGTTGGAGTCTTTGGCCGGCAGTTGTGCTCTAGGAAGCTCATCACCTTGCAAAAGCTCACGCTGCACATGGCAAGGGCACGGAGACCCAACTTACTTCACAGTCAGTCTTTGTGACTTCCTCACCAAACAGCCAAGGTGTCCCTTTCCCAGCAAGGAAGCATGCTGGCTTCTGCTCTCAGGTGGCTAGCTCTCTGGCAATCTGTGTGGCTTTTGACATCTTGCACTTGAGCCCAGGAACATCTATATAGAGTGGTATGCTGCTTTCCAAGGGGGTATTAGAGCCTGCTGCACAGCTGTGTCATCAGTCACCCATATGGTGTGAGCTGCACATGGCATGTCTGTGTGGGATGCACTGAGAGCTCCTAATAACAGCAGCAGCTTTGTTGTCTCATTTGGAAGCTGAAGTACTGGACCAGGGGTCCTTCAGTTCCAGACATAGTCATGAGCAGCATTCCCTTGCCATGGGGAAAGTGAAAGTGTTCACTTTGACACATGGAAACTTCTAATCAGATCCTCTGCCATCTCCACCAGTCTTCCGAACTTAGTAAGCTGTATCTTACAGCAAAGTAAGAATATATATGGTGGAACTTATCAGCTAAAGCCACTGCAGCAAAACCCAACTCAGATTTGTCTGTAATAAAGTGGCTTTCTTCCTTGGAGTCTAGAGCATTGCCTTCCTGGCACAGGAGAATTTCATCGTAATAAAAGAACCCTTTCCCCTCCTCTTTCTGCTTACCCTTCGATGCCCAGGTTTTGAAAACTTGAACTTTCCATTGAATTCATTTAATTATTCTTAACACAAGAAGATGAGGAAATCTTAAGCACATCACTGGGGGTAGGGGATGCTGGGAATGTGTGAAGCAGCCTTGTCGTGCCTGGACATGGTAGACATTCTGGAGACCCAACACAGAGGCTGGATGTCAAGCCTGGAGAGTCAAGGAATCAAGAAAACATACTCAGATACCTCAGCATAGTGCAGAAGGAAGACAGCCTGGGTGATCTCTAGCATACCCAACCTTCCCAAGATGCTGGAAAGTCCCAGCTATGATCTGCTGTCCAGCCTCATGTAGCCTGAAATGATGTACGTTCCTCGTCCAGACGGAAGACACCTCTGGGATGCACCAGCATAAAGTCCTAGCTCTGCAGACAGGAACATGCAAAGCTACCTGGGAACTGGATGGGAAAGCCAGTCCTGTGGGTGCAGGGAGGGCTGGGGGACAGGGACAGCTTTCAAACTTTAGGGGACCGTTGCCACTAACAAGGAAAGGAATCTAGTCCAGGACATGGGGCACTGAGGATTTTGGGTGACTCTTGTACTTACAGAAAGTCTCTTGTGCCCCAGAGCTGTAGCTATTTCTTTAACTCAAAGAAACTTGACTGGTAGTGAAGAGAGAGAGAGGACGCCAGAACATTAAAGCCACTGCTGAGACACTGAGAGAGAGAGAGTGATACCTCAACAGTCTTCCCACGGGGAACCCCTGAGACGAGGCGCATCCAGAAGGTTATGTTTATTCCCAGGCAAACCATCTTAAAGGTTAACGAGGCCCCTGAAACAGAAAGTGCCTGTGACCTTTGAACAAAAAAAAAAGCTTTCTTTTGCAGGTATAATAATCTCATCTCTCTCAGAAAAATGGGTCAATAAGAAAAGCATAGACCTTCCCTGTTGGGGACCATCTGAAGAACACAGTTGAGGCTAGCACTGAGAGAGAGAGCTTGAAGAGTAGCCCCTGTGTGATTCTGGGTTCTCTCCTTGATTCTGGATACCTAGGATCCCTTGTGTTTTAGCTCTCAGACAACTGCTTCAGCTTGTAGAGATTGCAGGTGTGAATCTATGTCATCGGTTTTCACCTCAGTGTACTGGGAGGCCCCAGATCTATGCCATGAACAGCTCTACAACCCATGGGAATACCGAATGTAGATGTTTCTGGTCTTTAGATAATTAGCCTAGATGGCAGGCAAGAATGAAGACAGTCCTAGTTCAGTGGGTCTCAACGTTCCTAATGCTGTGACCCCTTAATGCAATACTTCATGTTGTGGTGGCCCCCAACCATAAAATTATCTTCATTGCTGTGTCATAACTCTAATTTTGTTGCTTTTATAAATCTTAAAGTAAGTATCTGATATGCAGATGGTCTTAGGTGACCCTAGTAAAAGGGTCATTTGACCCCCAATAGGGTCCTGACCCACAGGTTGAGAACTGCTGCCCTAGCTGATTATAGCTTCTAGCTATTTTAATGCCCTACGTGTCACCTCTGTTCAGGTGCCAGACATCCCTGAGTTGTACCCCCCCCCCAGAGTGGATGAGCACAATAAAATACCTGCTCAACATCATAAAATGTGTTACAGTCTATTATGCATCACCGAGGTACATAGTATACTTCAGGTAGTGACTAGATGGGCATACAAGCTGCTAATAACACACACAGCTCATGAAAGCATCTCATAGCTGAGATCATGTGCTGCATATTCTCAAGGGACTGAGGAAAATAGCCATCAGAAAGTAGCTTGAAAATTGAGAAAGAAAATAATAATACTTTCTAGGCATTCCACAGGATCTTATGAAATACCCAAAGTGCCTCTTATGCAACTCAACCATCATATTTTCATCCTTAAAGAAAGCATCAAGAGACAGGTACTGTACTAGTGTCAAATATAAATTTTTTAAAAAATGATTTCTACTGGCTAGCCAATGCATAGTAAAGAGTATAGACATATAGACGAACCCTGTTGATACAATGCATTAAAGTCTATGACAGAGGCAGGAAGGGGATACAATGGGCTACAAGTCCATGGACTCCCTTGAGAACAGTAGGCAGTAGGAGAAACTGCAGGCATGGATGGAGAAAAAAAAGCCTAACAGCGTGTGCAGAGAACCGGGATTGGGAAGAGCTGCAGCCAAGGTGAGCAATGAGGATGTGCTTTGGAACTCCTGTCTCCCGGTGCTGCTCATTCCATGTACGGGGACGTCCTAAACTATGGAATGATATCCTAAATTGTGCTCCTGATAAATGACTCCAATGGCTGAATCGGCGATGTGGCATAAGATAGGGCTGAGGGCTGAGGAACCTGCTAGGTAGTTGATTTCACAGCACTAGAGGGGGAGCCATTAAGGACTTAGGTTGAAACGTCGGTCGCTGTAGGATCACCAGGCAGTGAATGAACTTTGTAACTGAAACCTCAGGATGTTACTAATATAAGCCCCCATATGCAGGCTGAAGATTAAACAGAAGTGAGTGATTATAAGTCTAGGGTAGCACTGAGAAACAGAGATGGATATGTCTACAAGAGGAACAGTAGAAATGGCATAGCTGCTGGGAACTGAACCCTGCAGAGGGCCTGGGTTCAGTTCCCAGCACCTTAGCAACAGCCTATAACTCTATCTCCAAGGGATCCTGTGCCCTCTTTTGGCATCCACAAGTACTGCGTATACATGCCATACACATAGATGAGCACACATAGACATAAATAAAATACAAATCTATTTTTAAAAGAAATGTCCAGAAGATAAAACTCTAATAAAAATTAGAACAATGTCACCCCATCACGGACAGGAGAAGGCCACCACTTAAGAGAGATACCCCAGGGCCCAGGCAGCACAGGTGACATCTTGTCACTTATTGAGCAAAACTTTCAGAGGCATCAACATTGGGAGAGTATATATATATGTCTTAGCTTAGTTTTGAAGATTTGACACATTTGATAATAATATTTTAAAGGAATGACATGAGTAGGAATCAAGGAAGTCAGGACGGAAAATGGTAAGGAATCTTTCAAATAACTGAAGTAGATAAATACTGCTAATATTAGACACCAGCAAAAGTAGATCCGGTTTGAGGAACAGATAAGCCTTGGCAGTTTATGAACGTAAGTCATTGTGTATGTTGGAAAGAGGTGTAGCTTGTGGCTCTGATGTCCTTGGTACTGTAAGAGGAGGACCATATCCTAGAGGCTGAAATGTGCACGCATATGCAAATGAGCATGTGTGCATGGACACACACAAAGGCACACAAGAAGGGTGCCAGCTTGGTGTTCATGTCTAAACTTTTCTTACTAGAGTGAGTATCTCCCAGTGATCTGCTGTTTCCCTTTGCACAATTTCAGGAACCCTGTCAGTGATGATCAAAGGCATTGAGAAAAGTCCAGAAAGTAGTGATTCTGTAGTTCTGAGCGATGTGATAAAAGTGGCCACTGTCCTGCTCTCTCCTAGTTTGGTTTCTGGTGCTGTGATAATGTCAAGACCAAAAAGCAACTGGAGAAGGAAAGCACTGGGTGCACACATCCCAGTCACAGTCCATTGCTGAGGGAAGTCAGGACAGAAACTCACGGCAGAACCTAGAGGCAGGAACTAAAGTAGAGGTCATTAGTGAACATAGTCTACTGATCTGCTCAGCCGGATGTCTTATATCACAGAGGACTACCCGCTCAAGGGTAGCAATGCCCACGGTGAGTTGTGGCCTCTCACATCAGTCACTAATGAAGAAAACATCCTACAGAATGACTGACAAGACGATCTAATGGAGGCAATTCCTCACTTGAGCTTTCCTCTTCCTAGATATGTCTATGTGTGTGTGTCACTGTGAAAAGCCTAACCAGTACACATTCCATCCCAGCTGTGATACACATCATTGCTTCAGCCTCCCCAGCACGATGAACGTCTCACCTGCCCACTATGCACATAACAACCATATTGTTTATCAGATCAATAGTTAGTATCACCCAGTGCTGTGTGCAAAGAGCCCTACATGGCAGCATGTGCTGTCTATCTCACTTCATTGCCCTTGTAAGCACTGTGCCACCCGATGATCTCACGGAGAGGTGGAGACAATCAAGCAAGTTACGGCCTGAGCCAGCATCCGCCCTTCACACAACCTTGGCTACAAAAGGTAGAGAACTATAGTTTTCTGTTGTGTTATTACTTTTGTTTGCAATTTCTTACTCTAATTTATACATTAACCTTTACCATATATATATATATGTAAAGGAAAAGGCAGCACACACATACACAGACACAGACACACACACACACACACACACACACACACACATATATATATATACATGCATGTATATGTATACATATATGTATATGTATTTATGTGTATACATGTGTATACATATATACATTATACATAAGTGTATGTTTATTACTGAGCACAGTTTAAGGCAACCACAGGGAACAACAATATAAACTAACCAGTACCCCCCCCCCCCCGGAGCTTGTTTCTCTAGCTGCATATATATCAGAAGATGGCCTAGTCTGCCATCAGTGGAAAGAGAGACCCATTGGTCTTGCAAACTTTATATGCTTCAGTACAGGGGAACACCAGGGCCAATAAGTGGGAGTGGGTGGGTAGGAGAGTAGAGGGGGGGGGAGATTGTGGGCAACTTTTGGGATAGCACTGGAAATGTAAATGAAGAAAATACTTAATAAAATAATAATAATAATAAAGAACAGATCCCATGGGAAAGAAGAGACTAACCAACATACAGTGACTCAATTCTATTTCTATTTTATGTCATGACCTGTCATCTACTCTACCCACCTGAAATGGCAGTTCCCTTTTGTCTTTATTTGGTACTCAAGTCGTCATATTGTGAAGACCCTTCCTACCTCAAGTTGCAAGAATGCAGTTTTATAAGTTTGGTTACTTCTCATTAATAAGTAAAGTCACTAATAGTGCCTTGACCTCATTTCTGTCCCAAGCCCTGTTTTGATGCTGCTGTTTTTAACCCATCTATGATGTTTGGTCAAGGATAGAGTCCAGTGGTAGAGTGCCTCCCTGGCATGGTCAAGGCCCCAACTCAAGCACCGGAATACTATCAGCCTCCCAGTTATCATTTTCTGCTGAAATGCCTCAGTGTTTTGCAGTGTTGTGTGTTCTGCTTGCCTTGTTTTTGTAGCTATGGGCTCAGTTGTCTATGTGTTCATCTCGAAGTGATAGATAGCTACAGAAGGAAAACCGAGACTGATTGATAACTTAAAAGCTTGCACAGTCCAAATGGGACTGTTTTTATTTTTTTTAAATACTGTAATGCAGTTGAATGTGGCAGATAAAGCTGAAAACAAAATGTATGAAGAAGAGTCGCTTTATGAAATGTATATCTTCATAGAATAAATATGAATAAGAGCATTGTGTTTGGGTATGACATAAGTCTGCTATTAGACTGCCCCTCCTTCTTTAGCAACCAAGCACATTATACAAAACACAACAGTAGCCCCCTGAGGACACTGCACAGTGAGTGAAAGCAGAGGGGAGAAGCAGCTGTCTTTCTGTGATAAAGAACAAAGAAAAGAAATGAAAGAGCCCTAGCCCAAAATGCAAAGAAAGAACCCTGAAAGTAGAAAACACTAAGGAGAGAACTTCTAAACCTGACTCCAAACCTGTCCGCACTCCAGAGAGCCCTCGGCAGATGCACGTGCGAGACTAATTGAGCAGCTTCATGAAAGGCCCAGAAAAAATGGATTCCCATGGTATGTGCACCTGCCCACAGGAAAGAGAAAGTAAAGTCTGAAGCCAATTAAGCCAGCAATTTGATGACCCCCAAGCACAAATAATCTCCAAGAAAAAGGAAATAACCCAGACTTGATACCTCTTACTAGTCATGTTTAATATAGTTCATAATTAGCTCATCTAGACAAACCAAGAAAATGAACCCACTCTCTAGGAAAAGATAACTTTGAGATAAAAACACACATTGGAATTACCAGACGGGACACCAGCAAGTTGGCACATTGGGTAAGACAGCGTGCTGCTCTTGCAGAGGATCTGAGTTCTGTTCCTAACGTCGGGTAGCTCACAACCACCTGTAACAACTTCAGCTCCTCTGCTACCTTCTTTTTGGTCTCCACTGGCACCTGCATGCATGTAAGCAGGCTTATACACAGGCACACACAAGTAAATACAATTAAGAAAAAAAAACTCCTTAACAAAGCCATTATTTGAACATGTGTCCAATGAGGTAAGAAAAATTAATTTATAATGTATTAAAAAAAACAAATCATAGCTATTCTATTCTTGGTATTTCCCCTAAACAAATGAAAATGTATGTTCCCTCAAATACTTCAGTGTCCTCCCCCCCCCATAGCATTGAGCTAGAAACAGCGAAAATGTTCATTTACAATGAATAAATGGACAGAAGGTAGTTTATCCATGGGAAGGTACATATGAACATAGAGTATGATGACTATCAAAAGCACTTTGTTAATAAAAGACAGGCATAGAAAGAAAATGTAAACTTGTAAACACTATTTGCCCATTTCTATAAAATTTTAGGAAATACAAAACTAATGTTTGCTGACCAGAACTGGTGCAGGGACTGACTGCCACTGGGACTCAGGATGAGTTGGGCTGTAAGAAAGTATGAAGATATTTTTTGTGTGTGAGTTATATAAACGCCCTTCAGCTTGATAAGGCAGTGACCTTCCTGTATGCATTTGTCAAAACTCATCAAACTGCACTCTAAGTGAATGCACTTGGCTTTGCGCAAAATACCTAATAAAATTGAGTCTTAAAAATATACCCTACACTGGGAATTAGAGTAAAGCAGGGAAAAGAGGAAAATCAAATAACACAGAAGCTAAGTACATGTCAAACTGAGGAAAAACAAGGTCACCTTGAGAAATCAGTATACTTAATGTTTAGTCTGAGTCTATTGGGTTCCATGTTCTTCAAAAGCCCACTAAAAGCCTACCAATCTGTTGACCATTTTCCATGTGATTGATGTATAACAATCTTCTTGTGCATGTGACTTGATATTGAATGAGATAAGAAAATGATATAAAAGTCAAAGGAATGACTCACAATTTCTATGATTTTAGCAAAAGAAGAAAGAGGAGGAGGAAGAGAAGGAGGAGGAGAGGAGGAGGAGGAGAAAGAAAGAAAGAGAGAGAGAGAGAGAATGAAAGAAAGAAAGAAAGAAAGAAGAAAAAAAATTTCAAAAGCCTAGATCAAAGGAATTCTAGCTGCATTTCCCAAATGTAAAACAAATCATTATGAAGTGATTGTCTTTCTGTAGTTCAGAGGTTTGCAGCAATGGTACTCAGATCTGAAATGGCCCTGTATGTGTGACTGATTATGTGGGTTGTGGTTGTTAGAGCTGTGAGCATGAAATCTTTTGGTCTTGAATGGGAAAAAGGATGAAATATTCAACTAAGAAACGTGTCAGAATCTCAATAGGATTCTTCCAAACATCTACCACAGCTCAGTGGCCCTTATCTCTTGGCCAAGGTAAGCACTAAGGTAAGACTCTCTGAGGGACGTGATGTAGAAGAGTAACAGGATCCTTCTGTTTCTGTCCGGATGCTAATAAACACCTTTGCTCATCACATGGGTTCTAGTCTCCTCTGCAAGTGCAAACTGGCTGGCTTGAATCTTGTCATTCCCAAACAGGACACTTGCCTGACAGAGTCCACTGGGCAGAGCAAAGCTCCTTCAGCATTTACCTGGTAGGATTCTCTTGCAGCTATGCCACTGTTCTCCATAAAGCCACTCTGATTCTTGCCCTGGAACTGCTCTTTCCTTATTTCTGGGTGAAGAAGGCCTTCCTTCCAGACACGCTCCAAGATGCACTGATCCTGGACCCTTAGAAATGCCTTAATCAGACAGCTTCTTTCTGCCCACAAAAGAAACCATCTTGGCCCTTGGAATTGTTGGACTGTTAGAGTCACAGAACAAAAAGAATTGTCATGAAATGGTATAAGCCAGCCATCTGTGTATGTGTTATCAAAGACTTAACTGCTTCTTAAATGTCCTAAGTTGAAACAAGAATATTTATTCACCTTGGTAAATAAGGTATTTGGGAAAATATGCCATTTTTACATTTCTGATTGTTCCATTCTGAAACTCACCTTACCTGATCAATGGGAACTAAACTGGAGTCCTGTGAGAGAAAGATCTCCCAGTGTGCATTGCAGAGAAGGGTGGGAACAGGCCACAATGAGACAGTGTGTCATTCAGAAGCCTGGATGGAAGGATTGTCAGTAATTACAGCACAAGCAAGAGATACCTCAGGATGTGTGCATGGACATTTTAACCTGGTTTAAATCTACATGACATTTACACATATCAAATGTATACAAATGAAAGTATTTATATATTGCTAATGTGGTATATTAAAAATACTGCAAATATTGTTAATACATAATGCATAATACATAGTGCATAATATATAATATATTCATATTGTATATTATGATTTTATTCACATCATGTGAACTAGAAAATATTAACACAATTCCAAGATAAATAAGATGCAATATGTTATTCCTTAGTTAACACTGCTGTGGTGTTGTTTTCTTACATGTCATGTAATGTTCTAATGCCTTTCATCCGCAAGGGAGATAGATTAATCCTTACAACCTTCTGAGTTAGCTATTGCTCATCTTTGTAGAGACAGAGGGAAGAAAAAAATGCAAGAAGAGGAAGAAGAAGAAGAGGAGAGGGAAATGGAGGAGGGGAAGAAAATTGAGGCAGAAAGAGGCAACCTTCCAAACCCAGCTCATAATTCTTCAATGGACCTGAGATTTCAACCTGGCAGGGACGCTCCAGACATCACCCTATGACAAAACCCTTGTGTTTCCTTCACTTTGTGGCTGTTGCAATGGCGAGTTAAAATTGTGAATCATTTGCAGTCTCATAAACCAGGTATTCTGCCAGTAACAAACAGTGTGGACAAGCCCTTTTCACCCTGTATCACTGCCCTAGGATTCAGGGGGATTTATGGCTTCATGTTACAAATCATTCAAAAGTATTAAAGAGGAGGTCAGATCAGATCTTAAGGAAGCACCTACAAGGACTGCCCCATGAGAAGGCTGCCCCACAATGTCCTCACAAAATTTTCTCTGAGCAATTGATTTTAAGGCTGCATCAAAAACTCCATATATATATCTTTGGGGGAAGTGGGCTATGGAAATAGAAAAATGAAAGTCGATTCACAGGCCAGAAGACTCAAGCTGTAGTTCTTTTTCTGGAAACAAAACCTTGAAATTGCCACTTCTCTTCACGGACCTAAATGTACTCGTCTAGTTTGAGCAGAAGTTATTGCTGAAGCATCTTTTACATAACAAGCATAATCAAAGACCTTGGTGGGTGAAGAACTCCTGGTGCCGTGGCACTCCCTGCTTCTGTCTTTATGATGCCATGGGATAAAGGCTGTGGTTGACAGCTGCAAGGTGAATTCTTTAGGTGGAGTCATTCATGAGCCTGACATGAAAACACAGCAGTCTTCATTACACTAAAATTGATTTTGAATGTCTTCAACAGAGGCTAAGGAATTGCACTGCCTAGTCTAAAAATTATACCATCATGACGTGGTGTGCCTGATGGCTATCAGCTCCAACTCTACAGCTCCACTGATCACTACTTCTTGCTTGTTTCCCTTTGGCTAATCTGTTAGTCAGGGTTCTTGAGAGTAACAGAATCCCCAAAAATGAATGTGTGTGTGTGCGCGTATACATATATATGCACATATGTATAACACACACACACACACACACACAAAGAAATTATTAGATTGGCTTACTTGTGATAGTCTGTGTATTCCAACAATCACCATCTTCACATGGAAGAGGCTGAGAACTCAGCAGCTTTTCAGGAGTTCCAATCATGAGCTGAAGGCTTGAAGGACTCTTGGGGAGACAGTGGCTTTCAGTCACCTTTGAAGGAAAAAAAGTATGTGTCCCCATGTTAAGAAAGGATGATAGAAGAGGAAAAGCAGGAATGAGTAAGAGAAGTGAAGAAAAAGATGAATAGGGATGGGGGGAGTAGGGATGAGGGGAGTGGAGATGAGGGAGAGTGGGGATGAGGGAGAGTGGGGATGAGGGAGAGTGGGGATGAGGGAGAGTGGGGTTGAGGGAGAGTGGGGATGAGGGAGAGTGGGGATGAGGGAGAGTGGGGATGAGGGAGAGTGGGGATGAGGGAGAGTGGGGATGAGGGAGAGTGGGGATGAGGGGGAGTGGAGATGAGGAAGAGTGGGGATGAGGGAGAGTGGGGATGAGGAACAGTAGAGATGAGGGAGAGTGGAGATGAGGGGAGTGGGGATGAGGGAGAGTGGGGTTGAGGGAGAGTGGGGATGAGGGAGAGTGGGGTTGAGGGAGAGTGGGGATGAGGGAGAGTGGGGATGAGGGAGAGTGGGGATGAGGGAGAGTGGGGATGAGGGAGAGTGGGGATGAGGAACAGTAGAGATGAGGGAGAGTGGGGATGAGGGAGAGTGGGGATAAGAGGAGTGGGGATGAGGAACGGTAGAGATGAGGGAGAGTGGGGATGACGGATAGTGGGGATGAGGGAGCGTGGGGATGAGGGAGCGTGGGGATGAGGGAGAGTGGGGATAAGAGGAGTGGGGATGAGGAACAGTAGAGATGAGGGAGAGTGGGGGTGAGGAACTCCTTATGCCTGTACTGCTGCCAGAAGGTGCCTCCCACACTGAGGGTCTTCCTAATTTGATTACTAATACAACTAAGAAAATTGCTCACAGGCACTCTCAGAAACTTGCCTCATAGATGATTCTAGATCCTGTCAAGTTCATCAGTATTAAGCACCACAGAGGCCAATGCTCAGATGGCAATATGTCAGGTTGGTTCTTAGTCAGTCCCCAGCACACCACCCCTCTGAGAGTCATTGAGGGAGGAGCAGGTGATCGGGTTCTATTCATCCCAACAAGATGGTTGGTGAAGTCTGTCTCGATGCTTCTAGAAAAGAATTCCCCACTGACGGAATGGTGTGGTCACAAGAGCAACCTTTTCCCTCTTTTGCTCACTCCTTATCTCTTGCTGTCTGGCCAACCCTCTCATCCCTGCCTCCAGTGAAGAACTCCAGGGAGGAATTCCCATGAAGAGCTCTTGTCTGGTGCTGAAGTGACCATTTGGAACCATTAAGAGGCCAGAAAAATTCTAGATATATCTATAAACTAGAGGTTATAGCTGCTCTAACAGTCAAGAAACTTCTGTGGTTATTGATATAGAATAAAACCATATGGTTGAAGCTACCCTTAGTCAAGTTATTTTTTCTTGAGCTAAATGCATTGTTTGTTCACTCAAGATATTTTCCAGTGCCACACTTTTCATTTACAGCAACAAAAGATCACATCTAGTGAACTCTGGAACTATTGTTCAGACCGGCCTGTCTCTGAGGTGTCTGAGACTACAGTTAGGAAGTTTGAACTTGAAAGGAAGCAATCAGCCCAAGAAGTCTCCTTATCCCATCTAGACACTGAGCTACTCTGTGCCATTTCCAGTGCGGGCCCATCCTAGCAACATAGTTATTTCATGCCCTGTGAAGAGAAATATCAAAGCACTTCCTCTGATTGACAGGGACAATTGCCAGGCTCAGCCAGGGACAAAGATGGCAGAACAGGGCATAGCTCTTTTTCCCCCTCTGTCTCCCCCCTCCTTCCTTTTTGCCTCCCTCCCTCCCTCCCTCCCTCCCTATCCCGCTCTCTCTCTGTCTCTCTCTCTCTGTGTCTCTGTCCCTCCCTCGTATGTATGTGTGTGTGTGTGTGTGTGTGTGTGTGTGTGTGTGTGTGTGTGTGTGTGTGACTGTGGATACTGGGCTAACAGTACCTTTCTAACTAGATCATTCTGACTTAGCACTAGTGACAACCCTCATGACTCAGTCTCCCGGTTCTGGGAATAATACTAAGAGATTAATATATCCTATTCATATCTATCTTTAGGAAACTAGGATGCCAGAGATATGATAAATTCCTGTGCTCATGCTGTGGGGAATTTAAGCACATGATCTTGGAGTGGGTGAGAACAGGGCACGGAGAGTCAGCAGGTCCCCGTGGATAAGGGATTTGAACTACCCTTTAACCGTGTCGGGAACTCTTACAGGAATAAAAATTCTCTGAAGTTAGGAACTACAGGGGACTGTGGAGACATTAGAAATTGCCCATGGTGTACAATCATCAAAGTTAAGTAGCTTCTTGCTCAGGAGCAAATTTTTTTTTTTTTTTGAGACAGATTAGAAATTGCTGAGGAAGCCTATGTGCTAAATTATTGACCACCTGGCAGGGAGAGGAGCCCCAGTTTCTGATGAGGCTAGAAATATTTTTACACATGACATTGATGAGAGGAAGGGCATCCGGAGGTGAAATAAATCTGGGGAGGATTAAGCAAGTCCTGGCCGAAGTCTTCCAAAACCCCAGCTCGCTAACTGCACTCTGAGAGGCACAGGGGACTCGGCCAATTATTTCCATTGTTTGAAAAGGAGAGACTCACAGGGTATTGCTCACACTGGGGGAAACCTACAGCAAGGAAGTTAGCATTGGGGGAAGCAGAGAAACAGAAGACCGTAAAAGGAACTGTAAGGAACAAATGGACATTTCTCCTCCAATGGCAGCAGACATCTAGGCATACAGACTAAAGAGAAAGCCTCTAGACGTGTTTCCGGGATGTTTAGGGGCAAGGAAGACTCCTACCTCTCTCTGCTTCTCACAGAAAACTCCAGAAATACAAATGCAGCCTGGCAAACTGCAGAAGGATGGCCGATCATGGGGAAGCTCATGATTTTACATGCTACATGCCTGCCTCAAGCCTGCTCCACCAGAAGGGACTTCATGTTCACATAGGAACAGGGAGATACGTCAAGCAGTTCGGACAGTAAGCACCAGGCATGTGCAGGTCCCCATTCTCTATGAGTAACGTTTGTTCTTTATTTAGTGGCCATATCGATGAGGCCTCTCCTCTATGTACTGAGCCTAGTAAAGAGCCTTATATGCCCTCCCTTCCTCTGCACATCTTTTTAGTTGTTACTGCTGCTGCTGTTGATTTTGCCACGCTGGGGATAAAACTCAGGGCCTCAAGAGTGCCAGGCAAAGTGTTTCATCCTTGGCTACTATAACTGTCCGATCCCACTCTCTCTATTTTCATGCAAACTTTCTACTTAATAAAGTATCTGCATACTTAACTTACTTTGCAGTTTGCCTCTTCAAAGACCTTTGGGAATACGCTAGATAATATATTCTCGACGAGATGCCATCACTCCTAAGGAGGTGAAAATTGGGTCTTCAGTACATGAGAAAACCTCGATAGCCCTGTGTTTTTGTGCTTTTGCAGTGAACCAGCATACATAAACAAATGAACCAAGTCTGTGCTATTAAAATTTCACGGGATAGGGTAGGGGGCAGAATTTTAGAAAACTGTTTTTAAACTTCTTATAGACAAACATGTTTTAAAGTATGGAGAAATGGTTAAAAAATGAAGTGTCCTGTGAGAACACCTGATTCCAGATCCCACGTCTTGGACAGCTGTGAGCTGTCGCCTTAAGGCTCTGTATACCAACCATCTCTTCGTGCTGTGAGTCACAGGACTCTGTACAGACAGACTGAGGTGGAGGAATGTGAGCTGCCCCCAGCACAGGATGTTTTAGATACTCAACGAGAGGTCATTTGTTTTCTGTCGTAAAATAGTTGGAAGACAGTTCTCTGTCGGCCTCTTGCATCTCTGGGCATTTTGTGATGAGGCCCTGACAAGGCTATTTGCAGATAATCTCAACAGACTATTTATTGAGTGACAGCCATTTTAGATTAAAAAAAAGAAAGAAAGAAAGAAAGAAAAAGAAAGCATCTCCCTTGGAGGAAGGGGAATCCTTGTTTCTTGACCAAGATAAGTGAAGATAATATCTCCTCCAGGGCAAAAGTGGGTCATGTTTGGTAGAAGCTTCTTTGTAAGAGTGGGGTTTTCCTGACCATGCTACTCCTTAGCTAGTGTAAACTGACTGGGTGTGTACCGCGTGGCTGTGCCCTTTGTCACATCTCCCTCATTCAACTTGGCTCACAGAGGGAGAATGGTCCAGCATGAGTCCAATGCTCATGTTGCCTATTGTGCCACAGTGTAGTCTTTAGTCTTCCACTAAAGGAAAGCAATTTGTCCTTTTTCACAGTAAGAAGTAGGCCATCCGTCAGAATGGCAGAATGGAAGTCCCTCTCTTTGGTCCACATTCTTCTGCCATGTCAGAGAAGAGTAAACCGTATCCCACGGGGGCTGCATTCAGATTGAGAATCTGGAGAGGACACGGCTTTGTCCCAGCCAAACTTGCCATGTGACAGGACTCTGGCTGACACTCCATTTTGCAGGACAGTTGGGGAGTGGGAAGGAGCCCCAGTGTAGTGAGGGCAGAGCAGAGAGGTCAGCTCTAGCCTCCCCCAGCCCCCACACATCACAGCCTCATTAAGTGAAGCAGTCACTTTGGGTCCAGTAACATGTTAAATTTAGATCAAGAGAAAAAGATCAATACACAAAAGCAAATTTCTTCTGTATTTTAGAGTCCTGTCCAGAAGAGTGACTGATGAGCCTTAGATGAGCTTAGATGAGGCTTTGATGGTCGATGGGGGCATGATGTATAGCATGTTGGTAGGTTGTCCTGTGTTATTTGAGCTCACTGAGAAGCTTGGAGAAGGGTTTAAGCTCTTCTCTGCTTCCCGTTTCAACCCCAAGTACGTTTGTCTCAATGTGTCCTCCATCTTGTCCAAACATAAGCTGGTACCACTCACTCTGTGACAGAGAGGAAAGAGAACAGCAAGACAGCCAAGACCAGACACACTGCCCTTGAAAACAGGTAGAAGGAAATCCATTCCCAACACAGACCACTGTTGCTTATTCCATGGTCTAAAAGGGCAGGCAATAGGAATGGGAACCACAAGTTCAGCCCTGGGAAGGTCACTCGTGGACAGGAATCCGAACCGAGAACTCCAGCTGGTGTTTCCGCTTTCCCTGTCAACTCTTGCAGGACGTTTGTAAGCCTGCTCTTACATGCTCACCTAGCCAGGCTACTCTCTTCAGCTCTGCTGGATGTTGTGAACACAGGATCTGGTATGCTTTTATTCTTTCTCTGATGTCTCTGTCTGTCTGTCTGTCTATCACTTGAATTTATTCTTATACTTTTGTTCATTATGACGTAACTCACGTTTCAAAGCCAAAAGCATGACTAACATAGACCATTCTCCATACTATACAAGTCAGGGGGCACAGAGGGAAAGAAGAAAGAGAAGATCAACGTGGAAGGGGCCAGCAGACCACTTGGGCACACAGCCCAAGTTTATGCTGGTGGAATTGCTAGGAACCAGGTGACAAAATTAAATGATAAGCTTGTGATAGACTCTGGGCATATTCATTGTACACCTTGTATTTTTTTTAATATGAACTGCAAGTAACATTAATATTTTAATTTTAACTAACAATTTTGAGGAGGCAGTACATACTAGGCAGCATTTAAGTGTCCCAACTATGCAGCAACTCACAGTGAGTTCTCAGCAACTCACTGCAGGATGGCTTCTGCTCTTGACATTTTGTCAATGAAGAAAATAGTGTCAGAAAGACAAAACCAGGAGCATGCATGCTACAGAGCGTATAGCTTCGGAGCTCACAATCCTGGCCAGGCAACTCCACACCTTCTTTCTAATATTTTCATTTATTCTTCTGGACATTCTCAGGACTTCTGTCCTCAACCTAAAGTTAATGGTCAGAATGCAAGCATTCTAATAGTGTTGACTAAACCCCATGAGTCCTGGTGCTATTGAGCCCAACTTCTTAGGTTAGTTCAGCTTTGTGAGATTTTTGACAGAAAACCAAGACAGCTGCTCTTATCATTCTTTTTACTCCCTGTGTACATTGTGAGCCCTCAGGTCTGGCCTCAGAATCCAGGATCATATTGGCACAGTTCACATACACATTTATTAAATAAAGAGAAATGCACAAGGTATGGCAGCTTGATTGACAGCACTTTTGTCAGGTACTCTGGATTTCCTTGATAGTCCTGGTTGAGGCAAATGAAGGTTTATTCCTGTAATTAGTCTGAATTACTAATAGTAACTCTCTGATCATAGACTACCTATCATACAACAGTGTGTGTGTGTGTGTGTGTGTGTGTGTGTGTGTGTGTGTAGGCAGGTTACTGGATGACAATAGGTAAGAGGCAAGTTTCTAAGGTTGAAGTTGAGTCACCAGAGTTGCAGTGAAGGGCAGGATTGGGTCTGGGGGCAGGTGGGTAGATGGTCCATGTGGGCAAATGCCAGTGCAGGCAGATGGTCATTCTAAGAGACAGACCATGCAAGCAGGGGTGCTCAGGCTATGCTAAACAGATTCTCTGCCTGCCATCCTCTTGAAACACAGACCAGGTGGTCAGATCACTGTTGAGTGAGGACTGACTCCACGCCTCTGCTAGGTGTTCACCTCTTTAAGTGGTCTGGGTAAGGGAGTTACATCCCTTCCTTCTCTCACTCGTCTGATACGTCCATGGGCCTGGTTTTCCAGGTATGGCTTTTAAACACCTATGTGCTCTTGCAAGTCCAATTAACTTTAGTACATTTATGGAGCCTTCTTTTCTCCTCCCAGAAACAAATCAATATCACTTTGTGCCATAGAGGTGTGGTATACCTGCCATTCAGGTGTCCATCCAGGTGCAGAGCCATTCTACAACCTCAAAATGGAACCAAAGTAGTCAATAAAATAGCATCTCTCTCAGGGCAAGGCACAGTATAAATAAACAGTGTTGAACACAACGTAGAGTAACATAAAGAAAGGACCAGCCTGACCTCACTATTATATTAATCCCTTTGAGGTGCTTCTAGTAGCCTTCCACACCAGTAGTAGATCCTTTTGCTTCTTCCTGTCCTCCTCCTCCTCCTTATTCTTTCTCTCCCCCCTCCTTCTCTTCCTCCTCTTTTTCCTCCTTCTCCCCCTCTTCCTTCTTCTTCCTCTTCCCCCTCCTCCTCTTCTTTCTCTTCCCCCTCCTCCTCCTTCTCCTCCTCTTCCTCCTTCTTCTTCCCCTCCTCCTCTTCCTCCTCCTCCTCCTCTTTTTCCTCCTTCTCCCCTTCCTCCTCTTCCTCCTCTTCCTCTTTCTCCTCCTCATCCTTCTCATATTCTTCCTCCTCTTTTTCTCTTCCTCCTCTTTCTCGTCCCTCTTCTTTCCTTCTCCTCCTCCTTTTAACTGCAACTTTGTTACCAAATCTTTGACAATTTCATGCATACACAGATAGGATCTTGATTCTGTCTACCTCACTCTTCCCCCGACTCTTCCGTGACTTGATATTCTCGAGTCTGTTTATACAGAAGGGTTGTTTTTTATTTATTGAACTTTCCCCATCCTTTAATTAATTTGTCTGCTAAATGCTTTGCTGTTGTGACACATGGCTGGTCACTTGAGATAGAACCCAGGAGAGCTGAGTGTCTTGGAGAAATCTTTATGCTATCTTTTTACTCTCCTGCAAATCTCAAAGTACTCTGAATGACAAAGCAAAGGCAGGTGGTGACTGTGACCCAGTGACTCATGTTGGGCCGGCCACCCTGAGTCTATAACCTTTTTTCCTTCAACTGTGTTAAGGCAGCAGAACAGCAATAGCTAAAAGGCGCGGTTCCATGGGTTCAAATGACAGAAGGAATGCAATAGTTTTAGGGCACACACTGCCTGGTGAGTATTTAAGAGTGTGTTTGAGTTGTCGTTATTATTCCCATAAACAGAGGTTCTTTAATGAGTCCCTGAAAGACCCATAGGTGTCAGAGAGCCCACAGCATCCTAAACACTACATAAAGATGCTAAGCAGATCCCTGAATCCGACACTCAGCAGGTCCTTCCTAGATCAGTGCGATGCTTAAAGCAAGCCCTCACCAAACTATTTTAATAATTCCTGGTCTATCATTAAAACCTTTGAAGAGTCAGAAGAAGAAAGGAAGGAGATTATCTCCAAACTCCATTTGTGGTGTGTGTGTGTGTGTGTGTGTGTGTGTGTGTGTGTGTGAGAGAGAGAGAGAGAGAGAGAGAGAGATTGTGTGAGTGTGTGTGTGTGTGTGATTGTGTGAGATTGTGTTACTGTGTGTGTGATTGTGTGTGTGTGTGATTGTGTGACTGTGTGTGTGAGTGTGTACATGTATGTGTGTGTGTGAGTATGTGTGAGTATGTGTGAGTGTGTGTGTGTATGTGAGTGTGTAAGAATGAGTATACACATGTGAGTGTGTGCATGTGAATTATACTATATTAGAGAGTATGTGCAAGTATGTGAGTGTGTGTATGTGTGTGTGTGAGTGTATGTGAGTGTGTGCATGTGAATGTGTGTATATGTGTGTGAGTGTGTGCATGTATGCATGTGTATGTGAGTATGTACATGTATATGTGTGTATGTATGTACATATGTGTGTGTATATATGTGTATGAGTATGTGTGTGTGTGTGTGTGTGTGTGTGTGTTTGAGTATGTGTGTTTAGGCTAGGTTGCCTTTCAAGTCTTTCACATAGAAGTTTTTGTTTGCTTTCTTGAGCAGGTTTTGTATGAGGAAGTTCCAGAGGTCAGGAACCTGAGTGCACAGAGCCCCCTGCCACCATACAGTCTCTACCATGATAACAACCATGAACCAATCAAAGTCGTTTTCTCTATGGAGTTGATTCTTGTCAGGTATTTGGCAACAATGACGCAAAATGTGCCCACTGCAGGAAGCTGGTACCAAGGGCAGGGAGGGCCATTGTGATAAACCTGATCAAGTGGAATCTGGCCTTCAGAGCTTGTTTGTGGAAAGCATGGGGAAGACTTTGTAGTTGTAAGCCACAGATGTCATCAACTGTCACAAGAAGAGCATGCTGGGTCCTTCTGGGAGGAGCGCAGGGACCGGAATAAGCACAGAACTATGAACACTGAAGGTTGTGCATAGGAGGCTTCGGCAGACATTCTGTCACAGCTGCTAGCTGGAGGCAGCTGGAGACACAGCCATCAGGTAAATGTGGCCAGAGTCACCTGCAGCACCACAGAAGAGGAAGCTGTCCCAGAAACACTCAAAGGCATCCAGGCAAAGCACACAAAATTGCAGGCTGTTGTTCCCAACATCAGAGTGCTATTTGCAGCTCAGTGTGGGGGATTCTGAAAAGCAGGGTAGGGAGAGTTGGTGGACACAGTGTGCACTCAGAAGCGCTATTTCCTGTCTCCCGTCTCTCTCATTGTTCTGCACCATAGGCGTTGAATAGGACCTCCCTACTGCCTTGAAAGCAAAACATTTAGGCAAATCAAATTTGGAAGGAAGGTGGTAGGAGCAGAAGGCTCACTGCGTGTCTGCAGTGGCCTCTGCCCAGCAGCTGTCCCCAGTTCCTCAGCCGCTGGGAAGTGATTGAATCACGGGGTCTCACAGAAGCAGATTTCTGTCTAACAAGGGGAATAATCGAAACTTCATAAATGAGGATTTGGCTGCATGTGTCACCTGGAGCAGCAGAGGGAATGGTCTCCATCATCTATCAGCCACTGAGTGCAGAGAGATGGATGTGACAACTGGCATTCAATCCATCACATGCCTGCTGTTCTGGCTGCAAAGCAGTGCAGAGAAAAAAAAATCTGTATCCAGTAACACTAGCTTGTGATTTTGACATTCTTGACCAATGACCATGCAGAACTGTGGCTAGGCAGTTACCTTTAATAAAACAGCCTAAAATCTAATCTAAAGATGACAACTCATGCCCTTCACAGAAGGCCACTCCCAGACTGCAAGACACATATGAAGCAATCCAAACGCCCTCATGATGAGCTTCTGTGCCTTCTCATTGCTTTGGATTACCTGAAATAAGATAGAGATATATGTGTGGCCATGGCAGAAGCCTCCTCTTTGTTCCAACTCACAAAAGGCTAGCAGAAAAAAATGGGAAAAAAAATCTAATTACCCTTCGGCATTATGTGAAATTCCTTATACAAACCGTACTAACTCATTACTACTAGTGATGATGTCTAGAAGTTGTAAATATATGATTTATACTTCTGTTTTAAAATTTTTCTATATATCCAAAATGTCTCACTAATAATTATTTACTACTTTATATATATTTTAAAATATATACTATTTTAAAATGTTTATATTTAGTCATTTTATTTTAAGAGTTCTACATACATGCATGTATGTGTGCCACATGTGTTCATAGTACCTACTAGGCCAGAAGAGGGTATCAGACCCCTCGGAACTGGGGCTACAAATGGTTGTGAGCCACAAGGTGGAGGCTGGGGACATAACCCAAGTCTTCTCTAAGAGCAACAAATGTCCCTAACCACTGAGCCATCTCTCTAGCTCTTCAAAATCAACTGTTTGCTTTAAAGGGAAGCCTGAGGGATGAAGGGGAGAATGAGGAATTTCATCACAGCAAAGAGGAATGGTGACTCGACAGAAGTTGCTGTTGGAAAGAAACTTAGTCCAAGAGCAGTGGCTCTAATGTCCATTACCTGTTCTCTCAGCCCTGCACGTCCTTGCCCCTCTGCCAGGTTAGGAGAAGCTGTATTTCTCTATTTGCACTGACAAAGGCAGACAGAAAGCACGAAGTGTTGGACATCAAACAGAATCCTGGAAGACCCTGTCCATCTGTCTGTCAGGACACACACAGATTCCCAGAAATTTCTGGCATAGGGACAGACAGACACATCTTGAATGGTGAGTCTATGTTACAACAACACAGCACTAATGTCTCCACTTCCTCCCCATGGCACAGAGAATGGGAAGGCTATGCGGACTTTACCTGTTTCCACAAGCAGGTGTTCCCTGGTTAAATTTTAACCCTGTCATCCCACAGACTGACAGCCTGCAGAGCCTAGTGTCTCCAGGGACACACCCTCCTGCCACCTTCTCCCAGGTGTGGTGCCTGAAGAAATGAAGTGCCTTCTTTATCTGCTGACTGAAGGTGAAACGCAAGGCCCTGTGCATAGATTACAAAGCCCTTCAGTACCCACCCTCATTTTAGAATGGCTCCATGTGAAGGGTCATTCAAGTCGACTAAACCACCAAGAGTCTCCTGCGTCAATGCATGTTTTCACAACTCTCTTTGGTTCCTGACCCTCAATCTATTTATTAGGGATTTGAACAATTTCCACTCAGCTGTCTCTACCAGTCTCTAATCTCTTCCAGGTTCAGAGAGCAACCTCTTCCCCTCTTTGGTCTTTCACAGTACTTAGGACATGTCCTATTTCCATCTGGTTGTTTATTTTTCTTCTCAGAGTTCGAACATTATTACATGTGCATGGGCACACATGCATGCCCATATGCACACACGCATGTGCAGAACAGCTTATCTCTTTTCTAGTGACTCTCTCAGTCTGCCTTATAGCCCATCTTTATTCCCTTGTGTCAGCTGCTGGCGAGCAGAAACAATTTATACAGGAATCCCTAGTGGAGACACTAGGATGGGACTCAGGTAGGCAATTTTTGCTGTCCTTCCTGTCCTCCATCTTCCTCAGACCTACTTTTAGTCCTATAGGAACCTGATTGCAGGAGCCCCTCCTCCCACCCTACTTCCTGGGGTCTCTGTCTCATGATCCAGACCCTGGTCCCTCTAGCATGTCCCCATGGCCCCTTTTAGCCTTTGCTCCTAGTATACTCCCATTCCTTTCTGCCACCCACTGATCCAATCCACTGACCCACTGACTCACAGAACACTCTTTACAAGCATTTACATGTAACAAATGTTACATTTACAAGAGTTTACCCCACATGTAACAAATGGTACTGGCTCAAGTCCCCAAAGACCAAGTTATAAGCACAAAGAAGATTTATTTGCCCCATAGAGACACAAACAGGGGTAAGGGACAAAGACAGGAGAAAAAGAGGAAAGCAAGGAAGAGGGGTAAGAAGGTATTTTTGTCCCAGAGGACAAAGGACTCTCTCTGAATAGAGAGGAGATGGACAGCATCTATAGACAATTGGTGGTTTGTAAAGGTAAAATGGAAAACTCTGAACTAGGATGAGTTGTTTAATTATGATTTAATTAAGTGAGACAAAGAGGGTTTATGATTGCTAGACTTCAATACTTTGATGGCTGAAACTTGGCAGTCAGCCTCAGGAGGGGGCATTGGCCAGATAAGGGGAAAGACCATGGGATTGAGCCTTAGGAATGTAATCTAAGTTTTTAGCAAGGCAGAGGGGATGAGCCAGAGTCCCTTATCCACAGCCAACACATTTGCCTAGGATTCAGTGATCAATGTAGCAACCAAAAAAAAAAAAAAAAAAAACAAAAAAAAACAAAACAAAAAACAAAACAAAACAAAAAAAAAAAACAAAAACAAAAACAAAAAAACAACCAAAAAAAAAAAAAACCCAAAAAACCAGGACATCCATGCAACAAGGAGAGGCTAGAAATCAACAATAAAAAATATCTCAAGTATCCTATCTACAGATTCCTAGATGCTATGCAAAAATACAATTTGAACAGCCACAAAAATATGTCTCCATCAGAAGCCAGTAACCCTATTGCAGGAGACACTGAGAAATGCAATATAGCTCTAGCACAAGACAATAACTTCAAAATGACAATTATGAATATATTCAAGGGCCTTAAAAGGATATTAATAAGTCCCTTAATGAAGTCCATTAAGGCACGAATAACAGTTGAACAAAATAATGTAAACAACTCATGAGCATACAATTTTATAAAGAATATAATCACCAAAGAAAATCCAAACTAAAATAAAACTAGAAAGAAACAAAAAGAAATATGTTGATAAACAAAGCCCTCAGAGGTAAGACTCACAAACAGATTAGGAGATATGAAATAGGGAAATTCAGATATTGACAAAAAGGTACAGGAAATAGATACCTCAGTAAAAGAAAATATGTCAGACATAAAGCATCCAGAAAATCTGGGACTCTATATAAAGAACAAATCTACAAATAACAGAAACAGAGAAAAAAGAAGAAATCCGGGTCAAAGGCACAAAAATAATTTTTATAAACTTATAGAAGAAAATTATTATAACCTAAAGAAAAAGGTGCCTACCAAGATATAAGAAGCCTACAGAACAGCAATACCACCAAGAAATAATTCCTCACAACACACAACAATTAAAATACTAAATGTAGAGAACAATGAAAAGATATTAAAAACTGCAAGGGAAAATACCAAGTAAAATGTAAAAGCAGGCCCATTAGACTAACTCCTTACTTTCCAATGGAGATTTTGTAAGCCAGAAGGGGGTAGGTGGATGTTCTACAGACTTAGAGCTCACAGATGTTCAGCACTGGACAACCCAAAAGGACTGTATGAGTTTCACAATATATATATGCTACTAAAGTGAAATCAAGACCAAATAAACAATTTGAACAGACCCATATTCTAGTGAAACAAAAATAGCAATTAAGTCTCTCAACCAAAAAAGCCCAAGGCCAGAGGGACCCAGGGTAGAATTCTACCAGACCTTTAAAGAAGAATTAATTCCAATACTCCTCAAATTTTGCAAAATAGAAAACAAAGCAATGGGTCCTCTTTTTATTAGGTTAATATCCTGATACTAAAACCATACAATGATCAAACAAAAAACTAAAACTATAGACCAATTTCCCTTATGAACTTAAGTCCAAACTTTTAACAAAAGAATTGTAAACCAATCCAAGAAGACATCAAAAAGACTACCCACTATGATGAACTTGGATTCAAACCAGAGAAGCAAGAATGGTTCAACATGGGTAAATCACTAAACATAATTCACTACATAAACAGACTGAAAGACAAAGGCCATATGATCATCTCGTTAGATGCAGAAAAGGCCATTGGCAAAGCCCAACATTCCTTCAGGATAAAACTCTTGGAGAGACTAGGGATACAGCGTACATACCTCACCAAAATAAAGGCAACTTAGAGGAATCCCACAGTTGACATCAATCTAAATGGAGAGAAATGAAAATACCTCAACAAAATTCAGGAATAAGACAAGGATGTCTACTCTCTCCATATCTATTCAATAGAACACTTGAGGTCTTAGCTACATCAATAAGACAACTGAAGGAACGGTGGACCCCAATTCAGTTCCCAGCACCCACATAATAGCTCATTACCATCTAGATCTCCAGCTCCAAGGGATCTGATATCATACCTTTCTCTGGCCTTCAAGGGCTTCTGCACACATGTGGTGCACATAAACTCACACACAGGGGCACATACACACGCACACACACACACACAAGCTCAGACATAAATAAATCAATAAATAATTTTTAAAAGTCAACTGAAGGAGATCAAAGGGATACAAACAGGAAAAGGAAGATGTCAAAGCATCCTTGCTTTTCCAATATTTGCAGATATGAATATTCTATACATACAAGACCAGTAAAAATACATTGGAAAACTTCTACAGCTGATAAACACTTTCAGCATTGTGGCATGATATAAAACACATAAAAATCAATGGTCTTTCTATATACCACTGACAAGCAGACTGACAAAAAGTCAGGGAGACAGTACCTTTCACAATAGCCTCAAAAATACCTTGGGATATGTCTAACCAAATAAGTGAAAGACTTGTATAACAAAAACTTTAAGACACAGAAGAAAGAAATTGAAGAAGACACTAGAAGACACTAAAAGATGGATGATCCAACTCATGGATCGGTAGGATTATTATTGTGAAAGTGGCCATCCTACAAAAATCAATCAACAAATTAAATGCAATCTCCATCAAAGTTTCAGCACAAATTCTCCACAGAAACTGCAAAAATAATCTTCAACTTTATATAGCAACAAACAAACACCACCCCCGCCCAAAAAAAAAAAAAAAACATAGCTAAAACAATCCTAGATAATAGAAGAAATTCTAGCAGTATCTCCATCCCTGACTTCAAGTTTCCCTGTAGAGTTATAGTAATAAAAATAACATGTTATTGTCATAAAAACAGACACATTGATCTAATTGAATTAAAGGTTTAGATATAAGTCCACAAACATACAGTCACCTGAGTTTTGACAAAGAAGTTCAAAATGCACACTGGAGAAAGACAGCATCTTCAAAAAAATACTGCTGGTGCAGTTGGGGGGCTCCATGAAGAAGAGTGCAAATAGATCCATATTTATCACCCTGCACAAAACTCAGTTCCAAATGCATCAAAGATCTCAACATAAGACCAGAGAACCTGAATCTGACAGAAGAGAAAACAGAGTAGATTTAAACTCCTTGGCACAGGAAAGGACTTTCTGAACAGAACACTCCTAGCCCAGCACTAAGACCAACAATTAATAAGTGGGACCTCATGACACTGGGAAGCTTCGGCCCCGCAAAGCCCACCATCATTTGGGGGAATGGAGCAGGCTTCAGAACGGGATAAGAGAAAACCTTTTTATTTATGCCTCAGATAAAAGATTAGTTTCTAAAATATACAAAAAACTCCCAACCATCATAAAAACAAATAACCCAGTTTTAAAATGGGGCACAGAACTAAGCAGAGAATTCACAGAAGATGAAACACAAATGGCCAAGAAACAAGGGCATCATCCTTAGTCATCATGCAAATGAAAATTAAATCTATTTTGAGACTTTGTCTTATACCCCGTAGAAATAGCCAAGATCAAAAAAGCAAATGGCACCTCATACTGGCAAGGATGTGGACAAAATGGGACACTATTCATTGCTGGTGGGAATCCGAAGTTGTATTGTCACTATGACCTGTGACCTCCGTAAGCTGTGAAATGATCAACCTCAAAATCCAGCTATAATAGCCACTCTTAAACATAGGACTCAGCATCCTACTACAAAGATACTTCTCATCCATGTTCATGGATTCTCTTCACTAAAGCCTAAATGTCCATGAACTGATGAATAGATGATGGAAATGTGTTACATTTACACAATGGAATATCATTTAGCTGCTAAGAAAAAAATAAAATCATGAAATTCTAAGGTAAATAGATAGAACTAGAAATAAGTACTTCTTGAGTGAGGTAACCCAGACACAAAAGGGCAATTAGTATATTTTTCTCTTATATGTAAATTCTGGACTTTATATCTTTGATACTGATACAGTCTGAATAAACATCACAGAGGTTAGGTACCTAATAAGGGACGGGGGGTTGGGGATGGAAAAGATGTCCAGGGAATCAGAAAATACAATGTACTTTTTGTGAAGAGACAAAGGGTAAACTAGAATGGAAGGGTTGAGCAGGGAGGGGGATGGAAGAGGAGCACAGAGGAGAGAGTATCAAGAGAGAGGCACAACTAACACTAAACCCTGTTTGATGGAAACCTACTGCTATAGAAGCTTCCTAAAATAGGTATACATGTGAAAGATTTCTAAACACAGTCACCAAGTAATAGGGAAAACGGTGCCACATCTAGACATGCCAAAAAAGTCAAGCCTCCAGTGTCAGGAGTGGGTTATATATCTCGTTGACTCTTGGACAAAGAGACCCTACAGAGATCCCCAAGCATCATAGGTGATTGCCAAGGTTGTTGGTTGATGTCTACAATGTGTTCATGATGTCCTGATGCCAAAGGCAACACTTACATCATCAAAAATGGAGACGTTTAGCTGGTATCTAACGAGAAGATTCACTTCTATTAACTATCATTTACCATATTAGAAAGCATCCTGTGTGATTCGGTCTACTTCGTGAAATGGAATCCATATTTGACATTGTTAATAAAGCCAAGAATCTGGGACTAGATAGGTCATAGTCTAGGGAAAACCTAATACTATAAAGAAACAACAATAAAATGGCACACTGCTATTCCCATATAGATCACTGCCTGTATCAGCCCTCATGAGAGAAGCTTCTATTGCAGTAGATGGGAACTAACACAGAGACACATAAACAGAAAATGTGAGGAGAGTAAGAGACTTTGGGAGACTCAGTGCTAAATGGGATGTCTTCATCAAATGCCTCCTCTCCAGCTTAGAGATCCATGAAGAAGAGGCAAAAAGATTGTAAAAGCCAGAGGTGATGGATGATTGGAAGTAAATGGTATCTAAGGGATACAAGACTGGTGCACCTATGAGCTTACAGAGACTGGGGGAAAAACACATAAGGCTGCAGTGGTTTAAGCCAAACAAGGTGCATTGGGAGAAGGAAGGAGACACAAGCTCTCATCCCTGGGTGAGAAGCTCCCTATAAGGGATTCCACCTGGCAAAGGAGAAGTCAGCTTTCTCCAAGGTTCTCCTGTTGGGTAGATCAGCCACATTTAGGGGAGGCTTCATGCCCAGAAGTGGTTGACCAACACAAAATGAACACAATGACATGTCTATAGGCTTTTTGTCTCATTTTGATTTGTTTGGGCTTTTCCCCTCACTCTGGATTTCCATTTTTGTGATTTTGTGGGGTAGGGATTGATTGTTTATTTTTATTTTAAAAACACAGAGCATGATCTCTGCTTGAGTGGAGAGGATCTGGGAAAAGTTGGGGAACTGGAAAATATGACCAAAATAGATTGTATGAAAACTCTTTTTTTTTTCTCCTAAATTAAAAAATGCGGTCTGATGACGGAATACAGGATTTTTTTTCTGCCAGGATTTCAAAAGCTATGTTTCAGAGTCTGTTATAATTATAGATCTCTGTTACGGGTTCTGAGATAACCAAGGCAACTTATAGAAGAAAAGGGTTATTGGGGGTTTGTGATTCAAGAAGGACTGGAATCCCATCACCATAACAACAGGGGAGCAGGGCAGCAGGAGCACTCAGGAGCGCATGCCTCAAACAGCAATCAAGTAATGGAGAGCGCAAACTTGGAATGGAGTCATTTTTGAAACCTCAAAGCTGACTCCCTAGTGACAAATTTTCTTCAGCAAGGTTATATACCTCCTGAGCCTCCCCAAACAGCACCACCAACTGGGGAACAAGTATTAAAATGTCTGACAATGTGGGGGTCATCTCATCTCACTCAAATTGCCCCATTCCACTCCATGGCTTTTATAGTCTTTGATAACAGCATGAAGCTATTATATACTATAATATATTGAGTCCAACTTCAGATGTCCCCAAAGTTTACAGTTCAGTGTTCAAAGTTTATACTGGCACTCAATGAAATCTCTTAATTATAACCCCCGTAAAGCCAAAGGGGGGAAAAACTGTATGATTCCAACCCTTAACAGCACAGAATTTACATCACCATTCTGAAGTGAAGGAATTGGGACACAGTGGGGGGGGAAACACTGGACTAAAGCCAGACCAAAACCTAGCAGGGCAATTATCAAGTTGTTTAGCTTTATGTCCAGTGCCAAATGGTTTCTACCCTCCTGCTGAAGACATGTGACACCACACTTAGCCTCTTTTTAACTCCGGATTTGACAGAATAATTGCACGTGTGCTATTTAATGCGTGCATGCATCGTGTAACCATGGAAGCAGAACAACCAGCCCCTCCATTGCCTCTAGCATCGATTGCTCCTTTGCATTTAGGGCGTTCAAACCCATCTCTTACAGCTCTTTATGAAATACATACTAAACTGCTGCAAACTGCTGCCACCCTCCTGTGCTTTATAATAGTATAATGTGTGGTTTTGTTTAGATTCCGAAGGAAGGCGCGGGGGGGGGGGGGGGGGAGGGGGAAGGGGATATAAGGAAGATGTTTTAAAGAGTTGATGTTGTTCAGTAAGTAGATGGTTTGAGGAAATGAGAAAAACCGCAACTATTCACTGTCTACTCTCAGTCCTTATTACTCATCCAAGATGAACCAACAATACTCCAGTGATATTAAAATGGCACCCAAGGCCTTTGAATATGACTTTGAATTAAGCTTTGAAATTTTTCCTAGCAACACATTTAATTAACTGGGATACTTGGTTTATATTAAATCCACATCAACTAATATTAAAAACATATATATCGAGGCTTAACAGCTTCAGGGGGCTCGGGGTCTGATTGTGATATTATTCACTGTAACATACAGATTCACTGAATCTTTACAAATTGAGCATCAGGGACTGTGCTACTCCTACTGATTTGGAAAGCAAAGCAGGGAAAGGAAGTTCTTGTATAGCCACGTTTATCCTCAGAACCGTGTTTAGAGTAAGTTTTGGAGAGGTTGGGGTGTTACTTTGACTATAGCATGCTCCTGTTCACTTCAAATGCTGGAGAGTAATTTCTCCATTTAAAGACTTTATTTTTCATTTTCTTTTAGCTGCGCTTGCCTTTTGTCTGCAATCATGTCTGCGTGAGGGTATTAAGATTCCCCGGAAACTCGAGTTACAGACAGTTGTGAGCTGCCATGTTGGTGCTGGGAATTGAACCCCGGTCCTCTGGAAGAGCATCCAGCTCTCTGAACCAATGAACCATCTTTACTAGCTCTGAGAGTCATTCCTGAATCCAGCACATGATGACCATAGGAACGATGGACGTAGGTCGTATGCTTTTCCAGTTCATAAGAGGAACTATGACCTCCTTAGTAAGCTCTGTGTAGTAAAAGGATCATCACAAAAATGCAGGTCTGAACTCAGAGAAAGTATTGGCAGGACAGGATCGGGAAACAACCTCACCAGTACTAACTGAGGCAGACTGGACATCACAGGAGGACTTGGGAAGATCACAGGACAGGGAGGACCTTGATAAAATAGGGAAAAGTTCAAAGACAGCCCCTCAGGGTTTTATCTAACAAATGTATTAGGCAGTAGTATATGTAATCTCTTCTCTAGGATTCAGCTTTCACAATACAAGCCTTCTAACAGAATCCTTGACTATTGATTAATTTCTTTCTATTATCAGGTTCATATATTGTCATCACCCATCATTTATCTTCTTCTGTAATCATTATAGCATGCTGTAGATATTAAAAGATTGGATTGAAGAAGGAGTAGAGGCTGGAAATAGGAAAATTTCAGATTGAAAATTTCTCCTTGAGCCCCATGATCCCTGTCAGGTAGTCTTTGACTTGATCCCTGGGACAATGCTTGGATTTTCCTAATGAACCATCATGAACCCTCTTCACAATGGATACCATTACCTTGATTTGAGGTTAATGTTGGTTATAAAGGCCCAATTTCTGGCCTTGTGTCCACCTACCAGCACCTCAAAATGTCAAAACACATGATGTAGCAAAGCACTGCAGGTCAACGGTCAGCTGTCTTCTTGACTGACTAGATACCCTTCAGGAGGCTGTCCTAGATGCACAGGATTCTTAATAGCGTCAGTATCCGTTCCACATCCTGAATGCTAATGTCCCGAAAGACCCAAAGTCCTAAGTCCTGAATATCACTGTCACTATGATGACAATCCCAAAGTTTAAAGCCCTGAAAGCCACAAGCAACTCAATGAGAGAGAGAGACAGAGACAGAGAGAGAGAGAGAGAGAGAGAGAGAGAGAGAGAGAGAGAGAGAGAGCACCCATATGGGAAAACATTCAACCTTTGTCTTTTTAGGTCTAGGTTATGTCACTCAAAATGATTATTCCTGGCTCCATCCATTTACCTGTGAATTTCATAATTTCTTTTTTCTTAACAGCGGAATCTAATTCCATTGCGTCCATCTACCACATTTTCATTAACCATTCATGAGTTAATGGACATCTTGGCGGCTTCTGTTTCCTGGCAGTTGTGAATAGGACAGCAATGAATATGAATGAGTAGGTATAGCTATGGAGAAATGGAGAGTCTTTTGGGGATATGCCCAAGAGTGTTATAACCAGATTATGTGGTGGGTCTATTTATAGCTTTGTGAGGAAGCTCCATACGGATTTCCATACTGGCTGTGCTGATTGTACTATTACCTGCAGAGAGTTAGTGTTCCCCTGTCCCTAAACCCACACCAGCATTTATTGTCTTTCGTTTTAGCCATTCTTACTAGGGTAAGATGAAATCTCAATGTGCTTTCAATTTGCATTTCTCTGATGGTAAAAGATGTTGAAAAAACTTAATGTTTCTCATCGGTTTGTGTTTCATCTTTGAGAACGGTTTTGCCCATGTGTTATATATACTCTGTGTTTTCTGTTATAACCCATGTATCAATTTTGTTGGTTTTGTTCCTTGATGTTTAGTTTTGGATTTTTTAATTTCGTCTAGAAAATAACTCTGTCAAATACATAGGTAAGAAAAAGATTTTCAACTGCCTCTTCAGTTGAATTATGATGGTATTGTTGGCCTTTGTGCTCGGATGTGAAGGTGCCCTGGACTCGGAGGCCCAGGCATCATATAGCTCTGAGGTTGGACAGTGTCCCAATGGAAAGTTATCCTGAGGCACGGAAGCTCAGGAACCACATAGCTCTGAGAGGAAGTCTCCTCAGCAGAGGCATTGCAGCTCCCAAGGGAGGCTATGCCCAGCTGCGCTGAGGAGGGCAGGAGCCTCAGCTCAGCTCCTTCTCTTCTTCTCTTCACTGCTTCTTGTCTTCTTCTAGTAAGAGTTACACCAGGCAGCAAATCTCATAAAAGAGATTTATTAGCGAGTCCAGGGAGGAGACGTACGAATCCAAGAATGGCTGCCGATGCTCCCAGGAGAGAGCAGACAACAGTGGGGGAAATGGACAAAGTGTAGCGCTTATATAGGGGTTATTGGGAGTGGAGCTTTCGTGTGTGGAGATTTCCAGGGTGAGAGTTGGTGGGATTTCCAAGTCCTGAGCTTGAGGGAGCTCAGGGAGTGGTGGGTTTTCCTGTTCAGGGATTGGTGGGTTTCTGTGGGAAGTTCAGGGATTGGTGGCTTTTGTTCAGACCTTTCACCTAAAATTAGCATAATCTGGGGAGAGTCCTGTTGAGAGGCTGGAGATGGATGACCTTTGTGACATTTACAGAGGCTGGGAAAGCTGCCACCATGGCAATTAGGGCGGTCTAGGGGAGGGGCCTGGCTGTTGGTGTTCCTTGGGGGGTGGGGTAGCCTGGCCACTTTCCTACTTTGAGGGTTACAAAGTATACAGAGTATACAAAGTATACAAAGTTTACAAAGTTAACAAAGTTTACACAGTATACAAAGTTTACAAAGGGATTCCACAGGAGGGAAAGCTTTTTCTGATTCTTAAGAGGCCCAAATAACCCGCAGGCGTACTTTGCTGTATAGAAGCTTTTAAGTTTCATGAGGTCACATTTATTAACTCTTGGTCATAATACAACTATAACTGCACTATCAGGATTCTGTTCAGAAAGTCCTTACCTATGCCAATAAATTCAAGTATATTGCTGACTTTCTCTTCTATAGGATGCAGAGTATCAAGTCTTAGGCTGAGGTCCTAAATCTGTTTGGAGTTTAGTTTTGTGCAGTGTGGGAGATAAAATTCTAGCTTCATTCTTCTACATACATCTCTTCAGTTGGACTGGCACCATTTGTTGAAGATCCTGTCTTTATCCCCCATATGTATTGCCGACTACTTCGTAAAACATCAGATGGCTACGAGAGTGTGGGCATACATATGGGTTCTCAATTTTATTCCATTGATTAACAAGTCTGTTTTGATGCCAGTGTCATGATGTTTTGTTACCATGACTCTGGATTATAACTTGAAATCTGGGATGGTGATCCTCCAGCTTGTTCTTTATCTTGTTTTAATTGTTCAAGATTGCTTTGGAAAGTCTGGTTCTTTTTATTACCACATGAACTTAACATTTTTTTTTGCAGTTTCTCTGAAGAATTGTATTAGAATTTTGATGAGGACTGGTTGGGTATGTTAATTGCTCTTGGCAACATAGCCATTTTCACATTATTAATCCTACCACTCTGCAATCATAAAAAGTCTTTGTACCTTCTGCTTTCTTTTTAAATTTCTCTTGTCATTTTCCTATAGTCCTAATTGTACAAGGCTGTCTCTTCTTAGGTTAGATTTAGTCCAAGATATTTTTGAAGCTATTGTCAATGGGATTGTTTCCCTGATTTTCTTTTTGATGTTTTTGTCATGTGCATGTAGGAAGGTTACTGGGTTTTGTGTATTAATTTCGTGTCCTGATAGTTTCCGAAGAAGTGTTTATCAGCTGTAGGAGCTTTCTGGTAGAGTCTTTGGGGGTCTCTTGTATATAGGATCATACTATCTGCAAAGAAAGATACTTTGATGTCTTCCTTTGCTGTTTGTAGACCCTCAGCCCTAACATAAGAGAAAGCAAAGGGTCTCTGGGTCAGAGACTGTCTTGTTTCAAATTTTAGTGGAAATGCTTGATTTTTCTCCATTTAGAAAAATGCTAGCTATCAGCTTCCTGTATATTGCCCTATATTATGTTGTGGGGTATACTTAGAGGATAGGAAGTTAGTAAAGGGAAATTTGGGGATTTCAAGATAGGGGAGACAGATGTAGTGGTATAAAGGGTTGAAGGGAAATAATAGATCAGGAATCCCAAGTTGGGCTGGTCACTAGATGTCCTTTCCTTCAGTCTCTGCTCTATTTTTGTCCCTGCATTTCTTTTAGACGGGAACAAATCTGGGTCAAAAACTTTGAAGGTAGATTGGTGACTACCATCCATACACTGGGGGCCCTGTCTATCTACTGGAGGTAGTTGCTTCAGGTTCCATCTCCCCACTGTTGGGAATTTCAGCTAAGGTCATCCCCCTTGAGTCCTGGGAGCCTCTCACATCTCAGGTCTCTGAGACTTTCTAGAGGATCCCCCAGCCCCCAGCCCCAGCAGCTGCACAGTTCCATTCATTCACCAGCCCTCTGAGCTTCTCTCCTATTTTTCCCCACATCCAATCCCCTCCCCCTCTCCCCTCTTACCCAGGTCCCTCTCTCCCTATGCCTCCTGTGATTATTTTGTTTCCCCTTCTAAGTGGGATTGAACCATCCTCACTTGTTTGGCCCTTCCTTCTTGTTAGACTTCTTAATGGTCTGTGGATTGTATTATGTGTGGGGAGCCGTGAGCAATTGCCATCATGAGCCTCCGCTGTGCCTAACTGGTAAACAAGTAATGTGCACAGGTGCAAGAGTAAATTTGTGCCAAGTCACTGCCCATCCCGGGGCGTAGTAGTGGGGTGATGAGTGAGCAGCTAATCAGGAGCTGACACGTCACATGGAGGGGTATATAAGCAGCATCATTTTCTTTGTTCGGGGTTGTTCTTCTTTCACCTATGCAATCAATGCTCTGCCAATAAACGTGTGCAGAAGGATCCTGTTGCAGCGTCGTTCTTCCTGGCCAGTTGAGCATGTGCAAGAATTATGGGTATTCTGTACTTTTTCACCTAATATCCACTTATCAGTGACTACATACCATGCATGTCCTTTTGGGTTACCTTACTCTGTATATTTTCTAGTTCCATCCATCTACCTGCAAAATTCATCATGTCCTCTTTTTAAATAGCTGAATAGTATTCCACTGTGCTGTGTAAATGAACCACATTTTCTGTATCCATTCTTAGTTGAGGGACATCTGGATTGTTTCCCGTTTCTGGCTACTGTGTATAAGGCTGTTATGAACGTAGTGGAGCATGTGTCCTTGTAGTATGGTGGAGCATCTTTTGGATATATGCCCAGAAGCAGTATAGCTAGGGCTTCAGGTAGAACTATTTCCAATTTTCTGAGGAACCACTAGATTGATTTCAGAGTAGTTGTACCAGTTTGCAGTCCCATCAGCAATAGAGGGATGTTCTTCTTTCTCCACATCCTCACCAGCATCTGCTGTCACTTGAATTTTTTATGTTAACCATTCTGATTGGTGTAAGGTAGACTCTCAGGGTTGTTTTGATTTAAATTTCCCCGATGACTAGGGATGTTGAAATGGCTTTAAGTGTTTCTAGGCTATTAGAGATTCCTCTATTGAGATTTCTCTGTTTAGTTCTGTACTCCAGTTTTCAACTGGGTTATTAAATTTTTTGGAGTCCAACTTCTTGAGTTCTTTGTATATTTTGGATATTAGCTCTCTATCAGATGTAGGGTTAGTGAAGATCTTTTCCCAATCTGTAGGTTGTTATTTTGTCCTATTGACAGTGTCCTTTGCCTTACAGAAGTTTTTCAGTTTCATGAGGTCCCATGTGTCAGTTGTTGAGCTTAGAGCTTAAGCCACTGATGTTCTTTCTAGGAAAATTTCTTCTGTGCTGCTGTGTTTGAGGCTGCGTCCCTTCCCTACTGTCTCTTCTTTTAGATTCAGTGTGTCTGGTTTGATGTTGGGGTCCTTGATGCACTTGGACTTGGGCTTTGTGTAAGGTGATGAATATGGATCAATGTGCATTCTTCTACATGCAGACCACCAGTTAGACCAGCACCATTTGTTGAAGATGCCTGCAGTTTTCCACTAGATGGTTACCCTTTTCTTATGACTATAGCCCACTGGTTCATGTCTGTTCTGCTTATGTGACTGGACAGCACAATGTTTATCCTTGCAAAAAAATTTTTTTTCTTATTTACCTCTTTATCAGGTAATTTATAAGGAATTAAAGTTTTATGTGTTCCTTACATAAATAACCCTTCTATAAGCATAGATAAAATCTCTAAAGTGTGTTTATTGTTCCTAGAATCATATTTTCAGTATTTGTGACACGGGGACTTACATTTTATCTTATCATTAGAACTATGCTGTTTCAATCTGTGTCTGTGTCTTCCAGGATCATGGCCTACCCTCAACTCTGACAGGCTACAATTACTTTCTAAAAAAAAAAAAAAAAAAAAAAAAAAAAAAAAAAAGGACAGTGCCTGTGGGGTTTTCTTCTGATTACAAGGGACAACATATTTTTTTTGTCAATAAACCTACTTTTCTTTCTGTGAGTGATTTTGCTACTTTGCTACTCATAAATCAGTGTTTCGACTTGCAGAGTGTGGGTGGGATCAATATGTGTAGCTTTGGCTGTTCCACCAAAGCAGGAGGAGGCTTGCAGAGGCTGGAGATCTGTTTGTTTGTTTGCTTGCTTATTTGTTTGTTTCCCTTCCTTTCCTTTAAAAAAATAAAATAGGTTTAGTTGATAACGTTGGCTTTGGGGTGACTTTGTGGTACTAGAAAGGATGATGGGAGAAAAACGGGGAAGGACAAAGGCAGTGGAACCTGAGGGAACAGCAGGGCACCTGATGGTGTATTCTTCAAAGGAGGTTGATAGTTTCATACCCCAACAAACAACATCATGTTCTCCGAGTAGGAATACATGCTCTCCAGAGGATCAGAACCGATACAAGACAGAAAGTGGGGGGAAAGGCAGATGAGATTTCTTTTTTCTTTATTGTGGAAATCAACTCCAGAGATTGTGGAATTCCAAGTCCAAATTGTCAAAGCAGAAAACCTGGTGTACGCTCCAGACATGAAAGGCCTAAGAGCCTGGGACTCTGACACCTGAGGGCAGGACAGTCCTATCCTCACTCCAGTAGAGAGTGAGTTTGTTTTGCTCTGCCTTTCTGTTCTCTCTGAGGCCTCAGCAGATTGGATCCCACCCACACTGGTGAAGGTGGATTGATTATAACCCAGTCTTCCTACCCAAATGCTCTTGGGTTTCAGAAACACCATTGCACACACATGCATGGATTATATACAGATTTTGAACTGATCTGGTATTTTTATCAGCAAGGTAGACACCCCTTAATGCAATAAAGAATAAAAAATGCCAGTGAGATTCTGACAGTTCAGACAGTCCATGTGAAGATCTAGCCATGGGTAAAACTTACCTCTCTTGCCTATTTCTTTGGCCTGATACTTTGGTTTGTGTGGCTGTAGATAAAACTAGAAACACAGTTACTACCAAGTGGACTGATGTTTGTATGTGATAGCTGCAGCTTCAGCATGCAGGTCTCATATTCTTAGTCTCTGACCCAGAGACCCTTTGCTTTTTCTTATGTTAGGGCTGAGCCATGTACTGCTCCCCACAATTGCTAAAGGTGCCAAAGACAAAATTGCTGATGGTGAAACAGATGAAGACAGTGCCAAACACAACTCTCACAGCACCCAGACTCTGGTCTTTCTGTTTCCCCAAATACCTTAGTTATACACACCTTCCTCATTCCAAACTTTGAGACACATAGAAAACCCTGGGCATCATGTCATGACTGCAAACCCAAAGGATTTAAGCCTGGAGGGACAGTCACTTCAACATTGGCTGTGGGCACAGCCCCATGGCTACCAAAGCCTCCCAGGAGTCAGACCTTGCCCGCTGTGCCTGTCGTGCCTCTCTGGAAGTGTGAAGTTAAAAGCACCACAAAGAAAGCTGATGTGGATGTCACAAGCCAAAGTAACTGTCTCCCTTTTCCCCTCCCTCCTGCAATCAGTTCACAGGCACATACATTGCAATCTGTGCACATAGGAACATGTGCACATAAGTACGAAGAAATCTCCAAAGGGCGCACATAACCATGCACACAGCCACTTTAATACCTACTCATTTACACTAGGATAACTCAGTGCGTCTGAGTTCCTGAGTTTCCTCTGACTGGGTAAAAGAATTTGAGTTTAAATTGGCTGAGACAGTACTCTGTACCTGGCACAATGCATCTTTCTTCTAGGTGATTTTAAGTGTTGGACCATCTGTGCTCCAGGTCATGGAGGCTGCTAGAATAAACGAAGACACAGACAGCAGCTGAACAGGAGTTCTTCATCTCCCTTGGAAGCAATGTGACTTTGGGAAGCAACATGGCTCCTCCCAGATACTGTAGCCCTGCTCTCCTGCATGCTTTAACGCTGCCATCTCCCTTCCCCTGCCCCAGTAAGTCCTTCATGCATGCCTGGGTTGGGCAGGAGCATGCTCTCCTGCTCTCCGCAGAAACAGCCCTGTTAAAGTGGAGGCTGTGCAGGTGCTCTGAGGCTGACAAAGCCTGCAGAGCAGACTGCCCGTGTGCTGCAGGGGGACCATCTGCATTGCCACCGTCCCTGCCTCTGCTCTGATGCCTCCTCTCACTCCTGCTTCCCTCAAGGTTATCTTTCTGCCACTGAGCTTTGCAGTGATGCCTGACCAGTTCTCTGGTCAACAAGCTACCTCATATTTCTACCGGGGGAATCTTGGTTATCTCTCAGATTTAGCACATACAGAATTTAGCTTCTGCCTTTTACCTTATACCTATTTTCTCTTGATAGTTGAATAACCCAGTCAATGAAAAACCCTGTTTTGTATTTTCTCAGATGGAAAATTCAGGGGCCATCTCTATCCTCCCTTCCCACAGCCCACTTCCACTTCAGCAACAAAGACTATTTCCCTAACCCTTTAAAATGAAGAATTAAACCACTTCTTAAGCTCTGTGCTACAGCTCCCTACCCGAGCTGTAGGACCCACCCCCACCCCCCAGCATCAGTGCAATATAACCTAAGACCGAGTTCTCAGCACAAAGGAGATCTTTTTGCCCCAGATAGAGGAAGAGGGGAAAGAGAAAGGGAACAAGGAAGAGGGGAGAAAAGGGACAAGAGAGAAGAGGCAAGGCTATTTGTTCCTGGGGGAGTAGGATGGAGAGACAAAGGACTGACTGCTTCTGTATAGATTGGAGATGGACATGGTCCATAGGGAAATGGCAGTTTATTAAGATAAAGGGGAAAACCCTGTGTTAGGATGAGGTATTTAATTTTGGTTGAGCATGTCACTTAGATGAGCAGAAGGGGGCTTTTGATTGCTGGAGTTCAATACTTTGATAGCTGGACCTTGGTAATCAGCTTCAGGAGGAGGAAGTGGCCAAATAAAGGAATAGACCTTGGGTGTCAGCTTTAAGAATGTAATCAAACGGTTTTGAGCAAGGCAGAGAGAATGAAGAAGGGCAAGCCTGCCAGAGCCACTTATGCCGTGCTTGGGTTGGCTAGAGTTTCGTTACAAGTCACCAACCATTTTCTCACTCCATTCACTCTTTTCCATTCTTCCAACGACCATTTCTTGAGCACCTACTGTGTGTCAGGCACAGTGGCTAGTGCATGGGATAGTGGGGATACATGGCTGTCTAGTACACAGTCCCAATCCTTATGGACTACATCATTTTTAGTTGTACAATCTACAGGACGACATCATTTTTAGTTGTTAGTAAAGGATAGGAAGAGCCTTTAGATTGAACAGAACACAATGAAGATTAAAAAAAAAATATGTGGGAATTTTCAACAAGGACATATTCAAAGGCCAGAAAATCCCTTTGGAGTAGTACTTTAGGGTAGTATGGAGAACAGTTCATGTCAGTGAGGAATGTTAAATAACTAGGACTACCGATTTGGAGCTTTGCCTCTGAGCAAGATCATTGGCAAACTTAAAATCTTTCTGGGATTATTGTCTTGGGCTCTCCATTCCTGTAGGACCCTTGGGCTGTCTGATAACAGAAACTAAAAGGTTAATGTGATGTCACAGGAAAACGTTGGAGTATAGAGTATATATTAGTATCATCTCCCTACCTGTAGGCCGGGGTTCATTGAAGGTTTTTTAGCAGAGGAAGGACAAAGTTGGTGTCCTCAGAGATGGGAAGCTAAGAGCTTTGCTGAACCAAGAGTTGGTGTGTGTGTGAGGAGCACAAGCTAGAGTGGTGGCTCATTTAAAACCCTACATGTAAGCAAAGGGTTAACACATATTCTTGTAGAAACAGCTGACAAATGACTGAAGGCATGAGTCGGGGATTTGGTAGAGAAGCAGTCTCTGGAATGAATATTTATTGGCTTCTTAAGGTGATTCTCTCCATAGTCTATCTACCAAGGGGCTATAGAACAGAGGTTCTCAGCCTGGGGGTTGAAACACTCTTAGGGGTGAAGTGACCCTTTCATGTGGGTTGCCTAAAACCACCAGAAAACACAAATGTTTACATCACGATTCATGACAGTAGCAACGTTACAGTTAGGAAACAGCAATGAAAATAATTTCACGGTTGGAGGTCACTATAACGTGAGAAACTGTACTAAAGGGCCACAGCGTTAGAAAGTTGAGAAGCACTGACTTGGAGGCATGAGTGAGGGAGCCTGAAAAACCACCAGGTGTCCCAACCCCCAGGACATAGCCCTGTGAGTTTAGAAAGAGAGCCTTTTGTGATACCATCAAGACAAGAAGAATCATAAGATGAGATCAACTTCCATTGTCAAGGTGAGGCTTCAAGTTAATGACAAATCACTTATTTATTTATGTATGCATTTGTTTATTCCTCTCTGTTTTAAAGAGAGATCTTTGTTGACTTTCTATCACAGGAACAAATGTCAGAAATAAATGTACTTGTAAAGATAAAAGGCTTGGTTCACATTAACATTTTAGAGGGCTCATTCCTTGATTGGTTGGCCTCAATGGCCTGGGCCTGTGGCTTCGCATCATAAAGATAATACAAGATGGTGGAGCTAAGGCTTTCCCCCTCATGAGATGAGAACAGACTGGGATCCTACTATTGCCTTCAAGACCCAATGGTGGGAGAGCTTTACTAGCCCCCACCTCTTAAAGCTTTCCTCTACCTCCTGATAACCAAGCCTTTACTACATAGGCTGTTGGGGACATTCCTGATTCCAGAGGAGATACATGCAGGGAGCTATGTGAAGATGGAGGCAGGGACTGGATCTATTCACCCACAGGAATGTCGGAAGCCAGCAAGGGAGGAAAGGGGAGGATGTTGCTGCGTATCCTCAGGGAACACTCAGTCCTGATAACACCTTGATCTCAGAGACTGGCCTCCATAGCTGCCAGCATAACTCTCCTTCAAACACCAGGCTTGCTTACATTTGTTTGTGGCAGCCCTAGGGAATTAAACATGACAACCCAGGAGCTCTGTGGGTCACACCTTGCCCACCCTTCTAATGTCTCCCACCTACCTCCCAAGTATGCTTCCTGGAGTGTCACACTTTGTCCACCTTCCTAATATCCCCCACCCACCTCCTGAGCATGCTCCTAGTAGGTCCTTATTAAGAAGCTGACACAAGCTTTATTTTAAGGGAGCCTGACAAGCATCTTAACACCAGAGGAAGATGCTTTCTATCCTGATAGAAATAGCCTCACACTGTGATGCGGTGGCAGTGCCAAGCCCTCAGATAGAGACACGGGCCAAGACTGGCAGCCAAAGCATGGTAATCTCAGAATCGGGGCTCAGTGTGCACTGGAGGACCAGGGTCAGCAAGGGGGAGGAAATGAGCACTGCACATCTGGACACATGTAGGAGGCAGTAACAGCTCCAAGATGGACACTCGTATTGTTCCCTGGCTCTGTGAAGATTTTCCCTTAGGCTCATTGTGACCCAGGGGGCTATGGGAACTACATTTATGCAGAATTCAATACTTACAGAAGTCCTTTGTGTTGTTTTTACAGCCTCAGAACTACTAAGGAAAGATGCTCTCTGTTCTCATTTTGATCTTACATTTGGGAAAATGTAAATATAGAGAATCCATGGCTCCCTAAGCTCTTAAGAGGATTCTAGAGTTAATTCTGGTGTCTAAAAATCCCCACCTGATTTTTTTTAAATTTCCTTACTTTATGTATGTGGATGTTTTGTTTGTATGTATTTCTGTGCACCACATACATGCCAAGTGCCTATGGAGATCAGGAAAGAGAATTAGATCCCCTGGGACTGGAGTTATAGACAAATGTGAACTGTCATGTGGGAGCTGGGAATTGAAGCCTGGGCCTCTGGAAGAGCAGCCAGTACTCTTAACTAACAAAGCATCTCACAGGCCCCCAACTTTAAAAAAAAGATGTCTCAAATTTGTTTATTCAGACTTACCCAAAGCTCTGTTTTTGAGCAGAAATAAGTAGTTACTTTGAGATACTAGGCCTACTTATAACTTTGTTACTGTTAGTATCCTGAGCCAGTAAAAAAAATTGTGAAATGAAAATTTCTAATTACATTCATATTTGACACTCCAAAAGAAACCTTTCTTGTAAAAAAAAAGAAATATTGATTTTTTTTCCACAGTTATTGAAATGGGGCCCAGCCTGAAATCTCCTATAAATCAGATTTTAAAACACTGCTAGTCAAATTCCTGAAGGTGAAATTCATTTAGAAGAGTTTTAGGAAAAAGTGCCTCAGAGCATCCCTTCTCTAGAAGAGCAGGCACTTATTTGGAGCTCTTCCTTTGTTGTTTGTTTCTGAAGGGAGAAATAAGAGGGACAGGAAACTAAGTTATTTTTAATTCTTCCATGTCATGGTCTCAGTGCTCAGTCTTGGTCTGCTGTGTCATGGTCTCAGTGCTAAGCTTTGGTCTTCCATGTCATGGTCTCAGTGCTGAGCCTTGATCTTACATGTTGTAGTTTCAGTGGTGAACCTTGGTCTCCCATGTCATGGTCTCAGTGCTGAGCCTTGGTTTCCCTTGTCATGTTCTCAGTGATGAACCTTAGACTTCCATTTCTCATGTCATAATCTCAGAGGTGAACCTTGGTCTTCCATGTCATGGTCTCAGGGCTGAGCCTTGGTCTTCCATGTCATGGTCTCAGTGATGATCCTTGATCTTCATGTAATTGTTTTATTGAATCTTCAACATGATATACTTAGATGCATCATTTGTTGCATTTAAAGATGAAAAACACTAAAAATTAGAAAATCTTATGCAAAGTCATCCAATTCTTATAATGAACAAAAATATTTGGAAGCCAACTACTATTACATGTAGTTTCCCTTCATTTAAGGGCAGCAACGACACCCATAAAAGAAGAAAAATATCTACCAAAGATGCCATGTGAGTTTTCAAGGTAGGAAACTTCTTTTGTAATGACAAATTGGCCTTTTTGTGGAAGGCCAATCTAGTCTCCAGTAATGACCATGGGGCTAGAGGATGTTCAGCATCCTCCCACACCATCACTGCTGTGCTCTTAATTAACCCACTGATAAGTCAAAAGTGAAGAGTTCATTGTTCTAGAAATGGTAGCCAGTCAACAACTTCTTCTTCTTCTTCTTCTTCTTCTTCTTCTTCTTCTTCTTCTTCTTCTTCTTCTTCTTCTTCTTCTTCTTCTTCTTCTTCTCTTTCTTCTTCTTCCCCCAGCTACTTCTCTCATGATGTCTTCTCAGACTTCTTTCTAGCAAAATGAACTCTAAAAATACCCCAAAGCTTGGGAATATGACTGAGTTTTTCTATAAACTCATTTGTTCTACACTTGTGAATACATATACCTAAACCCCAATTGTAATTTTCAGGCTAACTGACATCCTGAGAATTTTAGAGGTCCTCACCGAACCACACAAAATGTATAAGGACTGCAACAGTACTTCTCAACCTGTGGCTCTCGACTCCTTTGAGAGTTGAACAACCATTTCACAGGGGTCACATATCAGATAGCCTATATATCAGATATTTATATTATCATTCATAATGGTAGCAAAATTATAGGTATGAAGTAGCAACAAAAATAACTATATGGTTGGAGTCACCACATGATGAACTATAAAAGGGTTACAGCATTAGGAAGGTAGAGAATCATTGAACTAGAAAGAAGGCAAGCTCATGTTCCTAGCCTTCACTCTGGTCCCCTCTCCTATTTTTGTCAAGGGCCTTAGACTGCTCCACACTTTAGGGGTTATTGCTATGTGCCCATGCCATTTTCTGAAGTGTCAGATCATGCTCTCCAAGAAAAAAAAATGAAATAGAACTGACCCAGTAAGAGGTCCTTGCTGCCCCTCACCCCCACACTTACCCTCACCCTGCCTGAGCCTTCCATTACTCAGTTCTCAATGAGAGAACTCGGTGATTGCAGTGTCAATAATGTGGCATAGTGAGAACGGGTGTGAGCTCAGCATTTTTTTCCCATAGGTATATTGACTGCATTTATAAATGAGAAGACTTGTGACCAGCTAAGAGAATTTGCTGCAAGAAAAAGAATTAGCTCACAGCTTGCTGCTCAATGAAGAAGCATCCAATCAACTAGGTGAAGTTCAGAAGGCTGAGTTTATTTTTGAGTGGTTGAGATACTTGGAGAAACTCTTGTTAGCAACAAGCAAGGACAATGTTAGGGAGAAGCAGGAGACTCTTGTTGAAAACAGAGGGAACACTGCCAAACTCATTCTATATAGCCACAGTAATCCTGATACAAGAAAGAGAATTTCAAGCTGATTTCCCTTATGAACGCTGGCTGATGCAAAAGCACTCAATAATATACTTGCAAGCTGAATCCAGGAACACATCAATGACATCATCCATCAAGATCAAGTAGAATTCATCCAAGGGATACAGGGATGGGTCGATGTATAAAAATCTATCAAAGCAATCCACCATATAAACAAATTGAAAGAAAAAAAATCTCATGATTATCTCATTAAGTGCTGAAAAATACTTTGATAGAGTCCAACCCCCATTCATGTTAAAGGTATTAGAGAAATCAGGGATACACGGCACATACCTAAAAATAATCAAAGCAGTATACAGCAAGCCAATAACCAACATCAAACTAAATGGAGAGAAACTTAAAACATTTTCACTAGAATCAGGGACAAGACAAGGTTGCCTACTCTCTCCCTATCTATTCAATATAGTACTTGAAGTTCTAGACAGGGCAATAAGAAAACTAAAAGAGATCAAGGGGATACAAATTTTAATGGAAGAAGTCAAAGTATCACTATTTGCTGGTGATATGATAGTACACATAAGTGAATCAAAAAATTCTACCAGATAACTCCTTCAGCTGATAAATACCTTCAGCAAAGGGGCTGGATACAAAATCAATGCAAAGAAATTAGTATCTCTTCTTTAAACAAATGATAAATGGGCTGAGAAATAAATTAGAGAAGCAACACCCTTTACAATAGCCACAAATAATATAAAATATCTTGGTGTAACACTAACCAAGCAAGTGAAATATCTGCAGGACAAGAACTTCAAGTCCCTGAAGAAAGAAACTGAAGAAGATATCAGAAAATAGAAAGATCTCATATGCTCATGAATAGGAAGGATTAACACAGTGAAAATAGCTATCTTACCAAAAGCAATCTATAGATTCAAGGCTGTCCCCATCAAAATTCCAAACATTGTTTATAGACCTTGAAAGAGCAATTTCAACTTTATATGGAAAACAAACAAAACAAAACAACAACAAAACAAAAAACCCATCCAGGATAGCCAAAACAATCCTGAACAATAAGAGTATCAGCATCCCTGACTTCAAGCTGTACTACAGAGCAATAGAGATAAAAACTGCATGATATCAGTACAGAAATAGACACATTGCTTGATAGAATTGAATCAAAGACCCAGAAATAAACCCACACACTTATGGTCACTTGATTTTTGATAAAGAAGCCAAAGCCATACGATGGAAAAATGAAAGCATCTTCAACAAATAGTGCTGGACTAACTGGATGTCTACATGTAGAAGAATGAAAATAGACCCAAATGTATCCCTCTGCATAAAATTCAAGTCCAAGTAGATCAGGGATCTCAACATAAAACCAGATACACTAAATCTCATAGAAGAGAAGAGAAATACCCTTGAATGCATTGGTAAAGAAGACAATTTCTAAAACAGAACACCAATGGCTCATGCTCTAAGATCAACAATTGATAAATGAGACCTCATAAAACTACACGGCTTCTGTAAGGCAAAGGACACTGTCAATCGGGCAAATCAACAGCCTACAGATTGGAAAAGGATCATTATCAACCCTACATCTAACAGAGGACTAATATTCAAAATTTACAAAGAACTCAAGAAATTAGACACCAACAACCCAAATAACCCAATTAAAAATGGGGTACAGAACTAAACAGAATTCTCAACAGAGGAATCTCGAATGTCTGAGAAGCACTTAAAGAAATGTTCAAAGTTCTTAGTCATCAGGGAAATGCAAATCACAACAACTCTGAGATTCCATCTTACACCCATCAGAATGGCTAAGATCAAAAACTCAAGAGATAGCACATGCTGGTGAGGATGTGGAGCAAGGGGAATACTTCTTCATTGCTGGTGGGCGTGCGAACTTCTACAGCCACTATAGAAATCAATTTGGCAGTTTCTCAGAAAACTGGGAATTTCTACCTCAAGACCCAGCTATACCACTCCTGGGCATATACCCAAAAGATGCTCCAACATCCTAGAAAGACACTTGCTTAACTATGTTCATAGCAGCTTTATTCATAATAGCCAGAAACTGGGAACAACCTAGATGTCCCTCAACTGAAGAATGAGTAAGGAAAATGTGGTACCTCTCTCAACACAATGGAATACTATTCATCTATTTAAAAAAAAGATATCATGAATTTTGCAGGCAAATGCATAGAACTTGAGAATATCATCCTGAGTGAGGTAACCCAGTCCCAAAAGGACATGAATGGTATTTACTCTCTGGTAAGTCGATATTAGCCATAAAATACAGGATAGCCATGTTATGTTATACTCACAGACCCAAAGAAGCTAAACAAGAAAAAAAAAGCCCAAGCAGGAGAAATAAAGTAGTCATAAGAAGCAGCTGGAAGGAGGGAACTCTAAGGGAGGGGGTACAGAATCAAGTGTGGAGAAGGACAGGAGAGATGGCTAGGTGGCCATGAAATAAATGGAAATCTCCAATTGACAGGGTGAGGAGGGGCGAGAGGCAGCTCCAAGAGACCTGGACTAAGGGAGGCACCCAAGAATCAATGGGGGAGATCTTAGCTGTGACTCACTCCCTAGGGAATAAGAAACCTGAAGAGGCCACCATAGTGGAGTGACAGAAACACCAACCCAACTTTCAACCCAAAATGTATCCTGTCTATAAGAAATGCAGGCACAGGGGATGGAGCAGAGACTGAGGGAATGGACAAACAATAACCTGCCCAACTTGAGACCCATCCCATGGGCAAACACCAATCCCTAAATTATTAATGATACTCTGTTATGCTTGCAGACAGGAGCATGTTGTCCTCTAGAGGCTCCACCCAGCAGCTGACTCAGGCAGGTACAGACACCCACAGCCAAACAGTGGATGGAGGTGGGGGACTCTTATGGAAGAATAGGAGGAAGGATTTCAGGCACTGAAGTGAATAGGAACTTCACAGGAAGACCAACAGAGTCAATGAACCTGGATCCTTGGGGATCTCAGAGTCTGGAACACCAACAAAAGAACAAACACAGGCTGGACCTAGGCCTTCCTACACACATGTAGCAGATGTGCAGCTTGGTCTTCATTTGGGTCCCAAACAACTGGAGTGGGGGCTACCCTAAAAGCTGTCGCTTATTCATGGGATATGTTCTTCTAGCTGGGCTGCCTTGTCTGGCCTCAGTGGGAGAGGAAGTACCTAGCCTTGCAGAGGCTTGAAATGCCAGAGTAGGAGGATACCCAAGAGGGCCCCTATCCACTCAGTGGAGAAAGGAAGGGGGGAGGGGAGTAGGACTGTGGGGAGAGTGACCAGAGGGGGGTAGTGAGTGGGATCTAAAGTGAATACAGATAAGTATTAAGTTAAATTAAAAAATTAAATTAGAGAACTCTATTTTCCCTATAACAGTTCAAGATGAACTCGCTGGCTCATTTCTAGAGTTTTGATCAGAAGGCACACAGAACATGGTCTCGCACTCTGAACTGTGTATCTGCGTAGACTTCTGCCTTTACAGACATTTTATATTAAGTATATTTTATCAGGAAGGAACCAGAATCCTAAGCTATAGACTTGGTGTCCCACTTCTACATTGAAAAAGAAAAAAAAAAAAAGACAGCTTTCTTATTAAATGGCAAATCCTTCATCTCAAAGGTTGGATAGTGCAGCACTTCAGAGGAGACTTCCAACTGGTTACATTTGAGGGGCTGGAAAAAGGTTGGACTAGAATATCTACAGGCCGAGAGCCAGGGTGCATTTTTGTTTGATATTAAATAGGAAACATTTCCTCACCCGCTCTATTCTTGCCTTTTGAAATTAGGTCCTATGGACACATAGGCATGGAACCCTGCAAGGGGGACAGTGCCAGCTCCCGTCCCTCATTATCACTGTCAGGCTGAGGGGTCTGTTGCTCCCTGCGAGGGTGAACATACCTGGCCAAAGGCTGTTTCTGATACAGTTTTCCCATCACTAACTCTTGGCTGTGAAAGTGTCAAGGATGAGAGAGAGTGGAGCATCTACAAGAGGAAGTGCTGAGGATGCTCATACTCTGTATGCTGCCCCTCTCAGCCTCTCTTATGTGGTCCTACCCACCTCCGAATGGCCCCACCCACCACCTGGGATTCACACTTGCCTCTTCTTGCTTTCACGTTAGCTAATCTCAACGTTCAATCTTTTAACCTCTACTTTTTAAAGTCACTTCTCATAAACTAGTAAGATAAAAATTTTGCTCTGCCTTACCCTAGATATTGCTGCTTCCCCCAGCGTTCCCTTTCCCAAAAGGTAATGAAAATTGGGATAATCTTCATGGTGCAAGGGCTTGCAGTCAGGGTCTCTTGTTGACTCACTGTGTGTATCATACTAACTGACTTTAGGAATAACTGAACTTACATATTTATCTATAGAGATGCCTCCCAAATCCAGAAGCTTAACCCTCACTATGTGTGCCGGCTTTGGGATCTACCTTTGAACTCTCTTCCTCACATTCGGAGCATTCGGTCTGCTTACACCATTGACCCGCGAGGGAGCAGCTGTTGGCCTACATCTCACACATTTCATTAGACCAGTGTTTACCTGAAGGACTGTCAAACAAAAACTGATGATGCCCAGTCAAGAAATCACAGATAAGCATCTCTGTAGCAGGATCAAGATCTTATACCACTGGTATCCTTGGTGTATCATGGTCTACTTGGAAATGTCTGAGCTGAGTCATCATTGTGTCTTAGCAGCGTGCCTTCATTTTCCAATTAGGCTGATATCCTTACATCCATGCCAAACTGACACCTGCAGTTCTAGTGTTTGAGTTATTTGGGGCCCAGTGGTCTAAGCAGCAGGCTCTCTTGGATCAGGAAGACACCTGTAGAATGATGAATGAAGATAGAACATCTGGACAAAGCAAAAATAAGCCTGAAGTAGCCAACGATCTGAGTGAAAAGGGCTGGAAGAAGGTGGGAAGGGTCCTGTAAAGGGACAGTGCTCTTGGCAATGAGTTCTAGACCCAGTCCAGACCGTAGCAGGCAGTTAAACACATTGTTCCAGGAAAGATGCTTATTGCCTAGCTATGACTCTTGAGGTCCCAGGACTACGATGGCCTCTGAATGGGAATGGAGCAGCTCCTAAGGTACTTTTAGGTTTGGTTTCTAGGCATACAAAAGCAAGTCAGGGCTGAGCCTTGAGAAGGCTTTTTATGGCTTTGGTTGTAAAAGGAAGGACAGAGTACAAGATGGAGAATGACTGTCTAGGCCCAACCTGTGTGACCTGAGATGTTCTCACCAAACTTTTCTAGGTCATAAAGTGCTAAGGTCATCACTTAGACACTTGCTCTGAAAACTTCTGATAGAATTAACTTTCCCATGGTATACTTAAAAATGTCTGAGCTGAGCCCTTAGTGTGTCTTAACAGCATGCCTTCATTTCCCAATTAGCCCCCTTTTCATAACTTTCAGAAGTTGATACCCACCTTTGTTTCAGCTAATCCACCATTTACTTGTATCCTCTTAACTGTTCTCCCTCCCTCTCCCTCTCTCTTTCTCTCTCTATCAATCTATCCCACATCAGATAGTCATACAATATAAAATCTTATTTTTTTCACTAGAAAATGTTTAATATCTGTACTGGCTTGTTTTGTGTCAACTTGACACAGCTGGAGTTATCACAGAGAAAGGAGCTTCAGTTGAGAAAATGCCTCCATGAGATCCAGCTGTAAGGCATTTTCTCAATTAGTGATCAAGGGGGAAAGGCCCGTTGTGGGTGGGACCATCTCTGGGCTGGTAGTGTTGGTTCTATAAGAGAGCAGGCTGAGCAAGCCAGGGGAAGCAAGCCAGTAAAGAACATCCCTCCATGGCCTCTGCATCAGCTCCTGCTTTCTTAACTGCTTGAGTTCCAGTCCTGACTTCCTTGGTGATGAACAACAGTATGGAAGTGTAAGCTGAATAAACCTTTCATCCCCAACTGTTTCTTGGTCATGATGTTTGTGCAGGAATAGAAACTCTGACAAAGACAATATCTTAACTAACTGCCTGTAACACTGTATCAGGAGGTAGGGCTATAGTAATCTTAACAAGCCTACCAAGTTTGAGGGAGGGGCACAAAGACATTAATCAATAACTTGTACATTGAATACTGGATCGCATCTGTGGTAAGAGCTGTGAAATAGATGCTTGGCTAGCAGTGTAGGACGTGTTGACTACCACTACTGTGGGCTTCTGGGTATGCTAACTAACTGCTAAGGACTTCATCCCTTTCTAACAGTCCTCAAGGTCTTGTCACTTATTTGCAAGCTAAAGTACAAGTTCTTAAACCTGGCACTGGTTGTTTCTAAGGGTTCCAGTCCACTTGTTCTCCTCTCGTCTCTTACATGGCTTTACTAGCCATGGGATTCTCCTCTCATCACTAGCCATGGGGGTTCCCTCAGTGATCCATTGTACAGGATTCTCCTCCTCCTCCTCATTCTCCTCTTCCTCTTCCTCCTCTTTGTCTTTGCCTTCTCCCTTCTCCTTCCCCTTCCTCCTCCTCCTCCTCTTCCTCTTCCTCCTCCTCCTCTTCTTTTTCATTTACTTCTCTACTCATGTTGCACTGGGTGGGGCAATAGGATAGGACCCTCGTAACATCCCAACAGTCTCTCCCCAGTGCTCTTGCCTCTGGTCAGATCTCACTTAGTAAAAATTCTGCTCATCTCTTCACTCAATCCCCCTGACTCTAAACCCTCAAGGAATTTCCCTAGCATTTAATGCCCAATCCATTATTTTTGTGCTTTTTATATCCACTTCTCTAGTTAGTTAATTTTTCATGTTTTCCCTACTACATACTGGCAGCTCAGTATCACTGGGGATTGTACTCTGTGTTCATTGATTTCTACAGGAGCACCTAGCTCCTTGGCTGAGGTACAATAAATATTTTCTTAAATAAGTAAGTGTTCTCCTTCATGAAGGGGATGTTTAGCTTTATGTCTGCAAGCTCCCTGATGCTGAATTTTGAAAAGGCATTCACACTGTTGGTGAGTTCTACTTTTCAAATGTGCACATGGGGCAACACCTTCAGTTACCTTCCCTCTGAGAGGAAAGGGGTTTGGGTGAGGCCATTTACCCAAATTGTATCCTGACTCCTGTGACTAAAAAAGTAGATTTGCAAGGTCACAGCCCAAGGTCTTAACTTTGGAAAAGAGGTTTGTATTTAACTTCTCCAGCACTAACTACACATGACAGACAGACTTTGAACTTTGAACCTTGGCCTTTTTAAGAGAACACACCATCAGAGACACGTCTTGATGTATTTCTGCCCATAGAGATACCCAAAATGAGACACCCCCTGTTTCTCCTTCTACACACTGCTATGTATACATATTGTATGATCAATTTATGGTTCTCATACATCATCGTAATTTTTAAGGAAGAAGGCTGAGGCTGGTTCATGAACATTTTCAGGTAATAAAGCCTATGAAAGAAGACAATAATACTGTCTTCCTATTTCTAAGCAAGTTAAGCAGTGCGTGAGACAAAGCCAAATATAACCTTCTTACTCATAAAGTCTAGAAGGAAAGAAGAGTTCAAGCACGGAGACATTTAGTCTTCCTAATCCTGAAGGCTGAATTAATTAGGCTTCAACGCCTCATAAGGGCCAAAGCCCTCAGCACCGTGACTCATGTCCAAGGCCCTGGAGAAATCCTTCTGAAAGTGTGTTCGGGGACATGGCAGGAAATTATGTTTGTTTCTAAGTTTGCCCAGTCAAGTTAGTCAGCTGACTCTCCCCAGTGGCAGAGGACGTGAAGAAGCAAAAGCTCACCAGGACTTCATGCCCCCTGGATCTCCCATGGGAGCTTAATTTGGCCTAGAGAAGGAAGCATCACACTGGTAAGTTGTCATACATTCTTTGCCAATCCTGAAGGGAAAGGCCCCAACCATCTTCCCCCATCCCTGTTGAGGTTCCAAATACTCCTCCCTACCTTCTTCCTCATCTCCCAACTCATTATTCATAGTAATCAAGGTCAGAGCAATATTCTAACTTGGACTGTTTAGGATTAGATCAAAAGGAAATTGGCATACGCTGGTTTCCCAAATTGGAACCAGATGAAAACATCAGTAATCCAAAAGCTCCCGGCGATATCTGGAAATAAGCTCAAATATCCAAATGTCCATTGAAGTTGTAAATACCCATAGCATACATCCATAAAAAGCAACTGGACAAGGGTTGGAAGGATAATTCAGTGGCTGAGATCACTTGCTGCTCTTATAGGGGGATCAAGTTTGGCTCTAACACTCATATCAGGTGGCTCATAACCACCTGTAACTCCAGTTCTATTACAACTAATGCCTTCCCTCTTCTGGCCTCTAAGGATACTTGTATGCACCTGCCACACACATATAACTTAGGCACATACACATGCAATTAAAAATATGATGCTTAAAAGTAGAACAGCTGGAGCTTCAAAGGCTGTTCTGTCTGAAGGACACGAGCAAGAATTTCTCACCAAACTCCTCCATGGCCTCTACATCAGGTCTTGCTTCTAGGTTCTAGTGGGTTTCAGCTCCTGTCCTGACTTCCTCCAATGATGAACAACAATGTGGAAGTGCAAGCCAAGTAAACCCTTTCTTCCCCAACTTCCTTTTAGTCACGGTGTTTCGTCACAACAATGGTAACCCTAACTAGGGGATACCTGTATATTTTAACTAATACAATTCATCCAAGGGAATTTTTTTTTCCTGAAAACTCGTTGCAGGGATATGACAGCAACTATAGCAGCCACAGGTTACCATGTTGATATATGTTGGAGCTGGAATTAGAACCAAGGTCCTGCTGGATATAAAGCCCATATTTTTCCTATTATGTGAGACTCTAGCAGGTAAAATATATCTTCCTGGTTTAACCATTCAAGTTCTACCGTGCCGTCAATCCAGTGACTGGTCCAGAACATTTGCATTCACTGCCAACTCCTCACAAGCTCCCTGGGTGTAGGTTTTTGTTGGTTCCCTGTGGCTTCGTTGTATCTACCTTAAGTACTATTCCTAAGTCCTCTGTGCACATAGGCAATCTCCAGTTAAACGGTTTAAAGTGCTGTGCACAGTGTTGTGTAGCTCTGGGATGTGAGCACTGAGAATTCACACATTGGGGTGTGGGTTGTAAAATGCAGAGGGCTGAAGAGATCCAGTAATCTCCACTGACTTCTCAGCATCTCAGAAGAAAGAATCTATTCTGCCCAACTCTGCACCCTTCAGGGCAACATCATCCCCTCCCATTTGTTGCCGTTTTAGTCTGGATTTGTGCATCCTGCTGTTATCTTTACTCCTATTCCTTTCTCCTGCAGGATTCAAAGCAGGAGAAAGGCATCTGAGCACACACATGATGCACAGAGTGTGGTGAGAAGTGGCCAAGATTCGGTATAAACAAATGATTTCCGTGTGTCCATGGAGAGTAGGTGATGTGGGCAGAGGGAAGTCAGCAGGAGAAATAATTCAGGCAGACATGTCACCCAGATAATGAATCCATTCTCCTCCGGAGAATAAATCAAATGGAAGCTTGCTCGTGATGTGGGTTGGTCAGTTAATCTCACGCCTGCCCTTCACTTGGTGTGTTGATGCATTTCTTAGGATTAATTCTGTCTCCAGGTGGGTCTTAAATAATATGTTTCTGATCTTAAAAGCTCAGGAAAGAAATGATTTACTTCATAAGGGAAGGAAATCACAAAGAGTAATAAATGTAAAATGCCAGGAAATTCCACAACAGAACGCTGGCTGAGTGGCACGGGCTAGATGCTGCCTAGGAGGCTGGAGACGCCCCTTCAGGAGGCTGAGATCCTGGGCATGAGCGAGGGACAGGTCAATGGCCAGGGCCTTCTCGGTAGTGGAACTCAAATTCAAAAATAAAGCTATTATTGAAAAACTTAATATTGTAAAAGCCTTAAATATCTGAGTTTGTCTCTCCTACCTACTAGGTAGGATGAAGGCTGTGAGTTTAAGTTAAACAGGTTTTTAAATTACTTTTGAATCACCATCTATGTCTGGATGTAGTCCTTGCACACCTGCATTTGAGGCCTGAGATCCGCCCATCAGTGCACCAGTAGAAAATCCTAAGAATTTCTCAAGATGGAAATCAACCTATATGAAGAGAAATGAATTTCCTGCATTTGGAAAAGGCTCACTTACTACAAATGAAGGATCAGACAGAAACAAACAGCTCTAAGGCTGAAAATCCTCCAGTATGAGTTGTAAGCAAATGGGCACCGAGGGCAGCCAACTGGGCTCTTTTCCAGCATTTTTAGATTTCTTAATTTGCTTAGCATGATCAAATTTTGTGCAGTTGCTGGGCCCACCAGTGTTTCCAACCCCTGAGTCAGGCAGGTAATGGGCTGGAAAGGCCTCTGGGATACAGAAAGGAAAGCTAGATTTTAGCAGCTACTCTAGCTTTAGGGAGTCAGCCAGATACTGGGGCTCACTTCCTTCATCAACCAGCGAGAGTGTTACATTAACCCACTTTCAAGCAACTGCAGATGGAGGGCCAAGGGACGGGTAGTCTCCCCAGCTCGAGAAAATTTCATCACTGACATTTAGAATTACCAGCGCATGGGTGATAAAAAGCAAACTGGAGGTGCTTTTAGCGATTTTTCCATTCTTTCCAGACACCTGCTTATGCCACAACTGGGAGGCTCTGGGGACTCCTTCTGCACTCTCTCTCTCCCTACTCAAGATTCTTTCTCAGTTCCTCAAATCTGTGATTCGGCTCTCTTTACCACCATCCAAAGACATTTCCATTTGCTCATCTTACATTCCTAGTAGACTGGAAGAATCATTACTCAGGACTATATCCCGTTACCAGTGAAAAGATGATACTGTGGTAGGGGCCAGAGGTAGCCAGATTCCCTGCCAAGCCAGGGTGTTAGCAAGAACTGTAAAATACACTGACTTTCATACCAGTACCATGAAGAATAGCTTGACAGCTCTAACTGCCAGCCACCCAGATCAAGTGACAGCTGTTCCATTAGGCCTCCTGTCCAGGCATGTAAATCTCTTTGGGTCTCCTGTGACTTACTCAGAATTTGCCCTGAAGTGTTCATTTGCAGCCCACTAAGAACCCAGTGAACTTGTATAAATATAGATAAAAGATAAGTCATGTTGGCTGAGGATGCTCTTTGCCCCACTGTGTTGAATTCCCTTGGACTTATGTCCTATTTTCACAGACCACTAACTTTGCTTCTTTTATCCCTCAGCCTAGCTTTCTGACTCCCAACAAAAAGAAGTCCTGAATGCTAGGGTAGATTATTGTCCTTCAGGCATTGCTCTTGAAATTAACAAATGATGTGGGGAGCCCTGGACATAGGCTGGTTCACCATGGCATCCCCTACTTTGCTTTTCTCTGCCTGCCTCAGAATCTTGAGTTCTTGTTTAGTGTAGAGGAAAGGAAGAAAAGAAGAGTGACAGAGGATGTCCAGAACCACTCTTGGTATTCCAGCGTTGAGCTGACTGAATGGTTCTGTTCTGTTACAGGCCTCCAGACCTTAGCACAACCGATGCCATGATGCAAACCCAGCCTTGAAAGCCAGCACACAGGCAGCAACACCTGCCCAAATGAGAACAAAGACCTAATCCATCAAAGTCCCTAATTCTGGAAAAGTCTCCAGATATACTAACCTTGCTTTTTTGGCTTCTGTAGTTCTGCTTCTGGCTAACTGAGGTGTGTCAACACAGGATGTGGCTTTTGTACTTAAAAGTTTACCTCAAGAAAGTTCCAAATGCCCAGTGTAGTTGTTTTCCAGCCAATAAAGACTTCCTATTGGCTTGAACTCCTGTTTGATTAATCTTCTCTGATAGATCCCCACAACCACTCCCCATTTCAGCCCTCCTGGTTTGAAAGTTGCATTTGCCCTCCAGGTAGAGCCTTGTTGGGAAGCAAAAGAAACTTCTTCTAAGTACCACCTCTTCATTTGCAGACTCCACTGAATTAAAGGGAGAGACTAAGCAGCTGAACAGCTTCTGTTGGAAACAGTTGTCTGAGTCCAGGCATCTCAAAGACAACTGCTCCGTCTTGATGGCAGGGTCAAAGAAGTTCATGTTCCAAGGCCTAGGAATGAACACCTATCCCACTTTTCCAAATATTTTCTTAATAGTCTGTTAACTGATAAAGAATATAGAAATTGCTGTTATCTTAAACCAAGGTGCATAAGTTGCAAATATATATACCAATTGCCTATTATGCCCTAATTAGCTTAGCTACATGCAGCCAACCTGCTCCTTTGTCCCCTTATTACTCTGAGCTCTGGACCTAATATCTAGTAGAATGAGTTGAGGCTCTTGAAGCCAGGTGCCCTGGATATGGCCCAGTCTCCAGTGGTACTGCCTTGCTTAACCCATAATGTCAAATTAAATAACATCGCAGCTCCCCCCAGTTCCCCCATGTTTTGTGCTCCCATTCTTTAAAAAATGTACAATCTCTCATTAGGGACAGGGTTCAGATCCTGAACTGAGCTGCCTCCCTGAGCGCTCAGAAAACACAGCTTGTCTGAGCTGTCCTTGGTGCTGGGGTGCGCTTTGGAGATTCGGCTGTCATGGGTTCCCAAGCCCCATGGCAGACACATGGTGTGGAGTGGTTAGCCCTCACTGTCAAGCTTACGATGCCAGAAAACCTGGATGCTAAAGGATCAAGGGGAAGGAAACCATGCAGTGCTCATTACTACCCTTTACCTTAGCAGAGATGCCTGGCCAGAAGAAGAGATTGGTGTACTAAGGACTCCCATAGGTGGAGTTAAGAACACAGAGCACATAAAGTGATGTGATATAAGAATGAGAAGTTCATAGGGGGTGGGGAAAGACTACTTAAACGAGATGACCCACCCATTCAGTTTTATTGAGTTTCCTGATGTGCTGGGCTGATAGGGAAAACCCTCTGAACATGTTAGACATGTCTTTCCTTTCAAGGAACTTACATTCCACTTCAGAAGATAGGCAAGCCGACAAACTGTAAGCAGGTGGCTCATGTTTTTAGAACATCTTGACCTTGCTAAGAAATCAAGAAAAGGTGTTGGAATGACCCTTGCATCAAAATATGGGGACAAGAAACAGAAGACTTGGGTCACACATTAGCACTGCTGATGACCTACAGCCAGTTCCATCCAAGATCTCTGAGTCCATGGACAAGCAAGATAATTGTGCCTGATACCTCCATGATCCTGTTCACAAGGATCATTTGTATCATCTCAGCCCAGAGCAGTGCAAGCTGCCAGAGTGGTAACACAAGGGTAGAGGTTTGGTAGGGAACCAACTGCCTTTGAACTATGTCCTGTATGTCCAATAAACCATGTTGTCGATTTTGCAAAATTTTGAGATAAATGATCAATGCATTCCCATTATTAAATGAAGATGTTCGCAGACACTGTCACTTAAGATTTAGCTTAGTGGTTTCTACCTGAGGATGGGTTTCCTTAGCAGAATGTGTGGCCCAAGGTTCATAGTTCACACTCTGCCTATGCTCCATCCCAGCTATGTGTAATACATTAGCATTGAGAATGGGGAAGGAGGCTGGTGTGTCATTTGGAATATGATGCTTGATAGATGCTGATGCATTTTATATAGCCTCTACTTCTTCGCTCTTTTGTTCCTTAGACAACCATGGACCTAATCCAGTTCATTAGTTTTATATATTTCCCAGACTCTGAAACCATTAGAGACACTAGAACCAGAAAAAAAAAGCCCATAATATTTTTTATGGTTGTTCATGCTTCAGATTCTGAAGGGAGGAATAGCTGTGATGGCAGCAGAATTGGTGGTAGTACTAGAAGAATGGAGGCTTCAGCCCAGAATTAAGGCTCTTAGCCATACCTGGTCCTAGCTGGTCCTTGTGATGCTCACTGCTGCAGGCAGCCCTAGTAGAACTTTGTTGCATCTTAGGGCTCATGATGCTTCTGTCTCTCACCCCACCAGGCTAAATTCCTAGTGACAGCAGTTGACACAGAGGGGTCTGTTTCTCTGGAGTGAAATGAACTAGGAACAGTGAAGGTATGTTCCCTCCAGCATCCCCCTATGGGGATAGAACAAGCTGACTTGAATTCTGGTGACATGCACAATTCAGACAGGCACATTTCCAGACCTTTCCAGACAGGCCATCAGAGCCATCAGAGTATGAGTGGGAGCACCCAGGGGTGGGATGGGAGCTGATCTGAAACTTGTCAATGATAGAGTTCTTTTATCAAGGACTGCTTGATGGGAAGCTATCAATAAATTGCAGAAGGGCCAGATACTGGTACAAAGTACTTGGGAGTGCTTCCATGATTTGTCACTCTGCATTTCAATTCAGAAGCTACGCATTTGTGTTTCCAAGGAAGCTATATTTTTTCCAAATGAAATCTTCAGTTTGATGGTGTGAATTATTTCAAGTAGATTGATTTCATGCTGATTTGTACGTGCTATTACCCAACCAGAAAATCCACAGCAGTAGAAAGATACAGGCCACTGGAGTCGAGAAAGGCAGATGGATGGATGTGACATATCACTATGCAGTTCCCACTAGACTAACAGGTCCATGGGGGAACTTTCTGAATATCCAAAGTGAGTTAGAGAGTCAGAGGAAAGAAGGAAAAGATGAGCAGAGAATTCAAAGTGGGAGGAGTAAGGCAAAACTTTACCTGGCACTCTTATGTGAATATGGGTAGTACCCCTTGGTAATAGAGAAACCCTTACTCTCCTGGTTCATTCTATTGGGAGGGAATGTAGAACATTAGCAGGTAGGGCCTAAAGGGGATCCCTCAAAGGTTTGACCTCCAAGGGACTCATGAGATCCTGGTATAGTGCTGTCTTGTATGTAGGCTTTTGGTATCACCACATGCACCACCTGCCATCTGCTGCCCTTGACAAAGCATGGGAGCTTTGCAGTCCCCAGAACTGTGGGCCAAAATCACTTTTTCACTTTATAACATATGTGCCTGGAGCATTTTATAGTAACAAGAAGCTGTACCTACTTTGCATCATTTGCCTGAGATTCTTGCAGTTTGAGTGAAAATATCCCAATAGTCTCAGTCTGGTCTTAGAGTGGAGGCAGGATTGGTCATTATACTTGTGGTCCAAATCTGTACCCACTGATATTTTTTCTACAGTCTCCAAGCCACACAGGATGAAAGATCACCTGTTTAAAGGACTCAAAGGTATCAACAAAAGAATAATGTTTCAAGATCTTTGAAAATTACATAAAGCTCAACTTTCAGCTTTTATAAATAAAACACCATCGGGTTCAACCATATGTGTTTATGTATTGAATACAACTGCTTCTGTGGCTCCTGGAGGTTAATAGATAGATGTAAAAGTTATTGCATGGCTCCTGAGGCCTCACAAGTTGACCAGATGTCCTTTTGCCAAAAAGAGTTTTATGGACTATACAAAAGGAAGAAATGAAATGGATCATCATGATGAAGAGTTGCTGTTCATTCTTCCTGGCAGACCTTGCATGTCCAAACCCACTTCCTTTTCCCTTTCCTTTCCTTTCCTTTCCTTTCCTTTCCTTTCCTTTCCTTTCCTTTCCTTTCCTTTCCTTCCCTTCCCTTCCCTTGCCTTGCCTTGCCTTGCCTTGCCTTGCCTTGCCTTGCCTTGCCTTGCCTTGCCTTGCCTTGCCTTGCCTTGCCTTGCCTTGCCTTGCCTTGCCTTGCCTTTGTTCCCCTTCCCTTCCCTTCCCTTCCCTTCCCTTCCCTTCCCTTCCCTTCCCTTCCCTTCCCTTCCCTTCCCTTCCCTTCCCTTCCCTTCCCTTGCCTTGCCTTGCCTTGCCTTGCCTTGCCTTGCCTTGCCTTGCCTTGCCTTGCCTTGCCTTGCCTTGCCTTGCCTTGCCTTGCCTTTGTTCCCCTTCCCTTCCCTTCCCTTCCCTTCCCTTCCCTTCCCTTCCCTTCCCTTCCCTTCCCTTCCCTTCCCTTCCCTTCCCTTCCTTTTCTTTTTCTTCTTTTTCCATCCAATAATCCTTTAGCCATGTTAGGTTTGAATGCAAAATGTTTCTTATGGGGCTCATGTATTTGAATATGGGTCTCAGCTATTTTTTTAAAGATCTATTTATTTATTTTGTATACAGCATTATGCCTACATGTATCCTGCAGGCCAGAAGAGGGCACCAGATCTCATTATAGGTGTTTGTGAGCCACCATGTGGTTGCTGGGAATTGAATTCAGGGTCTTTGGAAGAACAGACAGTGCTTTTAACCTCTGAGCCATCTCTCCAGCTCGGGGGTGCTATTTTTGAGGGTGTGTTGTAAAACATTTGGAACAATACTTAGCTGGCAGTTAAGGCCACACTCATTGGCTGTCCCATTTTCAGTGGAATTATGAGTTAACGTGTACCCAGTGTTTTAAAATTTGATCCTAGGGAAGGGCAGAGAAGACAGCTAATGAATGTCCTTAAACTGAGAAGATGCAGATAGGACAGCCAAAGAATGTTCGTATACTGAGCAGATACAGATTGGGCCACCAATGGATGTTTGTATGCCAAGCAGATGCAGATGGAACAGCCAACGAATGGCCTTATAATGAGTAGACACAGATAAGGCAGCCAATAAATGTTATTCTGAGCAGATGCAGATAAGACAGCCAATGAATGGTCTTATTCTGAGTAGATACAGATGACGCTGTACATGTGTAATAGATACTGGGCAAGCATTAATGGAACAGCTGGTGAATGGGCTTCTGAAAGACACAGGTGCAACTTTGACATACAACAACCTAAACCTGAAAACAGGAAGGAGCTATCCATCAGTCCTGCTCTCAGTGTGGGTGTGCCTGCCCAAGAGGCAAGGGGCTTTTGTCAGCAGCTAACCTCAGTACCCTTGATGGTGCCATGGTCATCACATCTCAGCCCTACCCACACAGAAACAATCTGCCATTGCTTCTGTTTCTAGGACTCGGTCTTTTTCTGAGGAGGGATCTTTCTGGGGACTAAACTTCCTGCAATGGCCAACATGGGAAGCAGATGAACAATGCTGTTTTATAGCTTGCAATCTTAAGGCTGTGATTAAAAAGTGATGGAGGTGAAAGGAAGAAGTGTGATAGAGACACATAGGGGCTGCATTTCTTTTTCACTTTCCAAATCTTATTGAAAAATATAATAATTGAAAATTTTGATTTTACAAAAGTAAAGTCAATTTTTTTATCGGTTACCTCAGAGGAATAGATGAATCCTACTCTACAACAGTGCCAAGTGGTAGAGATTTAGAAATGACTAGAATGTCTCATGTGCAATCAGCAAATAGAATGTAGCTCATGTTAATGAGAGTGCAGAGCCTCATATTTATTTAATTATAATGTACTTATGTGGCTAATACCTGTGGCATTGGACAGTTCAAACCTATAGTCAAATACACAGTAGACAGTTATGGGATACTGGGACATATGTAAAGCAAAGTAAGCTACATAAATTAACTCCTCTGTACCCTTCTTGATAAGCTTTAACAGCAATTTCAAACAAGCGAATACAGGAAGCCACAAGATTCTACTCCCTTTGAAGACAAAGGATAGGTTTTAGAGCTCTTGGTTTTTTTGTAAGGATCGGTAGCCATCAAAAGAAACAAGCAATGGAGCCAGGAGTTTGTTTTGAGACATAAGACAGCAAACACGTATTTTTCATCATCTAGCGCAAGAAACAAAAAAATACATTTGGAAAGCTATTGCATAAATTCTCGATAATACTCCAAAATGGGCATACTCTATCAAAAAGGAGAGTCAAAAAGATTAAGTATTGAGACAAGCTTAGATGGAAAAATGGGCAGCTGAGAAGCAGAAGGGATATAAAAGTTGTTAGATGGAATAAGCAAAGTTTAGGGACCACTGGAATGCAACCATTGAACAGCAATCAGCTTCACAGCCTCCCCAAGCAGGATTGCTACTAAATAATAAAAAGAGCCAGCTCGACTGTACATCAAAAAATGAAGAGCTACAAACAACTAAAGCTAAGAGGAATAGAATAGAGACAATAGTGTAATATAATGATCAATAATCACAGAAAACACTCAGAAATATAAAGACAGACAAAAGGCGTGAATTGAAAAGAGCCGTTGCAAGATCACCAAATGAGTACCCGGAGGCCCAGTGAGATGTATGTTAAGATACATTTTGCATTTCGAGTATTAGACAAAGACAAAGTTCTTGAGTGGTTTCATATAAACCCAAAGGAAAAGTCAGCAATGTATAATCTCATAAAAAGTGTGAGCACCCAGACACTATGCTGGATAGCCAGTATGTTTTGAGAACATGGCAGGCAAAGGTCTTCTCCTTCCCCAATCTCTTCCTGGGCATAAAGAACAGGATCATCTTTAATGTGAAAATGCTGTTGAAGTGATAATTTAATTATTGTAACAAAGGCGCTCATTTTTAAAAGAGCTGTTAGCTGTTTTTTTCCCTTGCTATCAATAAGATCAGTTTTATCCTAGTTAAAATACGGATAGGATTGTCTCTCCAGCATTTCTTTCATAGATCACTCCCAGTAATTACATTTTGAGCCCTTCATAAAACTACATTTTTAACAATATTCAGAAATTGGTCCAAAATAGCCTATCATTTTTTACATTTATACCTTTTATGACTGCTGGAACTGTTAAACTTTTATGCACCATGATAAAGCTAGATCTGAAAACTCTAAGGTCAAGTCTTTCGTTTTAATCTTTCAGAAAGTCCATACCAGGCTTTGCAGTTGTAAGAACCTAATTGTAATTTCAATGTCTCTCATACCCTTCATTTTCCAAGTGCCAATGTATAGAAATAGATTGAATGTGTATGTTTTTAGAAATCTTGTTTCTGAAGATTTTTTTTCTGAATTTGTGAATTCAGTTTTGCAAATCTTACTGATAATGTTAACCTCCAAGCCAATGGTTTTAAACTCCTTTGGGGGGGTTGAAAAGTCCTTTCAAGTGAGTTGCCTAAGACAATCTGCATATCAGATACTTACATCATGATTTATAACAGTAACAAAATTACAGTTATGAAGTAGAAACAAAAATAATTTTATAGTTGGGGGTCACCACAACTCTATTAAAGAGTCACAGCATTAGGAGGGTGGGAATCACACTGCTTAAGCTGTGATTCAGTTTCTCCATGGTCTCCCCCCTTCTGCTGCACTCCTTCCATGGGGATTTTTTTTTTATTTGCTAAGACAATTTATGAAAACTTGAAGTGTGAAAGATGATCTCCTTTGGTTGGTGCTGTGCCCAGTTACATAAAACTTTCTTCTGTGTGAAGCTGTCAGGGAGTAAGACCAATGAAGATTGGTGGGCAGACCTATTGTGTCTCTTGGCTCCTGAGAAATTACCTTCCAAATAACTGTTCCCTGGTCACCTGGGGTAGTCAGTGTTTCTATAGACTCTTCCAGCAGATCTTAACAATAGTATTCATGTGGCTGTGCTCAGCAAAACTGTCTAGAAGGCTGGGCTCTGTGGCGTCTCGTCCATCTGCTTCAGTCTCTGTGGCCTCTTCATTAGGGTGGCCAGACTTCTTATTAGTAATTTAGGACTCTGATTTTTTTTTATAAAAAGGTACCTGCCAATTTGTGAGACACAGAACTGCCATTGAAACATATTCTGATGGTTAAAGCCTACCCCAGTTCAAAAGGGAAGGGCATGGATCTTACAAACTGGGAAGAATATGAAGGAATTTATGGCCATAGAAGATCCTGTACATCTGATCAAGTCCAGTGTAATATAGCACATTCATTCAGTTGAATAGAATTCTCTATTCCTTGGCTTTCTTTTCTTTTCTTTTCTTTTCTTTTCTTTTCTTTTCTTTCCTTTCCTTTCCTTTCCTTTCCTTTCCTTTCCTTTGCTTTTGCTTTGCTTTTTCTCTCTCTCTTTTTTTAATGTTATAAGAAGCCAAGATATAGGGAATCCCTGGACAATGCCATTGCCCAAGGGTATTCTCAGGAGCTAATTCTGACTGCTCTTCTCTGTCTTTATTACTTGTATTTCTGCTTGGATGTTTGACCTGCATAGGCAAAGATCAGCCAGGCTCTTTTGCCTTCCATGGTAAAAGCTACTGTAACCAAATATCATGCCACTGGTAAAGAAACAAACACGTGCATCAGTGGACTAAACTATGACACAGATGTAAAGCTATAAAGTTAAAACCACTGAATTTTGATCAATAATGCCAAAAACATGCAGTGGATGAAAGACAGTATATTCACCTGATAGTGAAAAGAGAGACCTACACATGCAAGAATAAATTACATCCCTATTGCTCTCCCAGAACCCAACTCAACTCCAAATGGATCAAAAATCTCAATGTAAGACTCAAAAGGCTAAAACAGAGGAAAAGGGTGTAGACTATGCTTCAAGACAGGGGCTTTCTGAAAAGTTCGTCTGTTGCTCAGGAAGTGAGACTAACAATTGACAAAAGGGAACTCATGAAATTAATGTTTCTGTATGATAAAGGACTGATTTAGAGTCCTGATCAAGGACTGATAGCTATAATATACAGAGAGCTCAAAAAGCTTACCATAGGGAAGACCCCCCAAACCCCGAAAAGAAAAACCAGCTACAGGACTGAATAACTAGATCTCAAAAGAAGCAATACAGAAAGCTAATACACACTTTTAAAAGTGTTTAACATCACTAGCCACCAAAGACATGCTAATAAAAATTACTCTGAAATTCTGTCTCACCCCAGTCACATGCCTGTCTTCAAGAAAACATGACAGCAAATACTGGTAAGAATGTAAGGGGAGGAGTCACTTATTCACTTCTGGGGAGATTGTGAATTCACTAGTAAATCATCCCCTACATAAATCAAGGTGAAGATTTTTTTTTTTAACTTAAAAAATATAATAGCTGTCTCTTGTGAGGCTATGCCGGGGCCTAGTAAACGCAGAAGTGGATGCTCACAGTCAGCTATTGGATGGATCACAGGGCCCCCAATGGAGGAGCCTGAGAAAGTACCCAAGGAGCTAAAGGGATCTGCAACCCTATAGCTGGAACAACAATATGAACTAACCAGTACCCCCGGAGCTCGTATCTCTAACTGCATATGCATCAGAAGATGGCCTAGTCGACCATCAGTGAAAAGAGAGGCCCATTGTTCTTGCAAACTTTATATGCCTCAGTACAGGGGAACACCAGGGCCAATAAGTGGGAGTGGGTGGGTAGGGGAGTGGGGGGAGAGGGTATAGGGTACTTTTGGGATAGCATTGGAAATGTAAATGAAGAAAATCCCTAATAAAAAAAATAATAAAAAAAAAACAAAAAATAATACCACTCCTGGGCATATACCAGAAGACCGTAACAATGGACAGAGATAAATGCACATCCACGTTCATTGTTGCTCATTTTTTTTAGTAGATAGAAAGTAGAATCACCTAGATGCCTTTCAACTGATGGGAAGATAATGAAAATGTAGTTCATCTACACAATGGAATTTTATTCAGCTGTAAAGAAAAATGAAACTTGAAAGAAAACAGGTGGAACTGAAAAAATATTATGCTGAGTGAGGTAATCCAGGCCCAGAATGACAAACTCTGATTTTTCTCATATATGGTAGCTTCGTAGTGTTTAAGATGGTGTCTAGAGAGGACAGAAAGTGAGAAAAGAGTCATGCAAAGGGGGAAAGAGGTCTAAAGGAGGAAGGGCGGCAAATACATCACTTGTAAATTAGAAGTAGAGATGGGGGAATACTAGACATGGGAAGAATTCACGGGGAAGGGATAGGGAAAAGTGGAAGGGCTGGAGTGCTGGGCAGAATTAGCCAAAACCAAGGATGTGTGAGAAAGGTGCACAAAACTGCTAATTGTCAAGGTAACTTGCAAATAGTATAAAAATTGGTTTGAACAGAGGTGTTCTGCATGGTGGTATAAGGCTCCTCCCAGAAAGCACAGGGTTTTAAATGAAAATCCCAGTGGCAGCTACGCACTGAGTTGCTATAAATTATTGGTCAGAGCCCCCAGGGGTTTGCACATCAACACAGACTATTATCTTTGCTAGACGTAGATGGTAAAACCCTACTGTTGAAGATGCTGCCGATACAGGAAACTGAGCCCTATACAGGACATCTACATAACACACTCACACACATGCACATGCACACGCACGCGGACACGTACACACACACTAACATGCACACATGTATGTTCGAGGAGTCAGAAGGATGCTGTGGAGTGCTATGAAATATTGCCTTCTGGACAAGACATTTCTGTTCCAGTTGTGAACACAGAAGCTGTGGCTAGCTGTGCAAGATCTACACACACACAAACGCATGCACATACACATTCACACACAGACACAGAAGGAGACAGAGATGGAGAGATAGAGAGACAGAGAGGGGCCATGTAAAATGAAGGAGACTAGTTGGGGAAGAAAGGGGTTGAGCAGGACTATCAGGGGGATAAAATAGGTTAATGGGGATGAAAGCATCCACAATACATTGTGTGGTTGTATGAAATTGCTAAAATGAAAAGGGAAAAATGAGAAGGAAAAATGTATTTACTTGTTTCAATGCTTTGCAGAAGAACAAATAAAACTCCACCACCTTGAGTACCCCCTCCTGCTTCCATACAGAGTCAGCTCATAATATGAGAAGCATCAGCCATAATGAATAACTTGTAGCTGTGACATGAGCTACAAATCCTTTTGGAACGAATACACGGGAAGCACTTTTTCACAGAGGGATCTTTCAGAATGCCCACAACTGTATTTTTCAAATGGGCCATTATTATGCCTAAATTTCAGGTCAAGAAAGCAAGCAGCTGCTGACAATGGGAAGGGGAGCCTTTGGGAGTGTGACTGGCAGCTGAGAAAAAGGAGTAACAGAGCTGGTGTCAGCTTTTGAATTCTGTCCAAAAGAAAGCCATTGGCAGGAGTGAAGCTCAGAGTTGCAGAGGTGAAGCCCAGAGTTCTAGGGGTGAAACCCAGAGTAGCAGGGGTGAAGCCCAGAGCTGCAGAGCTGAAGCCCAGAGTTGCAGGGGTGAAGAAGTCCAGAAATGCATTCTTTCAGTAAACCACTGGGGCACTTGCTCCAGATGCTATGGCAGAGACAAAAACTAATGCTGTTTGTGATGCTCAAGAAGACTAAGGTCCAGCTGGACGCCATAGGAAGTAAGAGTTCTGTATAAGGGGAGCTCTGTTCACTCAGCAGTGGAACGGCCCCAACCTCCTCTGTTGATGTTGGGTCTAGGACAATGCTCAGCACTGCACTTTGGGAAGAACTTCTGAGGGAGTTTAAGTAGATGGATGAAAGCACTCTGGACATACCCTAGTAGCATCTGATCATACCCTAGCTACAGATAACGGAGTAGGGGGTCTGCTTTTCACCCTCTGGACAGCTGAGAAATAGTGTAGGACCAAAGCTTTGCTGAATAGACATCGGATGCCCTGTGATTAGTTCCATAAAGGATTAAGTAAGGCTCCGTACCAGGACCGGAGCATCAGTGATGGCTGCCACCGAAAGACGGGGTTAGCCTACTCACTATTCTTGTTTGTTCAGCTGGCTTATGTCATTATTTTGGGCCTGAGGAACATCTGAGAAAGATGTTGGGGTTGGTAAAAAGGTAAAGATCAGACATAAGAAGTTTAAAGTCTAGAACACATATTGTAGGCGTGTCTGGGAAGGAGTGATTGGAGCAATGCAGTGATTGAAGAGGACTGAGAAAATGACGAGACCTGCAGAACTGTAGCGAAAGTAAGGAAAGGATACGAGAAAGTGATAGGCCAGATGGAGTAGCCTTCTTCACTCAGCTCAAAAGGCTAGACACACTCTGCTGTCTCGAGCTGCCTGGCAATCTTCAGGAACACTGCTGAGAGCACCCACCTCCACATAAACCATAAAAGCAGAGTGAGACAGTCTGTCATGGTTTGTATATTCTTGGACCAGGGTGTGGCACCATTTGGAGGTGTGGCCTTGTTGGAATAGGTGTGACCTGGTTGGAGTAGATGTGTCACTGTGGGTGTGGGCTTAATAAACCCTAGTTGCCTGGAGTCAGTCTTCCACTAGCAGCCTTTGGATGAAGATGTAGAACTCTCAGCTCTGCCTGCGCCAGGCCTGCCTTGATGATAATGGATTGAACCTCTGAATCTGCAAGCCAGCCCCAATTAAATGTTGTTGTTTTTTTTCTATAAGACTTGCCTTGGTCATGGTGTCTGTTCACAGCAGTAAAACCCTAACTAAGACACAGTTCACTTGCTGATTGTTAAAATCCTCAATATGGTTACATGTGTGCTAACTGCCATCACCATACCATGCCTGGTGCACATGTAGGTGAGCAAAGAGATGTATCAACTGACAGGACATTTGAGGCAGGTGACCCAGATGTCTTCATTAGAACTGCACATAAAGTCATCATGGGATGGGGATTACAAACCCTTTAGAGCCCCATTGAATATTTTCCAGTTTCTTGTTTGTGCCAGTTGTTCATGGTTTGCACAGGTAAGAGAACAGTGTTGCACATGTCCCAGTATGTGGGGACCAAAGGTTAGTGTTAGAATTCATCCTCAGCGGCACTTCTTCTTTACTCACTGACTCAGGACTCTCAATCAAACCCAGAGCTTGCTGATGTAGCCAGTCATGCTAACCTACTTGATCTAGGAATCCTTTGTGACCACCTTCTGAGGCTGAAGTTACACGTGGGTTTCCACACCCACCCAGAACTTCCATCAGTTTCTGAGATTCTGAACTGTAGTCCTCACGCCTGTGTACCAATGGCTTTAGCTGCAGATGAGTCTCCTGATCCCCACGCTTCTTAAGGCTTCGTTGAGCACTTATTTCTTTCTAACTCAAAGTCTCATCAAGCTTCTTGGGGTCTGGGAGAGCAGGAGGTGTGGGGAGGGGCTCCATTTGACTCTTTGTCACTTTCTTTCCTTGGGATGTGTCAAGTACCATTTGAATTGAGTGGCCACTCAGATCCAGAGTCTGGCCCTAGTTTTCCTAGTTAGGCCGGAAGTTTGGTCCAGTCACTTTTTCTTTGCTACCCAGCTGTAGAATGGTGAATATCGAGAACAGCAGTCTGAAAGGGTGTCCTGAGTTCTGTCCTTACCGAAGGGTGTAAAAACATGTTAGGCTAGATCAGGTCTGCAAATAGGTTTTGGCCTGGTTTTGTTTTGTTTTGTTTTGTTTCTCTTACTTCTCTTGAATTCACTAAACTGAAGGCTCACACATAGATGATTTTCTCAGGGCCACCTACATTGCCAGTCTCCTGGCATTCATATTATCTTGACAATTGCATCAATAACCAATGCTTCTAGTCACTCATAAAAGTCATTTCTGCCTACCTTTTCAGAGGATTGAGATGATCAAACTGATTTTCTTTGGTCTGTTCCTATATTTAGTATGACCTCCTGGACATACTGCATACATGACATATAACTTTCTAAAAATGTATGACAAACTCTTTGTTGCACCCCACCCCACCCCCCCCAAGGAATGACTTGATTTCAATCTCTTTCCTCCTACTTTGGGGGGATGGAGTTCAGAAGGGAAAGAGAATATCTTGTGTATCTGGTAAAGCCTTGAGATATTGACTCATGCTGATGGCTTGAACTGGCCTGGGATATTTCACAAACAACCAGGGGAAATCGACATGACAAGTTGTTCTCGGTGATGAGCAGGCTCTTAATCAAACAGACAGCACCTCATCTCTGCGCTCATGAGCTTCATGTTGCGGTACAATTCCATTCATCCCTGGGCACAATAAGCAGCGACACTTTTTTTTATTTATGTAAGTTCAAATTTCAATTATGTGATTATCAAATGTGTTTCTAATGAGGGCTTTAAGTTCACGACAAGCACAGTTTTCTCCTTACCCCGAGATCCTTTCTATACTATTTCTTAGCTCCCAAAAAGACCTCTGGCAATGGCTTGTGTCTACAGGACTGGCTTTGCTTTTTGGTCCTTGGGGATGACATAATGACCCCAGCTCATGCTGGCTGGCACCTTTACCCTCTATCCTCTCGACTGTTGCCCAGTACCCCAAGTTTCTTCAACAATCCTATGCTAGGGCTTTGTTGGCCATCGGCTCCGCTGAGGCAGACACTGCACGAAGTTCCTGTGGATGCCCCTCCTGGCTTCTCAGTGCTGTGGCTGAACTGCTCATCTGCCATCAGACAGCACCAAAACTTGCCACTTATCCTGCCAAGAGAACCAGAGTTATGGAAGTCCCAGGGCCAAATTCTGAATCATGTGGAAAAATCTGAAACATAGTTAGGGCAGCCTCCAGGTCTGCCATAGGACTTGGGGGCATTCAGGAGTTCCAGTCTTTGGGCACCTACGCTGGGGTGCTTGGCTGGCTGGCTGTGGCTTGCAGTGCCTGGATATACTGGGGCTCTTACCTTTGCTCAGCATCTGCCAGTCTGGGGCCAGCGATTCACAGCAAACCAGTTCCTAGTGCCTGTTGCAGAGTCCTAGATAAATGCCTTTTTTAAGGGCAAATGACAGGAAGACCAGTGCAGGCAAGCTCGCTATTGAAGGTGGCCCTTTTGAGTTCCCTCTCTGGATTCTACTTCTCTTAGAAACCTCTTTCCTTCAACTTCTAACCTGCCCTTTTATCATTTTAACACTACCGACTTGAGACTCTGCCCACTGGATAGGCCCCCTTTCCTTATTTCCTTGCAATTCACTCAGTTTTTTTTTTTGGAAACTGATCAATAGCCCTTCCAGCCATCTATGCTATGGCAAACCCTTTCCATTTGGCCAGTATCCTTAGCTTTTTCCCTAGACTGAATTACTTCTGTATCCTTTTGACATCTGATATTTGGACCTCTAAGCGTCTCATCTGGTGGGTCTTTAAGCTAGAACAATCCTTAACCATCCCAAGGGCTTCAAGGCAATACGTTCCCACTGAAGACCAGCAAAGGCCAATGATCAGCTGATTTCCTCTATCTTTCTGGTCCTACAAGGTCCTGCTCTGCAGGGTGTACATATAGAGAAGATGTGGAGGAGTTGGTACCTTGAGAGGAGAGGCTCACTGTGGTGGCCTTTCTGATACATTAGAATAGAGAGGAGGATGGCTTGGAAGGAAGGGACCAGAATGGGAAATTTATGGAGCACTCATGCAATCCCATATAGTAACAGACAGGAAACTGCCTCTCCAGATGCTTTGGGATCTGTAGCGAGTTTGGAACTGGAACTCCATGGTCCCCGAGTCTTTCTCATGCCCTGGAGAAGAACTTGGAAGCCTTGCGCAAACTGTTGTGTCCCTCTGCAGCCTGGGAGGCATGACAAAGTAATTTTTCAATTTCACTTCTATAGACCAATACCGAGCTGCTAAATAAACACCAGACAGCTCACATTTTTCCTTTTCCCCAAAGCCCAATTTGGACAGACTCTCCTTTGTCAGCTCTGCTCCGTGGCCTCCCAATCAATGGCCACGGGTTCACCCAACCAAAGTGTTTCCAGAATTCCGTGCCCCTCGGCCAACGCTCCCTGGAAGCAGATTTCACAGAGTGCCTCGAAATCCTAGGGAACGCTGCTATTGTTTGGTATTGCTTGATATGTTGTTTGTGTGGAGATGATAGCACTCCAGCCTTGTCATTTTAGAAGCAAATTGGCTTCCTTAAAGCATCCACTTCCAAAAGACTCTTTGCTCCACAGAACCTGTCATTTCCAACTATGAGGAACAATAAAATAGCATCCTAACTAAGCCATACAAAGGATTTTTGAAAAATGTTTTGTAGACCTTGTATTTTAATAAGAGTCTTTTAAACCTAAAACTCAGGGCGTGCTCACAGGACTTCAGTATTGCCAAATATTCAGTTTGTACTCTCATTATTTGCGCCCCCCCCATCTTAATGACCATAATCACAAGGGAGTTTTGCCCCTGTGGTGATCATGTGCAGTGTAGGCTGCCCTGCCCTATTTTTCTTTTCAGCGATGTGCTCTAAGAGCGCCCTTACCTTTGTGCAGTCCAACGCCAAGTGGGAGCGTTGGCCTGAGTCTGCTCAGTGGCAAGGCTGATGTAGGTGGGTCATTGGAGGAGCACAGTCCTGCAGGCCCTGTGCTCGGGGACATAAAACAGCACCTTCCTCTGGCCCTGTTCTCAACTGTAGCTTCTAATATGAGATTTGCCAGCTTCTACTTTTACTTAGAAACATTTCCTAGTGTTTCTGAGCCCAGGCTGAAGAAATGCTCATTTCTCCTCCCAGGGCTCTCTGGTCTTGCTGTTTCTTTATGACTTGGGGCCAATGGGGTTTGCCAGAGCATTTTGTTAGGACCGTAAGAGCAGAGGCAGGAGGTAATGGGATGATTCTTGTTAGCCGCTGAGGACAGATACATGCCCTGTTGTTGCGGACACCAAGGCTGTAAGATGTGGTCTGTTAAAAAGCTGGGAGGGAAAAAAAAATCTTTTCTCTGTTGCCTTTGGGTGACACACTGGTTTTATCCTAGATTCAGGACGCTGTCTTTGTGAACGCCGTTAACATATTTGTTTACAAAATTAAGTCATCTCTGTCACTGCCAGCTGAAGCTAGGGGCACTTTCAACAATTATAGAGCTACCAAATGAGAGAGTGAATGAGTGAGAGACCACATAAGGTGCCCATGAGTGGTGATGGCATTGGAGCGTCACCCTTCTCCTGCTGAGAGCATGGAGAGCAAGGAACCTTGGGAGTCTTAGCAGTTTATGAGTCTTTACAGCTCGCCACTCTGGGTAGTCAAGGCCCAAGCACTTAATGGTGCAGATGATACCATTGTTCCCCTCACGAGATCCAGCTGGACTCCTGGGTTGCTTTAATTCACATCGCTGCTGCTTCATTTTGGTATTGTAATAAAGATGCAGTCACTTTAATATTCTACGGAGTTCAGCTTTTGTAGAATGGCCAACCCCATCTGCTTCCCACCATTTTACCCACAAAAAAAGCAAACCTGGGGTAAATAGCTTATTCCTTGGAAGCCCATTTTTACCTACTGCCAGAGCACTGCTAAAAACCCCAGTTTCCCAAGTCCCTGCTCTATTCTGGTCTGCACCTTGACTGCCCTCAGGTACAAGCTGCATTTTAAAGTGTGCTCACGATTATGATGGTGGGTGATTAATCTCTTCAGAGCCCGAGCCAGGAAAACTGACTTTCTGTGGTTATGAGAATCGATTCCAGGGTCTTGTACAATGCTAAGGAGATGCTCTACTTTGGAACTGACTTTTAAAGCCAAGTGCACCGCAGGTCACTCATACACATGACCTCCTTTGTTCCTGACACATGCTGGACTGTCAAGGTCCCATCCATACATGGTAAGAACAGTTTTAGCTGGAAGACTGGTGGAAATGAAGAGCAGCTGGCACAGAGGAGATACCCAGGGGGATGGAGACTGCCCTGCCCTTCCAGAAAGGCATTGGGGGAAACAGTCTCACGACTGAGCTTGTGGACCCTATTTCAGGAAAAAGAACCAAGAAGTAGGGCTCTCATCTAAGCCAGAGCTCTACTAATGGCCCCTGAGAGCTGACCATGTGTATCATGTATCAGTGTGTATAGTGTGGCATATCAGGTTCTCTGAGTAGGTGGGTCAAAATCTCCCCCAGTCCTGACCAAGGCCTCACAAGCCTCTGACTTGTGCTGTGTCCTCAATGAGACTGAGCAGAAATAGGTTCCAACTCCATAGGAATTCATTTGCCTCCCAACTGTAACGAAGACCTGGCTGTGTCCCAACTCTACGCCCACCTCTTTGAGTGTGGAGAACTCTACGGACAAACAGACCCCTGACAGAGGCACAGACTTCTAGTTGGGGACAGCAAGGCAAAGCTAAGGTGCTGTAGCACTAACTTATTTGGAGAGCTGGGCTCTCAGATTTTCACATGTTATCTGTGCCAGCCCAGCCACCGAGTACGAAGGAGAGTGGGGCTCCTGGGCAGTAAGCAGATTTATGTAGTGGGTTAGTCTCAACTCACAAAGTTTGTGACTCAGCAATGTCTGCTTGACATTTATTACACTGAAGCAGACTGGCAGCCGTAAATTCAGCTTTACGTCTGCAGTTAAATGCCTCCTCTCGTGAGACAAAGGGATTAAAGGGGGAACAGTCCACAGCTGTGCTAGTTGTCTTTCGGCTTACCAAAAAGACGTCATAAAAAATAACAAAAAAGATCATGTTGTAGGAGGATCTCATCTTAATGAGCATCGGTGTGCACATAGTCCATATAGGCATCAGAGACACATGCTGTGGGAAGATGCGGAGGGGCTACATGTTCATCCTGTGCTGGAGCAAGGAGGCATACTGAGTAGTTGCTCTGATATCGGAGTGGCTGGCCTTTAGCTCCCTGTGTGATGTTCCTGTACTGGTTAAGCGCCCAGCTGGCAGAGAGAGCTGTAGGCAAAGATACATGTAGCTTCCGGGACAAAGGGTGTGGTGCTTGATATGAAAATGACCCCTATAGACTCCTAGGGAATGACATTACTGGAGATGTGGCCTTTTTGAAGTAGGTGTGGTCTTGTTGGAGGAAGTGTGTTTCAGTCTTCCACCTGCTGCCTGCCAATCCAGGTTTAGAACTCGCAGCTCCTTTTCCAGCAACCATGTCTGCCTGGATGCTGCCATGCTTCCCGCCATGATAATGGATTAAACCTCTGAACCTGTAAGGCAGCCCCAGTTAAATGCTTTCCTTTATAAGAGTTGCCTTGGTCATGATGTCTCTTCACAGCCATGTAAAGCCTAACAAAGTCAAGGGGGGACGAGCAGGGATACATAGCCTGGGTGGGGGTTAGGCTGGAGAACAGAGGGCCAGGGACAGATAATGGCACCTCTCCATAATTCACAGTGACAGCTTCTGGGGCACATAGCTTTCTGTTCTTTGGGAAGCTCTTCCCTGTGGGAGTTGTTTGAGCAGTAACCCTTCCCAACTTATGCTTTAACTTCATCACATGTTTTAAAAATGAGTGTTTTCAGAACAAGGGTGATAGAAAAGATGGTTTTAAAGATCACTTTCAGCTGTCTATTATACTGGACAACTATTAGTTGTATGGTCACAAAGAAAGAAGGAAAATTGTAGAAAACTTTGAGATCTACCAGAAGTCAAGCTAAGGGTATAGCTCAGTGATAGAGGCTTCCCCAGCTTCCCAATGATCCAGGCTACCTCTCCAGCACAGCACACCACCACCACCACCACCACCACCACCACCACCACCACCACCATCACAGAAATCTCCTCCCTTTAAGCTGAAGGGCTCACCATTTAAACACCATAGTGGTATAATTCTAGCACTTAGGAAGCTGAGGCAAGAGGATCGAGTATATGGCCAACCTCAGCTACAAACTCCAAAGCAACACTAAGTAAAGACAATGATGACTCTGGACCTTACTCTAAATACTGAGTGACTGAAGCTCAGAACAAAATTACATAATGGACCCAAGATGAAAACAAAGCATTGGCAGAATGACACTCACGCCCTCCATCTATGACTTCCTATCATTTCCCTATAGTGCAACCTTTGCTTGTGTGTAAGAGCTAGTTGCTAAATTAGTAAATCTGTGTGTCCTACTTTGGTCTCTGCTGCTGTGATTAAGCTTTCTAACCAAAAGCAACCCGGGGCAAAGGGTTTACTTGGCTAACTGCTCATAGGCCATCCTTGAGGAAAGCTAAGCCAAGACTGCAGACGTTGGAACTGAAGCAGAAACAACTGCTACCTTCTCTGCCTTACTCTGCTACCTTCATTATAAAATCCAAGCCTACCTGCATAGGGGTGGCACCACGAAAGGTGGACAAGCCTTCCCTTCTATTAGTAATCAAGAAAATGGCACACAGACCTGCCCCCAGGCCAATCTGCTGGAGGGGACTCTCTACTTGAGCTCTCTTCTTCCCAGGTGTGCCAAACTCACAGTAGAGATTGGTCCTCACCCAGAGTTACACAAACAGGGTGTGTGCACATACACACACATACACACACACCACACACAAACACACACAAACATGCATACAGCACAGAACATACATACATAAACACATACAACACAGCACATACAACATACATATGTACACAACAAGCACACACACATACACATACAACACAGTACACATATACATAAACACACAAAGACAGACAACACAGCACACATACAACACAGCACACACATGCACATACAAACTCACAAACATACACATACACACAATATAGCACACACACCTATACACAACACAGCACAGCATACACATATACACACAACACACAAGCACACACACATGCACATACAACACAGCACATACACACACACAAAACACAGCACACACATATACACACACAACACACAAGCACAAACATATGCACACACAACACAGCACACATATACATAAACACACAAAGAGAGACAGCACAGCACACATACAATACAGCACACACATGCACACACAAACTCACAAACACACAATTCAACATAGCACATACACATACATATATACATACAAAACACACAACACACACATACATGTACAACACAGCACACACACAAAACACACAGCACAGCATATACATACACACAAACCTTTTACTGCTTGTTATAATTTGGATCATCTTCTACAAAAGAGTAGTTTCTTAAACTTTAAAAAAAAATTTTCCATCTAATGGTTCCAATTTCCCTTCTCTGATTCTTTGCCTAAAGAATATAATTTCAATGGAAAAAAAGTGATTAGTTCTTTAAAAACCTTAGAAATAGCTGAGATGATACCAGACATTTCCAGAAAGAGGAAGAGTGTCTTTCTTATGCTACAGCAATGGAGGAGAGCCGTGAACAGTAAGAACGCCTGACTATGAAGTAGGGACGGGAAGAACACGGGGGGGGGGGCAGCTTTAGAGTCAGTGAGTGGGGTGAGGAACAAGACAGCAGAGGTGGAATCTCAATATCCAGTTCTATCTCTACTAGCATGGCCAAGCACCCCATGTCTGCTTGAACCCCGAGTCCCAGGAGACACCCTTCCATCCCAGAACCCCACAGAGAATTCATAGAAGACACTTGGCTAGCTTTCAGGGTTAAACTCTCTAAACACAAGAGAAGTTACATAAGGATATAAAGAGGGTCTGCATAGGCTTATGACTAGCCTTAAAAGGAGAGATTTTTTAGAAGGATAATCAAGAATAAATATTTTAAAAACTACTTCCAGGGAGCAAGTGACAACTTCATGCCTTTTTAAACATGCCTCCCAAATGGTACATATTCAACAGACTGGTTTTAGTTTCTTGTTATCAGTCCCACTCTGAAAACCAGTATTTTCTAGTTAAGTTGGGGGGGGGGAGGTAGAAAGGATAAGACACCCCAGACTTCTGACAATGTGGTCTCCAAGGCCTGTTGTCACAAAAGGCGCATCTGGAAATGAGGAGGGAACTGGCAGAATTCATACCTGAAACCAAGACTCAGGTATCCTGAGAGCCACAGGTTGGGAACTAGAGAGCCTTGTATCTTTCCTTCCAAGGTGCTCTCCCAAAGCCTGAGTGGGGTCTGTGAGTGGAAGCTATCTTCCTTGCACACTAGCCATTCTCCGTGATGTTATCCTCAATCATCCAAAGACATTATATTTTTGATCAACTAATAAACATTTCTCTGCCCTTACCTACATAATACGGCGTTAGTAATATTACAGGAGCTGTTCTCACCCCCCCCCCCAATTATTAGTTTCTCAGAGACTTTCACAGGGGACGTGGACCCAAGGACAGACAATAACAGTTCTTGAGACACCAATGATAGAGTCACTGGTACTATGTTACAGGCATGATCAACGACTAAGCCAGTTTCAGTGAACGATGAGGACAATTTTGAGACGTTTGAGCATACATGAATACACACAAAAACCCCAAATGATTTCGACTCAAAAACCTTAGCCATGGCAAGAAAGGCTTGGGCTCTTACTGCCAGACATTCTCCTACTGGGAGAGCTGCAACCCATGTGGAGAGTTTGCCAAGAACTCTCAAAAGAGAGTTATAAGGGAATCTGTTGTTGTGCACGCAGTTATTTTCATATTCTTGAAGTAAAAAATGGTGCTAGGTTTGCATTACCTCAGTTCTCAGAAGCTGAGTCACCTTTAGCCCTCACTGACTCTGCTGACCCCAAGGGAACTTGAGCTTGGACTTGGGACAACCCCAGCTGACTCCGAGTGACAGCAGGTTTCCGATCGTGTACTAATGGCAGTCGGAGGAAAAGTGAATTTAGATTTTTTTTTTTACCCCCTTACTCATATAATTTGAAGATTACAGAGTAAGGGTTTTAAAGGTCAGAGTGAATTACTAATTAAGTTGAAGCATTTGAAATTAGCATGTAAAACCTCTACTCATAATAGCGATTAAGGAATAATTAATCATGCAGGGGAAAATGGCTGCCAAGTGGAGTCTGCAGCAAAATGACTTTTTAACTAGTTGCTATGGAGCTTCTGGATGACATCACTGGGAAACTGGACGGTCTTAGCTCCACTCTTTGTCTTTCAGCTGCTGGGTTTGCTGATGTTGTTGTTGTTGTTGTTTAGTTGTAGTTGTTTTTAAACCAAGCACCATGAAGATAGCCCAGTCTGTAAAATGCTTGCCAACGTACTTCCCAGACAAGCAAAGGAGACCAATGCTCAGTCCCTACCTAGAACCCAGGTGGTGGGTGCATCCTTGAAATCCCAGTGCTGCAGAGTTAGAAACAGGCAGACCCATGGGGCTCACTGGCCAAAACAAGGTGGGTGGTGCCGGAGGAACAACACCCAAGTTGTCCTCTGGTCTCTAGGCATAAGAGCCTGCATCCCTTCCCCTACACACCATTTATTCACACACACACACACACACACACACACACACACACACACACACATACACACACACACACACACACACACACACACACACACACAAATAGCATACAGACAGCATGATCCAGGCAGATGTTCACCAACGTTCTCAACCTCACAGGAGCTCAGGAGCACATAGAGATGTGAAGGAACCTACAGCAATGGTATCAAATGCGTACTCTCAAAACCACTTTAATTTTACTATAAACTACTATAAATGGCACATTCCAACTACCACATCATTTCAGATACTCTGAAGGCTGATGCTGACTCCCTCTTAAGAATTTAAAAACCTTTTAGAAGGCTGAGGCAGGAGACTGGCAGTTCAAGGCTAGCCTGAGCTACAAAGAGAGACCTTGTCTCAAAAAAAAAAAAAAAAAAAAGACAGATATAAAAGTAAAATTGAAGCTAAGTAAGTAAACCTTTGATTTTTGTCTGTTGGTTGTTTTGTGATGTCTGGTGGTGTATCTGCCAGTTTTTGAATGTTGCTTTAGTCTATCTGTTTCTCGCAGGATGTGAGCTTCCCACAAGTTGAGATGGCAGGTGTGGCCACCACATCTGGCCTTTACATATTACATTTAAATATCACCCAGTTGATTTGACTCACAAATCTTTAGCAAGGAAAAACATTAAGGCAGCATTTACATACAGATTCGTATTTTAATCAGTTGTTATTTATTAATCAGCTAATCCACACAACAAACCTATGAGGTAGTTTAACATGCCTTGAATATGAACAAATTCAAAACCAGAAGGGGGCAGGGGAGAAAAATCCATCCCTACAATAATATGTTGCACAGACAGACTTTTCTTAGTTTTATTCTTACAAAAGAAAAATAATTCACTGGACAAGCTGTTCAAGAGAAGGACAGATATTTAGTGGGGACTGTCTTTACAACCTCGTGGTCTCTTATTGGGGTTTAATGTCCTGTATTCCCACTGCCTTGTCAAAAATGCCTCACTCAGCTTTGACAGGAAGGTGGCCTCTCTAGATGGGGAGTTCCGCAGGAATGACAGCATTATAAGTGGGTCCCATTGTTTTTTGTTTTTGTTTTTTTCTTTTTGATACAGTTGGCCTAATTAAATTTACTCCAACAGACAGTGCAAAGATCCTTGCAGTTCCAATTTATGCATCTCTGTCATCTAAAGGGCCAAAAAGAACAGATCCCATTGGTCTTTCAGTCCAGCAGCAATAGATGAAAGTTTTATGGCTACTTTATCAGCAGAAGGAATGGCCACAGCACTTGCTGCTTAGCGGATTGCTTTATGAGTGTATTTATTAGTTCCCTGGACTATGGAGACTGTCTATAAGGAGAGCTCATTAATTTGGATCTTACTATCATGGCATTTGTGGCCACTGACACAGGTTGCTAGCCTCAAGCTCATATCCGTACTGAACGGGAAGAAGATTTTGTAAAGCAAATTCAAATGGTATGGCCAGGACTAAGGGGTGATCTAGTGTTCTGAGGAATCACACCTAAGCATGGCATTCAGTGGTAGACCACATGGGCAATGCATGTTACATCCTGGAGACTATATCCTGGAATGATAGGAGAAGGGAGAGAAACAGGGAGATACCTAGGTCAACCGCTAGTGACTGTTCCATTAAACAGAGATATCTCGATTTAACAGGAGGCCGATAGGTGTTGAGTTTTTCTCATTATGGCCAGAAAACTTAATGTGGTTAGCTGACATCACTCTGAACTCTGAAATATCCACGTTAATTTAGACACAGTCGTATGGACAGCTCTCCTCTCTCATAGATGAGTTTTCTCCATGTTCTCCTCAAATGATATAGAACTAACCCCAAGTTCTTATTGTAATCACATTGCTCTCTCTCTCTCAGGGTTGCTCCACATGGACTGGTCAGGAGACAGAGACACAGACAGGTTTGTCTCTTTTCTTCCCATCAGAATCAAGGGCCCCTGAAAAACATTTGCCCTACACCCAACTCCTGTCCAGTCATAATAAAACTGGAAACTAACATAAGACTTCATTGAACATACAGCCACACTAAAGCAAAAGTGAACAGCCCAGTTTCTGGAGGAAAGGTGTGTCTGTTAGATAGTCTCCAGAACACAGTGGCATGTTGAGCCTTCTTGCAGATAGTAGTCTGGCCAAGTGATCCTCACAGCGTGCTGGGATGACACTCCCCTTATCTGCATGGGCATGAATATACTTGAGAACAATCAAACCAAGAAAATGTCTGGTAGGTGTCTGTGGCAGCTTGCCAAAGAGCAATGGTATTTCGATGAGGCACTCTGAAATAATCTGATTATTGTAGCTGGAGGCTTAGCCATAAAGGACTTGGCAAAGTGTCACTGTAATGCAAAGGAGATCTATGTTCATAGGCTTTTCTATCTTAGGCCATTAAAAACAAAAATAAACACAACACTTCAGGGAGAGAGCTCAGGCACTAAACAGAAACAGAGAAAGATTTTAAAAACAAAAACCAAAACCTCAGACTATGCTTATTTTACAGCAGAATTGACAAATAAAGCTTTATTCCACATATTCGAAGAAAAGCCATCACGGGAGGGCTGTAGCTCTGTTGTGTGCTTCTTTCTAAAATAGCAAAATAAAATTGTTGTCACCACACCCCTCGTGCTTCCCACCTGCAGCATGACTGTACACGGTGTGTGTGACCTTCCTCTTTGCAGCCACGGGTCTGGTCCCTAAGGACCGTGACCTCCTCACACAACAAAACAGGCACCTTAAGAACAACACTGTGCGTTTCCGTGTCGTTTCGTTTATTGCTCACTGGCTGTCCACGACCTCAGATCTCTGTGGAAAGCGCTGATGTCTGGAAAAGTCTGACGTTACTTGGTAGCTTGGTGGTCACAAGTTGTCAAGGGCTGCTCCAGCCAGCTGAGAGCCCAGGAAAGGAAGTTCTGTGTCTACCTTGCAGTGTCTGCAAGACACCACTTCCCAACACAATGCAGAGCAGTGATTCCCTGGAGAGGGAATTTCACAGTTGCACTCAAACTTGATCCCTTTAAAGAGCATCAGTTCTCTGGTCCATCCTCTTCCCAGAAGAGTTCTGTTCAAAGTCACTCAATCCCCAGCTCGGCAACAAGTTGGAAGAGAAACAGAAGAAGGAAACTTCTTCAGGATTTAATCATTCTCTTCCCTCCCTTGACACACACCAAATCATTACTGCCCCAAATTAAAGCCCACAATCCAGGCCAACTTGCTAAGAATTACTTCCATCTCACTCTGGGGTTTAAAATTCTCCTTTGGATACCTTTACAAAAGCACTCCATCAAGGTCAACCGCTGTGAAGACATTTTTACTTAATAGGATCATCATGCAATCAAAACTAGTTCTTTTCCTAAGCTATGATCTGGCAGCTTGCAAGGAGAACTTGGCTTCGTCTTGTGAAGCTTTCCATCAAGGTGATCCAGAGTGAAGGTCCTTCCTCTGTGTTCCCACCTGCTTTCACGCTCCTGGCATTTAGAGGCAAGGCTGGCTCATAGGTGTGAAGCAGGAAGGACTGGTATTCTATTTGTTATATAACTTCTACAGACCACAATTTGCTCTGTTCTTGTGGTTGGCGTCACCAACTATGTTCCCCATGATGACAAAAGTATATTTGTTAATGGATCTAGGAGGCTTACATGATAATCATGAAGGGTCTCACAGAATCATTGTAACTCTACGGAAATCTAGAATGAATTGGAAATTAAATTTTCCACTCATTGTAAGTTTGAATAATGCTCTGACTAGCTGCTGTGTGTGTGATTGCAGTTTAGAACTTGTGCTAAACAATGTTATCAGAAAAGGATTCTTCTAAATCCAAGGATAATTTGCCACTAAATGAGAAGAAGAAAAGGAAATCTTATTTACTTTCAAAAATCAATACTGGTCACGTGTTAATCTGTGAATCCTTGTAAGAAATGTTCATTGCTTGAGAAAGGATCCTCCTTTGGTTGGTGAGCAGTTCTCTACCACAGAGAAATGCGGGAGTCTCTTCTTAGCTCTTGATAGATGCTGTCACTACTTATTCTTCAGGCTGTAAGACAAGAAGGAAGACAGTAGTACCTTCTTCCATAATTATACATGTTGGCACACCCCTCTTCTCCTACCCTCCATCCCCGACCCCTCCAAATTTAAATAAAGCTTAATTTAGATAGTGAATCATTTGTGTGTGTGTGTGTGTGTGACAGAGAGAGAGAGAGAGAGAGAGAGAGAGAGAAAGAGAGAGAGAGAGAGAGAGAGAGAGAAGTGTGTATGTGTGGAAGGTGTGATTGGTCACCTGTGAGTGTATGAAGACCAGAGATCTCTTCCCACTTTGTATTTCTGAAACGGTGCCTTCACTCAACATGGAACTCACCATTTTGCTGGATTGACTGGGTGGCAGGTTCTGAGATTTACCTGTCTCCACCCTCCCAGTGCTAGGGCTGCAAACATACATAGCCACGCCTGGCATTTATGTGGGTGTTGGGGATTATCAGGTTCACGGCCTTGTACACCAAACTCTTTACCCTCTTAGCCATCTCTTCAGATCCTCCACGGTGATTCTTTTAGGAGATTAAGTAATCTGCCTTATATGGTGACAGAATTATCAATGCCATTTCCATATTGTGAAAAATCTGCACTTCTCCACTCTGAATTCAGACACTAGCTCCTTTTCAAATGATCTTGAGATTAAAAACAACGGATACCAAAAGATGATTGGTATAACTTTTGTGCCACTATTACACCAGTCTATCTTGAAGGCAGGTCACTGTTGTAGATCAAAGTGTTTGTAGCAGTATTAATTATGCTTCTCCTTTGGTAGCTTGAAGAGGGCCTTCTAGCACCACGAACATTAGTAGGGGTAAACCTCCCAGTAAGACACCAGCTTTACTCCACCATGTTCCTTTTAATAACTAAGTGTTGCCTTCAGCAATAGTGACTCACTATCAGGTTGCAGAAAGCCACTAACAGCTTTGGCAATAGTCAGTAATGCTTAGGGGATTCTATGGGACCCCTTTGTCCAAACACTCAACAAGATGTAAGTCATACCTGACACTCAAATTGTAACTTGGTAGGATGTCTGGTCGGGGGAACTGTCTCTTCTATTGTATCTAAGGTACACGCCATAAGATGTAACCCATAACCTGACACTGATAAAGTATCCAAGAACTGAAAATGGCCTAGATCATGGGCTTACAGGAGAACCTAATATTTTTATTCTGTTAAAGGAACATAGCAGTAAGTGCACAGAGATCGGCACCTTGCTCAGGCTATGCCAGAGAAACTTCTCCTTACAATGGGGGAGAATTAACAGAGACCCACACCAGGATAATAGGCAGAGTGAGGGCCTTTTTGAGGCACTTAATCCTGAATGGGATATACTAGCAAGCCTCTCCCCTCAAGACTCAGGGATCTATGTGGAAGAGGGGCCAAGGGTGATGGATGACTCCAAGGAAACTGCCTTCCAGACACACCAGGATTGATACATATATTGTTGGTATTCTGTCTAAACTCTACCCCTACAGTTACCTGGCAACAGCCAGGTAGGCTTAGCCCACTATAAAAGGGGCTTCTTGCCCCCTCTTCTCTCTCTTAAGCTCTTGCCCCCTTGTGCCCCCTCTCTCCCCATTCCCTTCCCCCACTCTCTCCACATGGCCATGGCCACCCTCCACTTATCTGCTTTCTCCTTCTCTCTGTCTTTCTCTGCCTTTACTACCCTTTTAACTCACCTCCCCATGCCCTAAATAAACTCTATTCTATACTATACAGGTATGTTTCTGGTCCCTCAAAGGCAAGGGATACCTTGGCATGGGCACACTGGGGCACCCTCTTCCCCCACACCCTGCCAGAACATATTCTTATAGCTCTTTTTCTTTTTATGATCACAACACATATGAATTCCTGGAGACATGCACAAGCACATAGCAGCATGTACAAGGTCTACACAGGTTCAAGCCAGATGAAGTCCCAGCATTGAAAGGTGGAAATAGACATGGGATCCCAACCCTTCTAAGAAGTTACATGCAATCAATACCAGCTATTTGGCTCTGGTCTTTCCTACCCTTTAGTTCTTATAATCTTTCTGCTCCATTTTCCCATGATGGTCCTTGAGCTTTGGGGAGGAGGTATGACTATAAAGGTCCTATCACTGGCTGGGCACTCCACCATCATTCATTCCTTACGCTTTGACCAGTTGTGAGCTTCTGCACTAACCAGCATCTACTGCACAGAGAAATGTCTCTGATAAGATAGGAGAACCATATTACACCATGAATTTAGAGGGTCATTTGATACAATCATCATTTAGAAAGCAACACTTGTACGTTTTACTAGGGCCTGTGATCTCACCAATCATGGTTTCTTGACCAACTTTGCAGTACCAGGCATGAGTTTCCTCCTGCGGCCTGGGCCTTACAGCCTAGTAGAAAGCAGGTGGTTACCCCTCTAACAACTGTGCAACTATTGCACCTATGAGCATAGCTTCTCATACAGGTTATTGTTGCGGTAAACAGAGTTCACAGGAAGGTAATACTGTTTGGGTTACCCCACAGCAGCCCGAATAGCATCTTATAGTACTGTCAACCAAATGTCTTGCTGGCAATCTAATGAATGAATGAACAGTTCAACAGCTACAAAGTAAAACACTACCACTCGTATCTGAAACCTCATTTTCTAAGAAAAAATGTTGTTGTAGAATATTCTCAGTATCTTAGTAAGGATTTGAGCACTGCTAGCAGAATGCAAACCACACAAAACTAGAGACTCTACACTTCTTTTCTTCTTTTTAATGGCCTTGAAATTTTGCCTTGAAGTGAAACTCTGTTTTCAAAACCTTGCATTTGGTTTCTGCAGCCGCTAGTTCATGACCTAAGGAAATTGTAGTGTCCTTGTCAACTGCATGAATTAATGCGACATAAAGGCCAAAAGTTCATCCTGAGCAAACAAGTATAATTTCATCTCCACAAAACAGTGGAGATGACCCCTTTTCAAATGAAAATGGCTCTGGATCACACACCCACGGGTAGAATGAGGAGACCATGCACACCTGCACCTGAGCACTCTTCAGTACCTATTGTTTCACTCTTGGAGCAGAGATGAAGAGGGATTTTTGTTTTAACTTATAGTGAGAATGGTATAGTAACAATTTAATTTCATAACTAGGAAAAATATCACTCTGTTCCGTTTATAGTCAGAATAATTATTCAGGTCCTTTCTGAGGACAGAGAAATAATAACAAATTAAAGCATCTTTCAATTCCATATAGCTCTTCTAATTATTCTCTTGTTGCTGGCATCCTTGATGAAATGGCTCCTTCATATTTTTCGCAGCATCCCATCTGATACAAAGAGCATGGAAATTTTTACTGCTATTAATAAGTATGGAGCCGTCCAATCCTGGCATAAAATTCTTTTTCATCTGAGAGATAAGCTGCATAATTCATATATTTTCAGAAATTTCTTAAAATAGAAAATGGAAGAAAAGCGTAGGAAGGAGAATTCATTACATTGTTTCTATTTATGTGGAGAGCTGGGGCTCTAGTTTGCTATCTATTGCTATGATAAACACCATGATGAAAAGCAAAGGGTTTATTTAATCATATACATCATAATCCATCATCAAGAGAAGCTACAGCAGGAGCCTGGAGCAGACACTGAAGTAGTAACTATGGAGGACTGGCTGTTGACTACCTTGCTTCTAGGATCTCAGTAAGCTACCTTTCTTACACAGCCTAGGCCTATCTGCTTAGGGATGGTACTGCCCACAGGATCTGGTCCTCCTCGATCAATGACTAACCAAGAAAATTCATTACAGACATGATCACAGGCCAGGCCAACTGAGGCAGTTCTTCAACTGAAGATCTCTTTTCCCAGCTGTGTTAGCCAATCAGGTTAGCCACCAAGATTGGTCATCACAGTAGTCTCATGGTCTGTCTGCCATTAGGTCAAATTGGAAGAGAGAACTCAGTCTCGTGCTGCATATGTCAATCACACAGCTCACTTTCCTTACTCTGAATGCATATAATAAACAGGATAAGCGTACGACCCCTTTTCACCTTTGCTACCTTTAGCAGAACACTAGACATTAAGGAATGCTTTCCTTGGGATCTTGTGGAACACCATTAGGAGGAAATGGAATCATTCACAAAGGTTGCTCTTGTGCATCTTTCTAAAGAATTCTCCACGTTAGAGAACCATGGAGTTACCATCACTCCTGTGGACTGTAGCTTCTATGGAAGCCAAAGCCGTGCAGGGGATGTGATGGCTTTTGGAAGAGGCAAGATGAGAACTGGGCCTCAGAATCAGGTAAACACAAGCATGTCAGCTCTTTCTACTCCTGCCCTGTGCTGCATGTTAGCTCCAAAAGATTCAAAAAGTAGGTTGTGCCCCCCACCCGGATGCCAGACAGATATTTCCATGTGGCATTGTAAGAATCACTGAGAAATGATCCCACCTTTGAAAATGATCAGAAATGTGTGCATGTAGTCTTTCAGTGATTAGATAAGTGTGCATATTTGAACAGGGCCATTAGAGGGAAATGGAATGACCCATTTTTCCTCACACTAAATTTTAACTGTCCCATAAATAAGCTGAAACCCAAAGCAGAACACCATTACTGTGTGGTTTCATACAGCTGGGTTTCTGACAGTAAACAGTCATGAAATGCCACCACAGGTCATGGTTCCTGACACAGGCAGAAGTGCCAGGCAAAGAGAAGCCATGTTCTTAGGTGATTTTAACTTAGTTGACTGCCAAGCTGTCCGGGAGGCTGGGGCCAGAGAATCACAAGTTTAAGGTCTTGTACAGTGTGAGTTCAAAGTCAGCCAGAGCAAATCTGTGAGGTGCTATCTCAAGATAAAAAGTCAGAAAGCCAACAGAGGGCTAACGATGTAGCTCTGTAACTTGCCTAACATGCGTTATGCCTAGGATTCAACCCCAGCACCAAAAACCACTCAACTATCTATATTCCTAAAAGTACATGGTAGCCAAAGACTTAACACCTTCGCTCAACTTTCTCAGATAGCACAGTGATAAACCAAGCTAAACTGTATTTCTCGAGGGAACACCATGTCTATTCCTCCTTTCTTGAATTCCCTAATGTCAAGAGAGGATTCAGGGCTTTGTCCTCATGGTTCCTTTTCCCTTTTGGCCACCAATCAATTACAGATCTGGTTGGTTTCCCACTTCACTCCACATCTGCTATTACCTCAGCATCACAGAACCACAGCCTGCTCCAGAATGGGAAAGTCCCATGGAACAGAAAGGACACTGTAACTTGGGCAGTTGGACCACCCAATGCCAATCGCACCCTGGGGTAACCCTTCCCCATCCTGATTCTGGAGATTGCTTGAGGTCCCTGCCCCTGCCACACTCCCCTCTGCCATGCCTGCTTGCACAGGTTGCTCTTTCTGCCTGGAAACTGACCTGCCCTCTTTACTTGTTCAACTGCTTTCATCTTTAAAAGGGACCATGCTTCCCCCAGATAATTCTTGCCTGAACCAACCTGACACAACTGAATATAACTGGCTCTTTCCAATAGCCACTTGGGAGGAGAGAAGAAAGCCTTAAGAAAATAAACAAGCCCCAGGGGACTATGGGCGATTTCTATGCCTATGAAAGCATATGGTCAAAGGACACCCTGATTCCAAGAAGGGTCACTGTTTGGAGAGTGAAGAGTTCAGGAAATAGTGGAGAGTGGAGAAAGAGAACATGGGGGAAGTGGGAAGAAGGAGGAGGAGGGAGTGCAGGAGCAGGAGCAGGGGCAGGGGCAGGGGCAGGAGGAGGAGGAGGAGCAGGGGCAGGAGCAGGAGGAGGAGCAGGGGCAGGGGCAGGGGCAGGGGCAGGGGCAGGGGCAGGGGCAGGAGCAGGAGCAGGAGCAGGAGGAGGAGCAGGGGCAGGGGCAGGGGCAGGAGCAGGAGCAGGAGCAGGAGCAGGAGGATGAGAGGAGCAGGAGGAGCAGGAGCAGGAGCAGGAGCAGGAGGAGGAGCAGGAGCAGGAGGAGCAGGAGCAGGAGGATGAGAGGAGCAGGAGGAGCAGGAGCAGGAGCAGGAGCAGGAGCAGGAGCAGGAGCAGGAGCAGGAGCAGGAAGATGAGAGGAGCAGGAGCAGCAGGAGCAGGAGCAGGAGCAGGAGGAGGAGCAGGAGGAGGAGCAGGAGGAGGAGGAGGAGCAGGAGGAGCAGGAGCAGGAGGAGGAGCAGGAGGAGGAGCAGGGGCAGGAGCAGGAGGAGGAGCAGGAGGAGGAGCAGGAGGAGGAGCAGGGGCAGGAGCAGGAGGAGGAGCAGGGGCAGGAGCAGGAGCAGGAGCAGGAGCAGGAGGAGGAGGAGGAGCAGGAGGTGATGATGATTCTGTGCTTTTACATTGCTACCTCTGAATAATGCCCAAATCTTAAATACGACTGTCCAAATGAACGAAATATCTGCAGTGCTCAATTTGAGTGGCATTCTGTGCAGTCTGGTTGGTAGAGGGAGTGGAGAGAAGAAGGACTCAAATATCTGAGGGAGAAAGAAAGATGCAGAGGCGAGCAGACAGTGTGGTTACAAGTGCAGCTGGGCCTTGGGAAGCTGCAGGGGTGAGACCCTGCTGACTCAGAAGGCCCTAGGGCAGACAGGCTCAGTTGGCATCAGATAAGCACAGAGACAAATGTATTCAAATCTACCCTGGGAGAACAAATCCCATACATTTATAGCCCATGGGACTGGGAAGTAATTTCGAAAATTCAGTTATCATGAACAGAAATCATGAGCAGTCCAAAGTATAGGCTATTTACAAGGAATTCAGATATGCTGCTTCCTAATGCACAGAGACTTGCACAATTGACAAAAGAGTGGGACTTGTAATTAATTTACCAAAGCACCTAAAAAAAATAAATAAATAAGCCTTCTTTGCTTATATAAAATTTGCATTGTTTATATGCAAATGAATGCTCCTGGTACAGTTTTAGAATAGTTTATTCCCTTAAGAAGGCAAACATTCGCTTTATAATCTTGTTTACACTATTCATTTGCTTTGCAAAACATTTTTTTCCCCACAAAAATCTCAAAATAATGAAATGTTAGAGCCAGAGGGACCCCAGGGATTATCTAAGAAAACCCAGGACCGGTGCTTTACAAATGCAAAGCCTGACAGAGTCCCTAACACACAAGGACATTCATGCTTGCCATTCCTGAGACCCTCACAGCCAAGCTCCTCCTTGTGGGAGATTCTCCTGTTTGGAGGTTTTTAGCTTCAGGGACAAATGTAAACAGAGCAAGAAGTTCACAAAACCCTAAGGTTTGAGGCACCACTGGGGCCCCGTAGCTGGACAGGGGGCGTGGGCAGAGACTTGTTCCCCTTTCTTCTTACAACCTGTTAAGTTCCTGCGCACATATAAGTCTCAGCAACCATATTCTCTCCTCCAACTTCCTTGAGCCTCCTCTGCCTTCACCACTTCTCTGGACTTGGAGTCTTGTCCTAGCCACTCTCCTGGATTACCTCAATGACTTCCTGATTTATGATGAAACCATTTGTCGATGGTCTGAGCCCCATGCAAAGGCTGGGGCTGTCTCTTTCTACCTCCATGTGGTCTATGTTTTTGTAAGGGCTCACAGAGCCAGTCTGTAACTTCCCCCTCATAAGGGTATCACTCAGAACACTCGTAACACATGAGGAAAATATGAGAAGGGATCAAATGGCACACCTGGAAGAAACACCCCCATTGCTCACCCACTCCCCGTTCTGAACAAGCCTGCTTCCAGCCCTTATTTTCACGGAGACTTAGAGCATCGAATCCCTACTCCTCCCCCATTTACCATTCCTATAGAGTCAAAGGATTTGTGATCAACAGTTAGGAAACTTGATTTCAAACCTAATAGCAGAGATCAGAGAGGTGACTCTGTACCTAAGAGTGAGTACTACTGTTCCAGAGGACCTGAGTTTGGTTCCAGAACCTATGTCAGGTGGTTCACAATCACCTGTAACTCCAGCTCTGAGGATCTAATACCTTCTTCTGGCTTCCAAGAGACACTCTGTCTCTGTCTGTCTGTCTCTCTGTCTCTGTCTCTCTCTCGAACGCCAGTAGCTATCAGTGGATGTTCGTGGATTGCATTGCTAACTTTTTTATCCTTGTTAATCTCTAAAACAAAGACACCAGTAGCATCCTTCTCTACAGGAGCTCCATGAAGAGAAAATGAGAAAATGCACGGTGCCCAGGACTGACTAAAAATGCTGAGATGTTTGCACCCTGCCCTTACCCTTAGTCAGCAGAAAACCTGCTGGGGTGTGTGTCTGGGTGTGTGCTATAATCTGCATAAAACAAGTGCAGAGTTTCTTTATATGCATGCGTGACATCATCATGATGCCATAGTTTTACTTATTTAACATAGGTCAATTTAAGAAGATTCTTGCCGAAGTGTTTGGCTTTTTCTACAGGTTCTTGGGGTGGAGATCTTTACCACGTCGAGGAACCTGCCCTATTGGTGATGGGACATGATAGCTTGTGATGGAAAAGTGATGATGTAGTTACAGGACAGAAGTTAGTTTCGCTTGAAAAGAGCAACTGCTCAATTAGAGGGCAGAGCCTAGAGCAGGCCTGCCCAGCCTTGGGAGTGTAGAGTGTTGGAACCAGAGCACAGTCACAGCCACCACACAATGTGACCCCTGTCCTGTCCGCTGAACCCCTGGGCTCAGCTGGCCTTCCTGAGCAAGGGCCTCAGTATGTGTCTGCGTTTCACAAGGACGGGTCACAGAAGCTCAGGGAAGGCTAACCCCAGACCTTGTCTTCAACACCTTCTCATTTGCCTGGTTCCCACTGGTATCCACATAGAACTAATCAAAAGCCTAACTTTTCCTGACTGCTGAGAGTCCTTCCAGGATCATTGCACTAGAGGCAACAGTGGGAACTCATAGATGCGTTGCTAATGAGAAGTACCGGTGCGGGTAGGGGCCCCGGGGCTTACAGCTGGTGTTTGATGTGCAGGTCTGCTGAACACTGTAAAGTGTGCACCAACCTTGGGCAGTGTTAGAATTGGCTGGCACAAGCTTAGGTCATTCTTGGAATTATTATTATTATTATTATTATTATTATTATTATTATTATTATCATACAATTATGATTATTTATTTTTATTTTTACTCCAGAGCCCATCATGTAGCATGCACATTGAAAAGGTTCAAGGTGCTAGCTAGATTGGGAACTTCTCTGCAGGGTATCATTGACAGAGACACTTTGGTAGCTGTCACACTGAAGGCTTCATTTTCAAATGTCTAAACCCAAAACCTCAGCACAAGCCACCTCTGTGGCCTTGCCTCAGTTTCCTGCCCATAAAATGGGTATACTATAGCGATGCATAGACTTCACCAGGATGCTGTGAAGACTGAGCTACTAAACGAAAGGGCTATGTGGCTGGTACCCGAGAAACTGCTATTCTTTTTATTCATCGTGTATGTGAACCTCAGTTTTAGGCTGAGTTGACTGTGAGTCTGAGGTGACTGGCAGGTGTAGGCACAGGAGCTTGAAGCAGAGGTAACTTCTTGAGACCAAGGACAGGTGTGGTTCTGTCTGCCCTATGGGGTGTGATGAAAGGGGCAGGAAGATGGCAGATGGGAAGGATGCCAACTGTTTGATGGATACGCCATAGTACTCCTGCTAAAGAAGGCTTCGCCCCCAGTACGGTATCCGCAGCCTCATGTGGCTATTGAAGTATAAACAATGTAAGTTAAATGCTATCAAGTGGTAGTCAACCCCCACACCAGCTGCATGGCTAGTGCCCACAACTGTACACAGCTCTACTACCGTGCTATAGAGTAGAGACAAAACTTTCACATCACCACAGAAGTTTCTAAGGACAGAGCAGGCTGGGGCCACCAAATGTCTCTTCAATTACATCTGCTTTGCAACTTAAACCACAAGTGCTGTCTTTCTTAGTTTTTAAAGCTATGGGCGTTAGTGAGTTTCTTCTAGGCTCCACTCCACAGTTACCTGTTAGCAGCCAGGTGTGCCTGACTCACTATAAAAAGGGCTGCCTGCCCTCTCCTCTCTCTCTTGCTCTTTTTCTCTCTTCTCTCTCTGTCTTCTCTAACCCCATTCCCCTCCCCCTTCATGTGTTCATGACTGCTCGCTCTCTCTCTCTCTCTCTCTCTCTCTCTCTCTCTCTCTCTCTCCCTCTCTCTCTCTCTCTCTCTCTCTCCCTCTCCCCACCTCTCTCTCTCTCTCTGTCTCTATTACGCCCTCAACTCCCCTCCCCATGCCCTGAATAAACTCTATTCTATTCTATACCTTCCAGTGGCTGGTACCTCAGGGGGAAGGGATGCCTCAGCATGGTCCCGCAGAGGCACCCTCTTCCCCCACACCATACCATGCCTCCACCAAACACCAAACACATCCCTGGCCCTTTCTTTCTTTCTTTCTTTCTTTCTTTCTTTCTTTCTTTCTTTCTTTCTTTCTTTCTTTCTTTCTTCCTTCCTTCCTTCCTTCCTTCCTTCCTTCCTTCCTTCCCTTCCTTCCTTCCTTCCTTCCTTCCTTCCTTCCTTCCTTCCTTCCTTCCTTCTTTCTTTCTTTCTTTCTTTCTTTTTTTCTTTCTTTCTTTCTTTCTTTCTTTCGATAAAACACAACAGTATGAAACATTCATTTTTTTCTCACACATAAAAAAATGAAATGAAGAAACAGTGGGTGATTTTTAAATAGATGAACCTGCCCACCTGGCCTCCACCTTGCTCAAGTGCTTTCGTCTTCAGTAGAAGAGAAGTTGACACTCCTTCTGAAATAGTGTGTGCCCCTGTTCAGCTCACGGTCAAACCTCCTGTAAAGCATGGCTTCTGAAAATCTGGGGGCCTGGCAATACCAACTGACTCCTGCAGTGCTCAGGGCAGAGACGGTCTGCTGCAGACTGAGGAAGGCTATGCCCAACACTGGTCTGGGACAGAATGGATTAAGGCTGCAGAGATGGAGCAGCAGAAGCCCAGGACGGAGCCGGTAGGAGTGAATTTGGATAAAGTTAGATGGAAGGACAGTGTTAACTGCCCTTTAGAAGGAAGTGTGGGTGAGTTATACCTGAGAGAACAGGACCTGTGCCATCCTGATGGCAGAGACATTGCTAAGCTGGGATGCAGAGAGAGGGAGGCATCAGGAAGGTGAAAGCACTGAGAATTTTCACCCTTGTAGGAGACCCTGGGGTCAACTCTAGTATCCCAGTTGCCTGGCTGGTGCTAGCAATAGCAGAGGCATAATAACGTAGATTATTACAACACATTTGGGCAATAATTAGATCTCACCCATCAAACCTGATATGGGTTTGCTTTCTGCAACACAGAGAGAGGAAGGCTGACCATGCAAGAATGTACCACAAAATGGCGGCTTCACAGTGCCATTGCATCTCCCTGTGCCTCAGTCTCATCATCTGCTCAGTGAGTAGGAAGATGAACCATTCTAGAGCCCCTCTTTCTCTCCATGTACTGATGTCCTGTGGCTTTCACAAGGGCAGTACAGTAGAGACAAACCCAACCCTGTCTGCTATTTGCTTCCAAGTTCAATGATTTTTGGCGAGTCTTGTCAACAATGACCATGTACACCAAAATGGCAAATCCACGGGGTGAATTCTGCACCAACTTTCTCTCCCTCCAGCATCACTGAGTACACGCCAACCAGCACCCAGCTATAACACAGCAACCTTCACTGACATGTATGTCCTTATATCCAACACCCAAAGCTGCCAGCACGTTTGATAAAAAGAGCCAAACTCTCTCTTATCCATGTACAGAGGAAGTCAGTGAGATCACACAGCACATCTGAGAGCCTGTGGTCTGCTGTGACATTCTCTAGGTCACCCAGATCTGGACCAAAACAAAAGAAAGTGCAGCTTACAGAGGACAAGATCTACAGTGTCTCTGGTAGGGGAACTTAGCCTTTCAAACGACTATCCTATCCTTCCTACTGTCTCAGGAAGATGTGTAGGGCATAGAATATCACCTCACTTTCTATATCAGATGACAATAGCAAATTATTTCAGCTCTGAGTTGTAGTTCCACAATCTCTAAAATGGGTATACAACATGTGTGTAAGACATTAATGATGAATAAGCAAAATAATTAGCGACCTTTACAAGTAGTTGATTCACAGTGAAAACAGCTACTGACATGGAAACTGTTATGCTTTGAACTTCATATTATCAGACAATCACACCATTCACCCACTAAGATGTTCTTCCACATTTAATTAAGAGTGGATAATGGGACCCACACATTTGCTAGCTAAGTAACGCATCATCAGTCATGTTTCCTTACATGATCATTCTGTCACAACAGACTTTCAAACATTGAAGGAGTCCCAGCTCAGGTACAGAAAGCAAGATTCTCATCCACACGGCAGTGCCAGAGCCTCATGAGGAGGCAGTCTGGAATGCAAAGGGCAATGGAGCCAGAGATGTGGCATGAAACACGGAAAAGCAGGAGGCACCAAATGAAGGAGCCCTGATGTCTCCTGTCTCAAGACTGTCCTGACAAATGGCATGACTTATTCATTTGATTTTAAATTTGTTTGTTTGATTGATATTCTCTGTGTAGCCCTGGCTGTCCTGGAACTCACTTTGTACACCAGCCTGGCCTCGACCTCAGAGATCTGACTGCTTCTGCCGCCTCCCGAGGGCTAGCATTAAAGGCTTGCACCAAGCCAAGTCTGGAATGTGCCATCTGACTTCCATGTTCCTAGTAGGTTATGAAAGGGACACACTGTTAAATGAAAGCTATATATGGAGTCTGAAACCTCCCGACACATGCTCTTGGGAGCCTTGTTCTCAGGCCTGTGCTAAGTTGAGGATGTGGAACCTACAGGAATTGGCTGCCTGATAGAAGTGGGTCTTGAAGCATGGGCCTTTGAAGGTCAGTGCATAGCACCAGTTTTGGATGTTCACTGCTGCTTGGTCTGTTTTGCTGTGAACAGAGGCTCCATCCTCTGTATCTGTTGCCCTGGAGAGATTGCCCCACCTTGCTTTCCCATGGTGGACTGAATACCCTGAAACCCTGAGGCAGAAGAAATCATTCCTCTTCTTAGACATTTCTTTAAAGTATTTAGTCACACAGATGCCAAAATAGCTAATCTAGGAATTAAACCTTGATTACTTTGAAAACGTTGTACAGATAGGAAAAGAGACAGAGAAAAAAAAAAAGAGAGAGAGTGTCACTTCAAGATTCGGATTCTACCGCTATGAACCAAAAGCTGGAAAAAGGCTCCCAGAACAGGCCTTTTCATGCGCATGTCAGTGGGACACTGCCCGCTGACACATGGTGACTCTCTGGTCTCCTGAGTACTTCAGTAGCACATTTCTGTGGCTAAATGCCCCTGGGATGGCCACAGTCATTAAGGTCAAGAGTAAGGTGTGCTGACAGAGAGCCTAGTGCGAAGATGAGGTTGAGAAATACTGTACGTGGATTCACGAGTTTCCCGAGACATTGCTGTTTCCTCACTAAACCCAGTGGAAATAGTCAATGAGTCTGTCCATCTTCACTCTCCATCTCTATGGCCTGCTCTAGCTATAGAGCACTGCGCCGATTAACCCCAGTGCAACTCCACCTTGCATGGAAGCCTCACACCTCCCAGTGGCCCGAACGAGGGGCAAGGCCCTTGCAGGAAAACTTGCAGAGAAGTAAAACTGCTGGGCCCGGGGAAAATGAAAAGGCAGTGCAAGGAGGGACCATAGGGACCTCACCCTCACCGCAGATCTGTCTCTGTAAAATAAAGGACAAGGAAATGGAAAAGGAGAATGGAGTATGTTTGGTGGAAACACACCCACTGTGCCAGCTCACCCTTTTCAAGAGACCTGAGAGTGAGTCACTTTCACAAACAAAAAGAATCCTCTTGGGCTATGCCTTTTGCATAAAATTGGCTTCTGTAGAAACATTCACTGGAGTTTAGCTCAAAGTGTGAGCAATCGAATTCTAGGTGTTGGGATTGATTGGTTCTCATACTCTATAACTATGTGCTTTTGGTAATAGACAAAAAGAAATTGATTAGGGAAAAACTCGGGGCTTGAAAAACAAGATACCCTGATTAAAATTCATACTGACACTGCATCCTGCACTGGTGGGTCCTGATGGGGAAGAAAAATCTTTGCTGTTGTTGTTGTTGACTTTGATAATACTGAGGAAGAAAGACTGAAGAAATGAATTGCACTCGTGAGGTCCTCAGAGGAAACCCTCAATTCCTGAGACAGCGTAATTATCTGCTTCTAGCCCATGACCTTTCTTTGCTGGTGACTGGCTGAGTGGGGCTCTGTGAGGATTGCAGATGCCAGGCAATGGTCTGCACCTAACCAGTTGCTACGGGAATGTAGGTTATCTATAGCACACAGGAGTGGCCAGGAATATAGCTCCCCGCCACTTCCACAGAGCCTCTGAATAGACACGTTCTGCCTGCAGTGGCTGTTCTGACAGAGGACTCTGCTTCCAAGCATCCAAAGCATACAACGGGATGCAGGGCAGAAGATAGGCTGCTGCTGTGCTGTGGTGACGAGGAGTCGGGGACATTTCTTCAGGTGCATCCTTTGCCCTGTGTGGATGAACTCTCATTTCTAGATGGCAAAACAGCTTCTGTTTTTAAACAGCCAATTAGACATCTGTGTGTGACATCTAAATGGACCGCTTGACTGGTTCATGCATGTCCCTGTCTCCCCATCTGTGTGTGCCATCCAGCCTTGGTGATCTCATAAACCACAGGGGTACACCCCCTCCCCTTGCTCCTTTGTTGATGTTTCTTCCCTTTTTCCCCAGCTCCTCTTAGTCTCTCACAGCCTGGCTCCCTGACCTAAAATTTAGAGACCATTAATCGGCAGCTCCGCGCTGGCACCATGAAAGCTTTTTACTGGCTATTGGAAATAAAGGAAACCCTAGACTGTTGGAAAAGATGTGGGCCTAGATTAGAACTGGGACTTGAGTTTTACCATCTCCCAATCAATCACGTGACTGGGGAAAATGGTCTTTGCTTTTTGTCAGCCCGGTCCTCTCAAATATCAAATGCAGCCATCCTGATATTTGCCATTTCTGTAAACTTAGAGCCATGAACTGTTTTCGTGTGAATGGAGACGTAGCAGGAACTCAAAGTGACAGAAACTAGTATCTTATAGTTTGTATGCACAACGGTGATCATTGGAATAAGTGAAAGATACATCACTCCAGACACAGGTAAAGACAATGAAAGTCAGAAGTCTACCAAGAACAGAGGCCATGGGAAGGACAGGCCCAGCCACTTACCCCTCAATAACTTGGATGTTGTGATTGCCAAGGAAAGCAGCAAGCAGGTCCAGCAAGAGATAAGGCAAGGGGACTGGACCTTACTAATGAGCTCTTCAGAGGGAACAAAAGAATCTGTGCAGCTGGAGCTGAGGAAAAGAGGGGAGAAGCTGACAAGGGGACAAAGACGCGCCTGAGAGGAGTCAGGTGCCTGTAGCCCTGTAGGCTTTCCTGTATGCCCCGATTTTTATGCAAACAGAATGGAAAGCTGGCCCAGTGGGTGGGCATCCAAGTGGTAGCTCAATCACTAGTGAATTAAAAGAAGGAGATTAAAAGGATGCTGGGCTGGGCTGGGCTGGGCTGGGCTGGGCTGGGCTGGGCTGGGCTGGGCTGGGCTGGGCTGGGAGTTGGGGGTGAGGAGGAAGAATGCTACACAGCACTTAGGTGTGCCTTCCTGAAAAGAAAGTTTATAATATGCCGTTTCCAAACCTTTGCACAGTCATCCCTTTCTTTCTCTTGAGACTGTGTGATTGACATGTAAAATTCTGATGGGAAGATTTTGTATCGACTGAATATCTAAGGCAGCAGAAATCAAGTTCATAACAAATTCATGCTGCTGTGCTATGGGTTTTTTGGCGTGTGGCTGGTTCAAGGGCTACAGGTGAGGCATAGGTCCCAGCATGAGGATGCTCTTGACTAGTCTATATCAGTATGCTAGTATACGAATAGTGCCAAGTGTAGTATATCCTACATAGCTTTAAGAGAATATAAAAGAGATTTCTCCCAGAAGCCACAGAGGAAGTCCAAGGCAGGATGAGGTTGGCTGGGTCCTTGACCACTTGATAACAAGCTTGTTTATAGCCATTCTAGACTGTCGAACTGTGCTTGTTTGTTTGTCAGTTTGGATTTCTGGCTTCTCCCCAGAAACGTCGTGACAAACACAGATGCTGGATGAGAAAGCCCATTCCTATATAAGGTTGTTGATTGACTTCGGGGGTGGGGTGGGGTGGGGGAGGTAATTAGAACAACTCTGGAGGAAGAAAGACAAGCTCATAACTTCAACATTTGTGCTGTCTGTTGATGGTTGTACAAAACTAGGCCGGAGAGGTAACAAAAAGTACCATTTTGTTCATGTGAACTTTCACCAAGTCTGTTTCTCTATATAATGCTTCCCTTTGAGAATGGCTCCTTTAGAGGACCTGAGCTAGGAATCTGGGAACTAGAGAATCTGGGAACAATGACACTGGTGGTCTAGTAACTCTATTCTGGCATTTCAAGCCCTCTCCCAGCTTCTGCACATTCACCCTTAATGCCCTCCGGAAGGGCACTCACCTGCGCATCACCTAAACCTATCCTTGTTTCTTACCATATCCTCAAACCAACCTTTGTTTAGGAGGAGAACAGTTCTCACTGGGTCTTTTCCCTACTTGGAGCATTTCAATCTCCTCGCCCTGCTTTAAAGGCTCTGACTTACACGCTACTTCAATTGGCTACTGAACATCTCATTCCTCCTGCCAAATGTTCCAGCCACAGTGAGCTCACAGCTCCCCTCCAATGGAAAAGCTTTCAGGGCCACCCTTTGTCAGTTCTCCTGCTCAGCCAGAAATCCTGTGGCTTCCTGGGTCAGAGGTGGCCCCTGAGAGTGTAGACCTGCAGCTCAAGTGAGAATAGTATGTGAAGGGCCCCAGTGTTGAACCTGCCTGCTCTGCCCAGCTTGTTTCCAGATCATAACCCGGTTGAACAGAGATGATAAGTCCTTTCCTGGAAGACAAGAGTTGTGCTAGAGAAACTGTGACTATTTATCAAGGAGTCCTGCTTTCTACATACAGCGGTCTAAGGTAGCAACAGTATACCTGCTCTCTCCCTCTCCCTTGCTTTGTGTTAGCCTTGAGGTCTGGCAGCTCTCCCTGTTCCCATTTGCTTTCACATGCACTTTCTCTAATAAAACTTTTGCATATCTAATCTTCTCCTTTGCTTCTCAAAGGAGCCAGTCATAGTCTAATACAATGACCTCATGTCTTTATTATAATGATGATGTCTTATATATCTCTAGGTCCATATCAGTAGTTTGCTACCAACTAAAAAACTGCTTACTACATAGTAAGTTCTTGATAAATCATGTTGAGATCAATAAACAAATGTTTCTGGATTGACTAAATTAATACCTATGTGGATGACTTACAGAAAGTTGAGGGCAGGGGTAGAAATCAAAGGCTATAACAAACATTGAAGGGGAAGAGAAAAAAGAAAAAAAGAAAATACTAACCGGGAAGGAATGGCTAAGAAAGATTCCAAATGTGTCTGTTGCGATTTGCATTGAAAGTATAGTTCTAACCAAGCATTCAAAGTTTGGTAACTTTGTTGTCTATTGCACCAGTTGTATGATTATGTGATTTTAGGCATGAGAAGAAAGCTGTGTGGCTTGTAGCAAGGAACTTACAACTGTACTTGTAAGATTGGGCAGATTGGAATTTGCCAAAGAGTCTCAAACAAGCAAAACAAAAACAAAAACAAAACAAAACCACCACCCCCACTTTAAATATCAGGAGAGTAAATACCAGGTTGTCAAGAGGAAGGGGATTTCCATGAAATGATGTAATCTTATAGCTTACCATGAATGGATCTTGTTAGGTACATGCTACATTTTAAGAACTACAATGTAATCCATGATGGTATCTGTAATTACAACTATTCTATGTTCAAAGCAGAGGCTGTGATGTCAATATTTACAAACTGGAATTCAAATCTTGTGTTTTCTTCTAGATGTGTGACTTTGAAATGATTGGGATCTTCTAGAGCATTCATTTTTCTACCCCAAAAGGAGAATTTGAACCTTCTTTCAGTATTTTTGAGGACCCAGTAAGTCATACATTGTGTGATGGTTTGAATAGGTTCATCCCTGATTCACATGTTTGGGTGCTTGGCCTATATAGGAAGTGCCTCTATTAGGAGGTGTAACCTTGTTGGAGTAGATGTGGTCTTATCAGAGGAAGTGTGCCACTACCACTGTCAAAGGCAGGTTTTGAGATCTCCTATGTTCAAGCTATAACCAGTGACACAGTCTCCTGCTGCCTGTGGATCAAGATGTAGAACTTTCAGCAAATCTGCCTATTTGCCACTATGCTTTCCTGCCATGACAACAATGGACTGAATCTCTGAACCTGTAAACCAGCCCCAATTAAATGTTGTCCTTTATAAGCAGTGCCTTGGTCATGGTGTCTCTTCCCAGCAATAGAGACCCTAACTAAGAAACATAGGTATTATACAAATGGCATCTGTCACATGAGCAAGGTTCATTCACCACTGGCTAAGGAAGCTGGTGAGACATCTCAGATGTCTGAGAGGAAGTGACTCCCTGCAGAGACTCTCAATAACCCTCTTATTGCAGTTGGCCTATCTCACTATTTCTTCAACTCTGGTACAACAGGGTCTGAGAAACTTCCCCAATGCACTTCCCACGCTCTGGTAATCCTGCCAGTGGTCAATCTCCTGTGGCCACTTTACAGGAAGCGGCCCAGTGCTCCCTGGATCCCTGCAAAATAGATAAATCTTCCTATGCTAGTTGTGCTTACAACACTGGCAGACTCAATCTACTGATGTTCAAGGGGAAATGCAGATGACACCTCCCTGACCCATGAGAGAAGTGCGGTGACGTGGATAACATGCCCATACCTTTTTTCCCCTCATACTCCTCTCTCCAAGAGGATGCTGTTAAAAGACATCATGACTACATGTCTTATAACGTAAAGCATTTTGACTTACAGTTCAGAGCTTTAGTCCACTGTCATCATGGCAGGAAGCATGGCAGCACATGAGAGAACACAGTGATAGATAAAGAGCTGCATCTCCGTGTGGATCAATAGACAGCAGGAAGAGAGTAAGGTACTGGGCCTGGCTTGAGCATCTGAGACCTCAAAATCCACCCTCAGTGACACACTTCCTCCAACAAAGCCACACCTACTCCAATAAGTCCACACCTCCTAATAGTGCCACTCCCTATAAGACTATGGGCACCATTTTCATTTAAAACACTACAAGGAGGATCTCTATTGCTTCATATCTGCAAGATTTAATGTATTTCTGACCAGTAGAAGAAAGTTGAAGTGGTGGTGTGTGATATTGCTGATTTGGTCACAAAAGGAATTGTATCTGACCCTTTGTTCTTTGTCTTAGAGTGCTTTATACTCTGGAAGAAACAGGCTGTTATCATGCAGAGATTCTGCTGGTAGCTGCTTGAGTCCCCAAGGCACCAGACCAAATAGGCTTTGACTATTACCCTAGATCACATCATGATATTCTTCCTGATCCAGTAACACATTATCTCTTGCTTTGAGTTGATCCTATTTGGGGTAATTTGTTACATGGCACTAGATAGTTAATAAAGAACATGTTTGAGTATGCCAGTGTTTTGAAGTTTGTTAAACATAAAAAGCAATATCTTGTGCTTTAAGCCTCTGGGACTCTTGAGCTGACAGCTTTGGGACTTGAAAGTGATTTGAAAAAGAAAACTAGAAGCCATGTCTGACTCACCTCAGTCAATAAGGTATTTGTGCTGGCTGCAGATGTCTCTGAGCACCCAAGTAAAGGTGAGTACATTCACGTGGGAGCCCATGCCTGTGGTTACATCGTCCTCATAGTAGCTCCACTGGAGATGTAGGGAAATCACCACTGTCTGTGTCACAGCCATATTAAGTGAACCATTGCCAAGGAATGCTTTATAGACAATGAGAGATGTGGATGTCAGGTCAATCTGTGGCTTCTGAACTCCATGACCTGCATGATCCCTCTATGTTGTTGTCTATACATGAATCCCTTCTGTGACAGTAAAAATGACCAACTTGACAGGATTGAGAATCACCTAGAACACCAGCTTCTGTTACCTAGATGATCTAGATTAGATTAACTGAGGTAAATAGATCCATCTTAATTATGGTTGGCTCCATTCCACAGGCTGGAATCCTGAAGTAAATAGAAAGGAAAGAGCAAGCTGTGTACTGGCTTTCGTTGATGTTTTTCTTGCAATGTGGCCAGCTGTCTCAGCTTCACACTGCCATCGCTTGCTGACTATGATGGATTGTATCCTCAGACTGTGAGCCAAAATCAACCCGTTCTTTCTTAATTGCGTTTGCTGGGTGTTTTACCACAGAAACCAGAAATGTATTATTTGTAAGTCTTAATGTTCCAGGTATAAGCAGAGTTTAATGTTCCATTCTGGTGGGATCTTCAATGACCAGACTGTCAAGAGAAACATGTAATACTGGCCATTCCTATGACATTTTACTCTTGATCCAACAGGCATAAAAGGAGAAAGATTGTGGCATAAAATCGATGTGCATTGCATGTGAAGTTGAGAAGGGGTAAAGGGATGGTCGGTCTGTGACCTTGACAGGATCTACAATCATCAAGAAAATCCCCCTGTGAATGCCTTTAAGGGATTATCTAGAGTAGATTACCCGAGGTGGAAAGACCCACTTTATGGGTTGAACCATTCCACATGAGCTAGAATCCCAGACTGAATTAAAAAGGAGAGGGCAAGTTGACCACTGGTATTCATCATTCTGTTTCCTGACTGCAGAAACAATGTGGCAAACTGCTGCAAGCTCTTGCTTCTCCATCATGAAGAACTCCATCATGATGAACATCATGGCTCCCTGGAACTGGGAGCCAAGAATGGACTGTGGACCTTTGAACTGCAAGCCAAAATAAACCCTACTCCCTTAAGTTGTATTTGTCAGATACTTTTTTATAGCCAAATCTAACATCTTAGCTAATACAATGAAGAAACAATGTTATCTCTTTTACTACAAGACATGCAAAAAAGGCAGGGGTAGAGAAGGCCTCACCTCTACTTTCAACTGATCATCAACTTCAGTGTCACCACTGACTTCTGCCTCTGTTTTAGTAGTGACCTATTAGTGCCTTGTAAACTATACCATGGTTCCTCTTCTGTGCATTCTGCTTGTTTTCCACCTCACCTGCCTCCTTTCAGATGCTTCTTAATCAAATCAGATCTCCTTCACCATCTTTGCCATCCATAGCAGAAACAGCATCAAGTATCTGTTATGCACTTTCTGTAGTGAGTCCTGTCTTCATATTGATAGGAAACTTCTTATTATACCATTCAACAGGTACTGAAACCCTCACTTCACGGATAAAGATACTGACTAAGAGTGGCTAAGCTGCTTTTCCAAAGCACATAGCCATGGAGGTGACGTTGGGACATGGTACAACATCAACATCCATGTCTTCCATCAAGAAAGCTATGCTGCCTTTTCTGTAGGCTTTCCTCATTTCTTCACGTACAACATAATCTATGTGCACACCCTCTGCCTCCCTCCCTCACCTCAGTGGGATTCCTATAAGCCTGGCTCTCCTGCCCTGCCTCCCCTTACAATCTCCTATTCATTTCTCCCTACCTACCCCATCTTCCTGTTTTTCTGGCTTCTCCACAAACTGCATTTGCTCATCAATGGAGCCCATATCCATATTTCAAAAATGCTACTTAGACTTCATCTCATTGGATTTCGCTTTGATACTTCCTTCTTTTCAGTCTGTCCAGGATTTTGACAATACAGACAATATTACCCTCTTAATATTGCCATTTCATCTTTTCATCCCACACCTGAATTTTGTGATTTTTCTGGGATGCCATTCTTGCTTGCTTCTCTTCTCACAATGTGTCTTTATGATTCACTATCACCTGTGCTATTATTAACTGCTGCTGCATATGGGTTCTCAAAATCCATATGCTGCATATGGGCTCTCAAAATCCATATTCCCACTTTCATCAATACTTCCTTTTAGTTCTTGTGCTTTCATTGAAAAAAACAAACAAACAAACAAACAAGCAAGCAAAAAAACCAACCAACCAACCAAAAAAAAAAAAAAACCCCATAAAAACCTTCTCTTATGATCTACAGACTCCTCAACTTTCTTATGAACAAAAGTGACCTTATGACTTCTCTTTCTCTCTTTCGACCTAGCTTCCTTCTTTCCTCAAGCAATACCACCACCCTAGAAGTCTGCAGTTGTCTCATGACTCACTCCTTTCTTGCTTCTCCTCGCGGTGTTGTCAGTGTCTTACATAACAGTCCTTCCAGTCCTACGACTCACCAATTCAGAAGCAGGATACCTGCCTGGACTTTGCAGTACTTTCTTAATTGTTTCTTGTTCTGTAAAAATGTGTATATATGGGCAAGAGGGAAAGGGGTGTTGTAGGATATTGAACACACTAGGTAAGTAGAATAACATTTAGGTCCAACTCTGGACTTGACTTTTCCTTCTCAAGACTAACTTTCTTCTGTGTTATCCCATCACCTCTGTAGACAGGCGTGACACTACAGGCGCGATCACTAGCTCCCACCCCTTGCTCATAGCTCAAGCCTATTTATCTCTTTTGTCTGCATCCCAAGACATTTTCTAGATTGTTTGAAATATTTGTCGCTACTTAATGGTATCGTTCAGAGTTCCCTTTTAAAAAATATAAGTCAGTCTCAATCAATAGAACAGAACTTCAAAACCTCAAATAGCATCTTCTCTTTAAAGCTTCCTACAGAGCAGGCAGGGCCCCCATGGTATGCTTTAGTGCTTCCCCAGTTTGACATTATCTGCCTGGTTTTAGCATTCCCCATTTCTGACTCTAACACTGGTTCACAGGGTATATCTTCTGGATGCCAGCCTCTTCTAAGTGCTAGGGAGACAGCAGTGAACAAAACCCATAGAATCTTTGCACCCATGTAAATTTACTGTATATCCAGAAGGAGACATGCTAGAGACAGAAAACAGACAGTCAGACAGGGGCATATTGGATTGCATAGAGCTCTCGGACCCACCGGTAAGTACACCTCCAAATAGGGTAAGAAACTTCAGATTTATGTGGGGTAGACTCTGACCTGGGTCATGTTTTAAACGCTCGCCCCAGTTGCTAGATGGAAAACAGCCATAAAATAGAAAATGGGGCATGGAAGCCAGCCAGGAAGCTGTCATGAGGAGTAGCAGGAAGAGTGACTGCAGGCTGGGACTGTAGAGCCAGGAGTAGAGAAAGCGGGGCACAGCCAGAGCTTGTGGCAGGCGTCGCAAGACTTTTTCTTAGGAAGTTGTATAAATGCAAGAGAGGAAGCAAGGCTAATGACCAGACTTTTGTGTTGAGCTTCTGGCTAGGTGGTAGTGCTGGGTCGAGATACAGGAGACTGGAGGAAGAAGCATCGGTTCCAGGGGTTGGGGAATCTCAAGTACCACGTGGGAAAGCCTGTGGAGTATCTACACGGATGGCTTGTTTGACATAAAGATTTTCAGGTGTGTGTATATTATGCGCGCGCGCGCGCGCGCGCGCACGCACACACACACACACACACACACACACACACGTGGGGGGGGGGCTTGATTAAATTTTTTTAATTTAAGTATAAAAACAGAGAAAAGGAGCAGGCACCCTAGGAATGAGCTCTTTGATCCCTTTATGGCTATTTACTTCTGCTGTCAGTAATGGCAGATGAGCCACTGGAGCTGGGCAGAGTTGATTCAGTCCTGACTTTATACTTCGCATCCCCTGAAATCTGCCACATTCCCCAGTCCTCCCCCCAGCTATACCAGGGAGCTCCCGGACGGACACTGCCAACAAGCCACCCCTTCCCGGAAGTCTTCAGTTCCACACATTCACAAGTGGCTAAGAAGTTTTTTCTTTCTCTTATTTTTTCTTATTCTTTCTTTTGAATGATCTTCCATAATCCCGTCAAACTTTAAATATATACATTGAGAGTATAAAAGAGACAATCTCATAGAGAAAAAAGGGATATTTTATCACAGCTGCTTATCATGAACAATTCATATAAATAATACTCCTTCCAATCGTAGATGGTCAGCCTTCCATGAGAGCCCTGGCATGCTTCCCTGCACCACAGTGAAAATAGGGACAAGGTTCTTTTCTTTTCTTTACCAATCATTTCACGTATGAGGACACAACCCCTATTTCTTCAGGTCATATATGAATTGCTTAGTATCCTGGGTACAATTTGTTCTAGGCGTACATCAATAAGCTGCACATGTAGTACTCAGATGTGCTCAACAAAGGCACATGGCTCGGGTTAGCTTACCTTCTAACAGCCTTTGTGTGTATTAAAGCAAGTAGCTGGGGCTGCACGCATGCTCAGGCTTCACTGTTTCGTGGAATGGCCAAGGTGCTTCTATGCATTGATCTTTACTTTGACATGTAGCCACTTAGCTCGCTGCCTGGCATTGTTGCTCTACTCATGCCTCTAGGCTGCACCTCATTTCTAGAATTCTCTTCCTATGGATCTGTCTGTCCTCTGACCAGCACATGTGATTTATACACATAAACACCAGACTCTGCTGAAGCCACATCACTGAGGCTGAAGGTGGTAAGAACTGGTGTTATGTGCAGCTTCTACTTGAGGGCTCTGACTTGTCCTTACTCCTGACTCTAAACTTTAATAAAAGACACACCTCAATCAGCTCCCATAATTACATAAGGTCAAATTTCTAGTGTACATAAGAGGTGGGGAGGGGGAAGGGGGAGAAGGGAAGGGGGAGGGGGAGAGGGGAAGAGGGAGAGGGAGAGGGGAAGGGGGAGAGAGGGAGGGGGAAGGGGAGGGGAAGAGGGGGGAGGGGGAGAGGGGGAGGAGGGAAGGGGGAGAGGGAGAAACCTTACTACAGGTGCCTCCTGTTTGACCTTTCCTGTAATTGGACCCTCAAAGATAAGCTATTCCCTTCTTTCTATTTCTGTCTCTGTTTCTTGTTTCCTCTCCCTCCATCCCCTTCTCTCCCCTCCCTTTTCTTTCATATCCTTTTGCTTCCTTCTCTACTGCATAGAATACACCAACTGTTTCCCCAAACAGAAGACGCCAACATGCCCTCTTTAAGCTCTAGTCATATCTACGAGCTAGGTTTCTTCTCCAACTACTATAGAATATTCCACTTGGATAAAACATCATAATTCTGAGGTAAAACGTCTAAACTCAGTTTATTGTTTAACTGACTCCTATAACTGCAATCACCATCACTGTTCCTCCCACATCTCAGGCTAGGTATGCAAACCTTTGGGTCACCTTCAGCATTATGATTCCCAGTATGGTTCCTCACAATGGAGACATTGGCACTGGTCAGGGGAGAGCCATGGGTGGTAGTTTGAACAGAATGCTCACTTCCACAAGAAAAATTTCTATTTTTATGTATTCTACGTGCTGCTGTTTTAAAGTGTGCTCATATACAGTCTACATGGCATCCAGCACATCACCAATGCCATGTCATTTATCTCATAGGCAACATCTGTGGGGCACACAGGGTATCACTGCTAAGCATCACCTTGCCTTCTTGTCCATCCCAGCTTTTGTGATCACCATAACATGACCCAGATGGTCTCAAGTGTCACAGTGCCTCCCCGGCCAAAATCCATGACCACCCTTAAAAGACAACGACCCTCCAACTTGGCCTTTTCAAGATTTTATTTCTAGATTTTGCACCTTCCCTGAATGGTCCTTAGTCCTTATTTCTAAAGCCTTAATATGTTTTCTTTCTGAGAAGATAATTTCAAAATAGGTCACTACACTTCTTTTCCTTTGTCACATACATGTGCCAGTAAACAATATCTGCATGTCCTTCAGGTGCATACATGTTGGTCATGGGTGAACACATATATCCCTCACAGATGCACAAGCTATTCTCTCCCTGAGTTGTATCATCTGCTCCCTGCTCATCCATCTCAGCAGCTTCTAGGACACGGTGACTCCCAAGTCTGTATCTCTGCCTCCCATTTCCTCTGAAGTCCAGACCCAGAATCCTACCTGCCCAGCATCTTCGCTGTCTACTCCTAGACTTCTTAAGTGCATGTTTCCCAAACCCAGTTCCTACTTGGTGCCTAGCTTAGGTTAATCTCATCTCAGCATCTTTTCTCAAGTCCCCAGCTATATGTTCTCCCTCCCCACAGTTCCTTAATTCTTATATAAACAACTTTTGTGTATCAACATTTAAATGTTCTTAAATTATTATACTATTAATTTGTTCTCTTCAGTTATCTATAAGGCCTCTCTTCCTGAAAGCAAGAATCACTCTTTAATTTTGCTACATTCTTACAAAAATCTATAATTATATGGACCTATAGTATATGAGCATGCTTGAGTTGATTCATTCTCAAGCATTAAGTGACAGAGGAAGGACCCAGCTATACCCACTGTCTAAATTTAAAGGCAATGGTGGCAATTCACTGTTTAGTTCTACTTGTAAGAAACTGCATAGATGTGGATCCCAGTCCCAACTGATACATCTATAAAAGGAAGCTAAGAGAACACTGAATATGTAGAGCTAAAAGACTCTAAGAGTCAGAAGATTGGGGAGTTTGCTATGAGACTGTCTTCTAGGAGTTTCAAAAGCAGTAGCCATAAACTTTCACTTACACAATTACCTAACCATGAAGTGAACAAGGACAACAATGAGAGACTTGTTAATGTGGACGGGGAAAGATCAAGAGGGCTCAACCCTACACAAAGAACTATAGATAACTGAGGAAAACTAAGAGCATGAGAGTCTTCCTCAGGAAAGAGAATGCCAGTTGATTATCCAATATATAATGGTGAAGATGTAACTATGAATTATATAGACTGGGCAGATTGTGTATATATGCATATATGTGCATATATATATTTATATTCTTTCATTGTTGTTGCATATGTGTATATATATATATATATATATATATATATATATATCCCAGCTGTTGTGACCATTGCAACATGACTCATATGCTCTCAAATGTCAGTTTCTCCTAGCCAAATGGGCACTCTTAATGGACAATGATCTTCCTACTTGAATATATGTATGTGTGTATACAGATATATATATAGATATATATCTCACATATACACATATATATAATATATTGTATATGTATATATCTCACATACACACACATATAATACATATGTATATATATATGTATATAAGTATATATATATATATATATATATACATACATAAGCAACAACAATGAAAAATAAAACCTCAAGTTTGATAGCATTCAAGGAGCAGTATACAAAAAGGTTTTAAGAGAAGGAATAGAAGGGGGGAGATGATATAATTATATTATAATCCCCAAAAAATAAAAATAATGAAAATAACATCAAACAAAAAGCAAATAGTCTAAATTAGACTTTAGAGTTGGCACTGTGCCTCAGGATTCTATCCCTTGTGCATGATTCCGCATGAGGTCATTTATTTCTGTCTACCTCCAGCTCTCTCTTTAGAGCAGCCCATTTGAGGGCAGAGAATAAGGACATGATTTATTATACCGTGTTGGTTTTTTCCCTTACAGGAAGCTGTTCTGTGAAGTTGAGAAGTAGTCTAGAATTCAGGGTGTTGGAGTGTGAAGGATTCTGGAAAGAAGAGTTTCTGCTACCTCCCAGATTATGCTCCACCCACCTTCGATATTCAAATGCCCAAGGGGGCAGCTATCGACCTTCATCCTAGCAGTCAGTGGATGCTCAGTGGTCCTCTCCACTGGTTATCTCAGGTGCACTCAAACTCAGAGGCCAATGCCAATGTCTACACAGATACGATAACAAAACTTCTTTGTCTTAGGTTTCTATTGCTGTGTTTAAAAATAATGACCAAAAATAATTTGGGAGGAGAGGATTTAATTCAGTTTACACCTTAGTCCATTACTGAGCGATGTCAGGGCAGGAACCCAGATGGGGCCGAAACCTGGCCGTAGAAGCTGATACAGAACCCACGGAGGAATGCTGCTTAATAACTTGCTTCACGTGGCTTGCTCAGTCCACTTTCTTGTACAACCCAAGTTGACTGTCAAGGTATTGGCACAACCCATTGTAAACCAGGCCCTTGCAAGTCAAGCATTCACCAAGAAAATGCCCCACTGGCTTGTGTTTTCTCTGTTGATGTTTCTCTGCCCAGATGAGCCTAGCATGTATCAAAGTTGTCATAAAACACTAGCTAGCACACATGTCTTCTCTTTCTCCTCTCTAAAACTGACACAGAGGTTGTCCATGAGTTCAGTTCATCCACTGATGCCTTGACATTTTCATGGACATCCAACTTGAAAACATCTAACACATACAGCTAAGATGGTGAAGGTCTAGAAAATGTGCTTAGAGCTCAACCTCTTCTTTCCAGCACCTCTACCACATCTACTGACAGACTTATGTCTCCATCTTCAACCTCTTCCATCTTTGCCTCTCACCATCTTCCAGTTTTTGTCATTTGCACAAGTCACAGTACAACTTATCTTTGGCTGGGATTTCTGGGGGAAAGTAGGCAAAGGCACATTTTCCCCTCTGTGGATATAATTTTGACAATTACCCAGCAGGTATATATGGGGACAAGGCTATCACTTCGAGAGAAGAAAGTAATCCACTGAAATTGTGTTAGAGGCAAACTCGGGGCTACTGTGAGTTAAATCCTCCAATAATGATGTCAAAAATCACAATACCATTCAGGAATGCTATCCATGACTATAATAATCAAATAGACTGCTGGCCTCTACCCTAATTAAACAGTTAAGGAGAGAAAGACTGATAATTATAGAACATTCATGGTGGGCACAGGATGAGATATTTTAATGAAAAGATCAAGAATAAATGTTCTTCAAGGGAAAAACATGCCCACATGGGGAGCAAAGGCCCCACTTTAGAGCCATGAAACAGCTCTAGTTAGAATGTCGAATGCTGGCCAGTTCTACTCTTTCATCTGTAAACTTTTTTACACGAACATTTACCTGTCCCTTAAATGAATCTAGAGAAAGTGTTAATAGCATAAAGGGGAACAAATAATTAAAGCGATTTTTCAACAGGAAACTGATAGATCAATGTCTCTAATTGTCATTCTTTGATCACAAATGTCACCTATCCTTAATAGAATTGGTTGGGCAAGTTTCTTAACAGTGAAGTATCCTATCAGGTGTTGCAATTTAAGTCCTCATGCATAAACAATGAGAGGTTTTCAAAGGCTATCCTAGAAAATAGGAATTTACGAGTGAAGGAAGTAATGGCTTTTGGAGAAGGCTTTGAAGTCAGACTTCAGTGATTTTTCTAGGAACAAAACTACAGCGCTGTCTCGGTGCCAATATCTGGTCCACAGCTAATACCACTTTCTACCCTGAACCTGCTTCCCCTCCCCTGCTTCTTGTTTCTGATCCCAGACTCCAGGAGCTCCCTCATCTAGAACCCATCTTTGTAGGGATAATGTCATATTTTTGTACACAGTAGGTACATAATGACTCTCGGTCAGTTCAGTGACTCTTCCATAGCAACAGCTCAGACAGCTGGGCAACCAATTGCTCTCCCAGGAGGCCAGCAGTGCGCTCTACAGCAGTTCTAGTGTTCTCAAGAACGGGAAGACTTCCTTTTGACACTGTTAACACTTTAGTGCTTGGAAATTTAAACAAAAGCCTGAACACATAACCTGAGGACAGAGAACACAGAGTATGGACCCTGATTCTTTGATGCGACTTAGTATTCAGTCTGTAGTAGGTAGGTCATTTAATGGACAGAGTAGCAGTCAATGGATGTCCTGAAGTTATTTACATAGTGCTATCTCACTGAAAATCTCAAGATCACTTAGCCACAGAAACAAGTCTCTAAATTCACCATAGTACTTTGTGTCCCTAGGGTGACCAGTAAGGTCCTCAAGACCGAATTAGGTTTTCTTTCAAAGCTGTTTTCCCCATACATACAAATTGGGAAATTGGGAGCAAAACTTGAGAAACCGGTGTTGATGTTTTCCTATGGCTGGTAGATGAATATGCTTGCTTCCTCCCTCACCTTGGAGGGGATTCCAGTGCCTGAGGTGGTTTTCTATCTCAGATCATGCTCTCTAGTCTCCGTTCCAAGGGAAGCACATCTCTGCTCCCTGGATTCCTATATGGCATGGGATACCAAGTTTAGGATACCTAGTTCTAAGACTAATAGAAAGCTGTGTGGTTGCTTTTGAAACCTTTTATGGAAGCTCCTGGAAAACCTGAAAGACCCATACTCAGCTTCCTGGAACACAAGCTGTGCTGACCAAAAACAAGATTTTTAAATGAGACCTATCTCCACAGAGACGTAAAGTGCCCTTAGACACTCAAGGACAACTGGATCCTAACAAGCCAGCTGCTTATAAAAATCTAAGCTTTCTCCTAGGCATATTTTTTTCTTTTACCCCAGAAAAAAAAATCAGAACATTGGATTTACTATTTGAACTTCATCCACTATCAAGGAAATAAAATCGGAGTTTTTAAGTTACCTATTTAAGGCATTCTTAAGATCTTCCTGTTAGGACAGAAATAAGTTCAGTGGTGATAGTTTTTGCAAATAAAGGAATAAAGTCACATGCTGGGCAGCTTTTGAAGAAAGGATGATTACATAAGGAAGGGAAAAGACAGAAGCTCTCTGGAGAATACAATAGCACCAGAGGCTGTGGATACAACGCTGAATTAATTGTGTCCTGGGGCTTGAAAATTCACCCCCATTTATGAAAGCTAACATTATAGATTTTGATTTTGATTTGACTACTCAGCATGAAGTCGACAGAGATTTTTCTGTAACTCAAAAAGCTTTCGAAAAAAAATGCACGTTTTCTCCTTCCTATTAAAGACAGTTGAGGGTGAGACAGGTATATATAAGTAAGACACTTTTGTGAGTTGATACTGACTAAGGGCTAGAGTCTAACTACACCTGACTTTCCTTATCATGATGTATAATGTGCTAGGTACTAGCTCAAAGAAGAAAAAAATCCTTCACAGTGGCAATTTCTAAACTATAATGAATAACAAGAGTTAACATCAGCAGCATTGCTCTCATCTAGGATTTATTTTTTCTTTTGTTCTTAAACAAACAAAAAAAAATATCAAAAGAGAAAAAAAAAATCAAACCTCTTCTAATCCTGAAAAACACAGCAGTTCCAAATGTATGCGGTTAGATTTAACCAGTCAATAGGACCCAAAAATCTAACAGCAATCTTGCCTTTAAAATCATCAAGTAGAGAGAGGATACGGTTTTAATGGTGGAATGAAAACTGAAAATGAGGAAAGGGAGCTGCTTGGAATCAGAAAGATAAAGAAGCTCCATCAAGAATCTCCCAGGCTGACGAGAGAATGTTCTTCATCAAAGAACAGGCTCAACTCCGCCTTCTCTAGTTTTAAGGCTATATCCATAGTCTCTGTAGGGTAACTTGCTAATTGTGGATGACTGACTAAATAGGATTTTTAAGGAAATCAAGAAACTGAAATGTATTTATCCTTTTCTCTCTGTCTCTGTGTGTGTGTGTGTGTGTGTGTGTGTGTGTGTCTGGTGTGTCTGTGGTGTGTGTGTGTGTGTGTGTGTGTGTGTGTGTATGTTTGTGTGGTGTGTCTGGTGTGTTTGTGGTGTGTGTGTGTATGTTTGTGTGGTGTGTCTGGTGTGTTTGTGGTGTGTGTGTGTGTGTGTGTGTGTGTGTGTGTATGTTTGTGTGGTGTGTGTGTGTGTGTATGTTTGTGTGGTGTGTGTGTGTTTGTATGGTGTGTGTCTGTGGTACGTGGTGTTTTTTAAGGCAGGGTCTCACGTATCTTAGGCACTACTCCATTTCACTATGTAGCAGAGGCTAATGACTTTGAGCTCCTGATCTTCCCTCCGGCTTCCTCTTTTCTGTATCCATCAACATTTCTATAATCTGTCGCTTTTCAAGATGTGGGAACTAATCCCGAGGGAGATGCTCAGTTACATGCCAAGAGGCACACAATTGTTGCATGGCAGAGTCATAGATGCCCTTGCTGGCCTCATTCCCACATCTCTTTGCTGAGTCACTCCACTACAACCGTAGCTAAAAGCTCCAATCCAAGCAGCCACGCCTTCATCCAGATCCCATCAGCACTGTGCATCTCGTGTGCTCGTGTGACATTAAGGCCCACTTATGCTGGTACTCGGATTCTTGTGTGATAGATAAGGGGTGAGGCATTGTTATCTTCATGGCCGAGTGCTTCTCTTAGTACCTGATCTATTGTCCGAGTCACATGGTCAGTGCTCAGTAGATTTTGGTCATTAGCCACAATTGAAGTAAAGGCTGGTTCATCTAATCACTCACATGCTCACCCTATATACATCATGAAAACATCAGCCCAAAAGGACAAAATGCTATGTCCGCCATACTCCAAAGGCAGAGAAAGAGAATGCGTTCCGTCCCTTCAACAGGGACATGACCCACCCTGTTCACCTCCTCTCCTGTATTTCCAATAGAGTCTGAATGGTAAGCCAACATCTCTCATGGATTTAATTAAATTTACAGATCATGATGGGTCATGATAAATTTTAAGAGAATAGACAAATGCTGGCCAAACTGAATTCCCTAAAAAAAAAAAAAAAAAAAAAAAAAAAAAAGTTTTATAAATGTCAATTGCAGCTAATCATCTATAAACACACATACTATTTCTTTTCAAAATGGCTGTTTATTTTAACTACATGGATCTATGGAGATTAAGAGATATTTTAATATCTATGTAATGGTCTCATTGTGGGTAGTTAAAACTTCAATGTCTTTAAACATTAAAAAATGAATAATATAATAATTATATATGTATTTGCAGAAAATAGGTCAGAATGGGATATGATTTTTTTCAGAAGGCACAGAATAGGTGAGTCTAGTAATTTAGTTTTCAAGCAAAAATAGTCTCTTTGAGAGTCTTCCTGAGTTGATCTTACTCAAACCATTTCCTTGAGTAGCCATTGGAGCCTGATTGCTGTATCATGACATAGAATGAAGTTATAATGAGTTTTGTCCTTTACTTTCTACCTAAACAACAAACTCTACCCTCTGTCTTTGGTTAAAGCCAAAGGAAATGCCCTGCCTTATATTCTGATGGTCAACTTGATTCATTTAGGGGTTTGGTTAGCTGTTGGACTACCTAGGAGTAGAGAAAAAAATGCTGAAAAGAAATATGTTATAACCATTTCCTTGATGAAAAACAATAAATGTTAAATAACGAAATCTTCAACTCATACAAGTGAAGAACATTGGAGCCGATGGGAGGTTTGCCATACATGTTACAGCCCTTCACATTTCCAATAGGGATGGTGATGCTTAACAGAGGCATGCTTTGTTCAAAAACCACAGGCAAAGAAGGAGCTGCCAATGCATGCAACCATGTGAATGATGCTCAAAACCATTGTGTTGAGCAAAATAAGCTAAGCAGAAAAGAACACATACTATTCCATTTACTTCCAGACAACAAGCAAGCTAAGCAATGGTGGCTAGGCTTAGATAAGGGTATTGATGGGGAAAAGCCACTGGTAGTTCTGAATGTGTTTTTGGCTGTTAACTGAACTGGTGGTCCCATAGTATCCAGGCATATCAAACTCATCAAACTGTGCACATAAAACATACTCATTTTATTTTCGCTAACTTGTATCTCAATAGGCTTGCTTAATAATAGTATTTAAACTTGTTCAAGGCTACGTAAGGAGTGAGAGGAAGATCTGACACATCTCTGAACCGAGTGGCCCTTCACCCACTGTAACTGATACTGAATGCCCACACAATACTGTATCACAAAGAGCGTGAGATTTGGTGGAGTCCAGAAGTGATTCTAAGACATTAAGTCATCAGCTTAGTATCACCAGAAGAAGGCAGTCACAATTCACACTGATTTCAAGGAACACAAAATAATGATTATAAGTCCTACAGAGAAGGAAGCAGGAAGGAGTCTTTGGTAATTCTAGAATACACACACACACACACACACACACACACACACACACATGAACATGTGCCTCATACGTTTTCATTTTCAAGCTTACAGAAGACCTAAGCTTCATATATAACATAGTGCTTATAAAGTGTCCTTAGGTAAGGAATATATAGTAAAAATCATGTCAATGAAACAGCAAAACAGCTGCCAAAATTTACTGTGTATCAATGAACTTCTTAAATAAAGTCCAGAGCTCCTTAAACAGTGGGATTCTTGGATAGTAATGGTAAACTACATCAAAAAGTCATAGAAAATATTTATATTTTTAGTGTTCAAAGATGCTTGTTGGTTGTTCGCTTTTCCTCCCAGAGAATACCAATTCAAGGGCTTCTAAGCTGCTTTTAGTTTATATTAAGTATAAAAAATCTTTATGGTTGGCATTACTTTCAAAAAATACTTTTATTTACTGTTGTGTACTATTTCAACAACTCGCTGCTATTCTGCATTGTAAAATGCTTAAAGCAAATACATCCTGTCCCTGAAAATTAGTTTGAACAGTCATTCAAGCTCTTCATAAATGGATAGATAGAGCAGAAACAAGTACCATGAACCTTTGCATTGAGAATTCATACCACTTTGGGGAAACTCCAGAAAGAACAATGGATAGCACCACTTTCTTCAAAGAACAAATGGACTTGGACATGACTTCTCCTTTCTGATCGGGTTGATACTTGTATCTCATTTTTTTAATCTCATTTTTTAATCAGCTTAAGTACAAAGTAAGTAATGACAACTTTTACGTCCTTTACTTTTAGGTAATGTAATGTTCAGAGGCCAAGAGTGATCCCTGAGCTCAAATTTAAATACATTAAGGGGGAATTATTCATTAGTGCATAGTATATACTCAAGGCTTCTAAGTTTCATTTTACTCATTTGTACTAATTGACAGACTAGCTCCCCTGGAAGCACTGAAGAATCGACTCAGTGTAGGCATTTGCATTTCTGAGTCTTTAGTCTCATTATATGGGTGATGTTTCTCTGGTTCTTTAACAATGGAGAGAAAATTGACTACTATTAGGCTATTTGTGATATTTTTCAAAAACTGGAAATGACTATTTCTAAGTCATGAACACTGCTAAATGCAGGCAGCAGTTTCACTAAGAAATATGCTCATTGAAATGACAGGCAGAAAACCCTGACTTCTGCTCCTTGTCTATTCCAAGTAATTATTTTAAGGCCCTGAATATGTCACCTAACTTCGTGGAGATTCAGCTTCCTAATCTATGAAATAGAGATATAGCCATCTGGGTGGCAACAGGACAGAGTGCTTCCCATGTGCAATGCCTTTAAAACATTCTACTCTACACTCAAGTTCTGTCCAGTTATTAGTCATGGCACCACCCTCATCATTGCCCTTGACAGCTCAAGCCAAGCAGGTGCTTATCTAACAAAAGGCAACCTGAGGGTTACATGCATAACAAAGCTCATGGACCCTGTACTCTATTCATTTGAAATCCACCATTAAAAATTATGAGAAGCTGGTGGCTTACAGCAGGAAAAATGGACTCTCACTGTGGTAGTTTGAATAAAAATGGCCCCCATATGCTCATATATCTGACTACTTAGTTCCCAGTTGGTGGAACTGCTTGGGAAAGAATAGGAGCTGTGGCCTTGATGGAGGAGGTACATTATTGGGAGTGGGCTTTGATGTTTCCGAAGTTCACACTGTTTCCAGTTAACTTGTTCCTCTGTGTCTCCTATTTGTGGATTAGGAGTAAGTTTTCAGCTTCTGCAAGAGCACCATGCCTCCCTGTCTGCTACTATGGTCCTCACTGTGATGGTCATGGAATCACCCTAGGAAACTGTAAGCTCAAATAAACTCTTCCTTCTATAAATTGTCTTGGTATCTTATCACAGAGATAAGAATGTAACTAAGACACTCTCCGAGAAAACACTACAGACTTGGAGTGGACATCTGCATGGAATCACAGTGTCAGGAGACAACACAACATCCTAAGGTTATCTCATGCAAGTCAAACTACGTAATATGCAGGTATCATTACTTTAATATCTGACAAAATATATGTCAAATCTGGGACATAGCATACTATTTAAAGCATCAATTCATTATAAGGCTATTATAATTATGAACATGTAGGCAATACACCCAATTTGTAAACCTAAGGTTACTAGATAAAAAAATTTAGATTAACTATTACCTGGTAATAACAGCTGATATTAATACCTTACTTTCACCAATGAAACAATCATACTAACAAAAGAGAAAAAAAAACAGAGTAATAGGAGCTAAATTACTTCATAAATGAAAATGACTTAACAGGCATCTACAAAGTATTCTATTCAAATACTACAGAATACACATTCTGCTCAACAGCCCATGGAACTTCCTCTAAAATAGATGGCATATTAACACACAAAGCAAGTCTCAATAAATACAGGAAAATTCAAATAATTGCTCATATTCTGTCTTTATCATGGAATAAAGCTAGAAATCATCAGCAAGAGAAAGAACAGGGAAATTTCAAACCCATGGAGATTAAACAACACATTACCAAATAACGGATGTACCACCGAAGAACTGAATTAAAAAGCAAACAAGAAAACAAACAAAACCTTCTCGAACTGATTAAAAATTAATACACACAATTCAACTCGTACACCTAAGGCTCAGGGAACATTTCATAAGGTGTGGGTGGAAAGATTGTAAGAGACAGGAGGCCAGAAAGTTTGCTATGAGGTCATGCCTCCTAGAGATGTCAGAAGCTACACCCATAAATTCATACCAGTTTGATTACCTGACATGAGCTGAACCAGCATGACACCAAGAGACATGCCCAAAGCCCACACAACCTCAACCTTATACAAAGAAGTTCAGGCAACTAAGGAATGCTTAGAGCAAGAGAACTACTTTCCCCCAGGGAACAGCATGCCACTTGGCTATCCAATACCAAATAGTCAGCCCTGAAAACATACAAAGAAATAACACTATAAGGACTGAGCAGGTTATGTTTATGTACTTCGGGACATGTATGTTTAGGAATACACATACCCAAATGTATGTAACAATAATTAATGAAAACAGAGGCCATAAACTCCAAAGAGAATAAGGAGGGGTGTATGGGAGGGTTTGGAGAAAGGGAAGGGAAGGGGGGATTTTGGAATTATACTAATCTCAAAAAACAAAACAAAACAAAACAAAACAAAACAAAGGGAATAAATTTTAAAAATGAAGATATAATATACTAATACGATAAAAGAAACTCTCAGCTCATAGCTACAAATGCCTACATTAAACACCAAAAGGCCTCAAATAATTAAGTGATGTACCTTAGTCTCTTGGCAAAATAAGAACAAACCAAACGTCAAAGCTATAAAGCTAAGAAGATGCTTAATATTAGGCAGAAATTAATGAAATTTATAAAATCACAGGAGTTAAAGATAAACAAGATTGGTAATCTCAGCAGGATCAATCAAAAGGAAAAGACATGGATTAGTAACACCAGAGATGAAAAATGAGCATTTACAACAGATATAAATTAAATTCAGAAAGCCATGAAGGCATACTTTTAAAAAAAATATGTTCCATTAAATCTGAAAATATAAAGATTATTTAGTGATTTTTCTAGACCCAAATGACCCACCAAAGATAAAACAAATAAAAATAAACAATAAAACAATAAACAGATAAACAATAAAAATGTCTTGTTCCAAGGAGTCATTGAATCTGGCTATAAAGAAGAAATAACTTGAATCTTTCTCAAACTATTCTGTAAAATGGAAAAGGAAAGAATACTTTTCAAGTTCATTTGAAAGACATTATTACTTTGCTACTCAAACTAGAAAGAAAGAACAAAAATAGAAAACTACAGACAAATCTCTATAAGCATCTACATACGAATTATCAATATAATAAATAGAAATGAAATTAAAGAATATAGAAAAGTTCATTCATCATGCTGATTCTAGCTTCCTTGCAGAAATGCAGGGATGGTTCAATATAAGTGAATCAATAACTAGTATATCTCATAAATGGGCTTGAGAACAGAAATTACTCAATCATTCCATACATGCAGAAGGAAGGAGCCTTTGACAAAAGTTCAACATCTCTTCATAATTAAAACTTTGAAGAGACTAGGATTAAAGAAAATATATCTCAACACAATAGAGCACACACACACACACACACACACACACACACACATATATATGATGATTTGATGATGAATCAAAGCAACATTATAAAAATTGAAAAAAAAATTTCTAAAGCATTTTCTCTATGAGCAAGAAGACATGAGAGTATTTTCTCTCTAGTCCTATTTGGTATATAATGTTTGACACCTTAGCTAAAGCAATAAGACAAGACTGGAAAATAAAACATATCCAAATCAGAAGCATAGGATGTGCATCTTTCCAAAGAGACCCTAAATATTCCACCACGAAACTCATGGAGCTGATAAACAATTTCATTAACAGTTGACTCGGCAACAACAGCAACAACAAAACACAAACAAATAAAAATTGGAATAAATATAACCAAACATGTGAAAGATCTCTACCATGAAACATTGAAAACACTGGCAAGGACCATGAGGAAGACACAAGGATATGGAGAGACCTCTGATGCTCACGAACTGGAAGCTTAATATTGGGAAAATGGCCATTGTGCCAAAATCAATCTATAGATTCTGTGCCTTCTCTAATCAAAGTCCAATACCATACTTCATAGAAATATAGAAGAAAATGCGAAAATTGTCATGGGAACAAATAAATCCCCTAGATAGTCAAAGCAATCTGGAGCAAGCTCCCAAAGAAAACTCACTCTTCCTTCCCTAGTAGTCACCAACCGGCAAAAGCGATGGGGACCATGTCTCTCCATCATCCACAAAAAAAGCATCTTCAACAAAGGAAGCTGAAAAACACTGGACAGCAACATGTAGAAGAATATTGATATTTATCTCTTACCATATGCAAAATTCAACTCCAGGGTTTCAAAGGCATGCCTGAAAATTATATAATGGAACCTATTGCAGCAGGTGCTTTTCCACATCTATAATAAAAGACCATGACCAGGGCGACTTTTGGAAGAGAGAGTTTGGTTTGGGTTCTGGTTACACAGGGTTACAGTCCATACTGGTTGTGACAGCATGTAGTGGTCTTGAGCAGCAGCCAAAGCAGAAGACTGAGAGCTCAGGCCTTCAGCAAAAACCACAGAGCAGAGGGCAAACTGCATGTAGTCAGTGTCTTTACTCTCGAAGCCCACCTCAGGCACATTCTTCTCCAGCAAGGCTGCATCACCTAACCTCCCCAAACAGCGCCACTAACCGGGTACCACTTATTCAAATGTGTGGGATTACTGGGGGCATTTCTTATACAGAGTATGCACCTACTATCACATATAATTAATGTGTGCGAATAAAGACATTTAAAAACGAGTAAGAAATATGTGAGAGCAGGAAGGATCAAGTTAGAGACTCTCCTAGGCCACTTTACAGCAGTGTACTTCCGTAAAACAGGTGAGGTGAATAAACGCTTTGAAAAATGAAACTCTCAAAAGTATGACGCTCCAGAACCAGGTGATTTCACTAATGAATCACTCCCAAATAAGACTAGCTTACCACTCGCATATTCAAGGATCGAAAGTAGAAGGAAAAATGTTGAACATACCTTATCATGAAACTAAGGCCATTACAAGAAAAATTAAGGTCCAAAACTATGTCATTAAAAAGACACATAAAAGATACACATACACACACACACACACACACACACACACACACACACAGAGAGAGAGAGAGAGAGAGAGAGAGAGAGAGAGGTGGGGGAGGAAAAATATTAAAATGTTTTCAGACATTCATTCCATGAATACATAGAAATAAAATAATCCAAGAAAAATGAGGTTTTGGTGAAATGTTGGGTTGATACTTGAAAATATAATCGGCTACAGTTCAATAGTTTATAATTGAAAGTGGAGATATTATGATCAAACCAGTAAAGTAAAAGCATTTGATGAAACTCATCGTCTAATTGTAAGAAGAATGTTAGCAGATTGTGAGAGACAAGCAAGTGTCTCACTTGGACTTCCATAGTTACTTGAAGGTCTGAGGGATGTGAGTAACCATGGAGCCACCTGAACCTGCATTGCAGAGATGGATCTCCACTGTGACCAGGCAGGTAGCCAAAGATGAGAGGAGCCGATGAACTCCCTATGTTTGCTGCTGATGGTTCTCGCACAGAAAATCCCCAATTATTTGCTGATGGAATTGGACTGTTAAGTAAATTTAACAAAGCAATTGGATACAGACTTAGGAACATTACTGTTTATAACTGAGTTTTTCATTTACTTAAAAATTGATCTTGTTTATATTCTGGTCTCAAAATGGCATAAATCATTTGCCCCTTTTTTGTTTTGTTTTAGTTAGTTTGTTTGTTTTGATTCTTCCTATCAAATCCTTAGGAAGAAACTTAAAGAGATATGTGTGAGATTTCCACAGACAGACCTATGAAACCTTACAGAAAGAATCAGAGGCTCTGCCAAAGGATATGGATGGGAGCAGATGTTAAATGTTTTCAAGAAAATTGAAAATTTGATTCTAAAAGTGTATGTAAAAACACAAAGGATCAAGGATAATGAAAATGGTTTTGAAATAAAATGCAAAGGCAGACAATTTACACTCTTAGATACCAAGACTTACCATAAAGCTATAGGAGACACTGCAATAGCGTAAGGAAAGACATGCGCTAGGGTGGGGAGTCCAGAATTCAGGCAGGAACACAGGCATGCCTACAAACCACGTGGTTTACAGCATACAGACGTGCCTGCAAATCACCTGGTTTATAACATACAGGCATGCCTGAAAACCACATGGTTTATAACATAAAGACATGCCTGCAAACCACCTGGTTTACAAACAGAATAATTTAGATTCTCTTTTAAGTGAATGACACTGGATCTGCTAGTATTCATATAGGAAACATTTGAAGATTGACCCTTTCATCAGACTATGAAAAAAAAAAACATTCTTAACAACAGACAATGTAACACGAACAAAGTAACATGGTAGTTTATCTTGATAACCTTGGGATGAGAAGACAAATCTCAAACCATACTCAAATAACTCAAGATATAAAGGACTCATGAGCTGGACTTTATTAAAATTAGAAAGTTCTTTAGCTTGTGAAGAAAGTAAGGGTGCAGGGATATAGATTGGCTGAAGTGCTTTTCTGTATGTGTGAGACCCTAGGTTTAATATCCAGGACAAGAAAGGAAGGAAAGGAGAGACAGGAAGCAGATGAGGATATTAAAATGGAACATGGGTTTGGAGTCATGACTGAGCAGTTAAGAAGATTTGCTGCTCTTCCACAGGACCTAAGTTCAGTCCCAGCACCTACATCTGGCAGCTCATAACCGCCTGTAACTATAGCTCCAGGGGATCTGACATTCTCATCTGACTTCTGGGGGTACCTTTATACTAGTGTCATGCATTTACATACATACAGAGAAAGAAAGAGAGAGAGAGAGAGAGAGAGAGAGAGAGAAAGAGGCATATATACAAAGGATGCAGACAGACATACACAGAGAAAGACACACACACACAGAGAAATATGCATGCAAAGGAGGATGACCCCCCCACACACACAAAAACATGCATACAAAAGATGCCCACACAGAGACACAGACACATACATCACAGAAGCACGTATACAAAGGATATGCACAGGTATACACACACACACACACACACACGCACGCACGCACGCATACAAAGGATTAAGTGTAAGGGGAAAGAGAATAGACATCAAGAACAGGATCACTAAAATTCCTTTGTTCATTTCCCCTCCTTTCACTCAGGAAAGGAGCAGAGTTCTGCTTGTGCTACAGAACACAGATGTATGAGCGAGTAGAAGGGTCTGATGTCACGTGTATCTACTAAATCGTTTGTGCAAAGCGGCACTTCCGTTTTCAAAGTACACCACAGTTCTCTTTACCAGCACATCTCTGTTGAAGGTGAATGTTTGTGAAACTGAGTGTTGAGCAGTCGTTAAAAGGTAAAGACGGCCACTGGTGGGGTCAGTCCTTGTTCTGCTAGGGCCTGGCAACTTAACCTCTGCAAGGTCCATTTTCCCTGGAAGATAATAATACTTGTGGAAATGAAATGTCATAATCAATGCACAAATATCACAGCGTCTTATGGACAGATGGAGAGATGGACAGACATATTCCTGGAGCTTGAGATGCTGTCAAATTGCTGTTTGTGGAACACATGCCACTGAAACTCACTATTGTTCCTTTTTTATTTATTAAGAAGAATTAATAAATGCTCTTAAAAGATTATAAATTTGTGCAGATACTTTCGTGTCATCCTGCACGCTGGACACTGATTAACTAAAATATATAGAGTGCCTCTTATCCATTATTAATTAGGGAGATGAGGAAAAGAGATTACTTGGGGACCAAACGAAATAGTCAATGCTATTAATCAATGCAGAAGCTACAGGGTATTCCACAAAGAGCTGGGGAATTTTCTCTGTTAACTTTTGAAGGTTTCTTGTGAAGTAGACCCTTTCTGGGGTAGACTGCAGCAAAGTAAGCCTGGATTCTTGAGATGGTGGAAGGACGAGGAAACAGATTCCAGCTGATTCTAGGTCTAAATTTCCTCCCCTGAGGCTGACCTCCTATAACTTACACGTCTAGCGTCTAGAATGTTCCTACTCACAATATAACCTGGAAAATTATTACTAATCTTTTAACATTACATACTTACTCTACCAAAGCCTCCTGTCTCAGTTAGGGTTTCTGAAACACCATCACAAAAAGCAACCTGTAAGGAAGGGTTTACCTCACTCACACTTCCAGCTAATAACCTATCACTGAGAGATGTCAAGGCAGCAATCCAAGCAGGGCAGGAACCTGGGCACAGGAACTGAAGCAGAGGCCACGGAGAGATGCTAGTTACTGGCTTGCTTCTCATGGTTTGCACAACTTGCTTTCTTATACCATCCAGGACCACCTGCCCTGGGGCTGAAACCATGCACAGTGAGCTGGGTTCTCCCACATCAATCATTAATTAAGAGAACATGCCCCACACACCTACCTAAAAGCTTATCTTATGGAGGCATGCTCTCAATTGTGGTTCCCTTGACTCACATAACTCCAGCTTGTGTCAAGTTAAAAAACTGACAAGGACAGCCACCTCTGGACCTGTACGGAGATTCACACTGAACACCATCAATGAACTCTGCCGAGTGTGTGTGTGTGTGTGTGTGTGTGTGTGTGTGTGTTTGTTTGTGTGTGATCTGTACCAATGTCCCAGAAAAACTGGCTTCACTTGTGCCCTCCCCTGTTCTCATGGCTCTGGTTGGTACAGTGCACACTGCTAGAGAACGTTTCCCCAGCTAGTTGGGCTTCCATAAGAGAAAGGTCTACATCTACTCACACCCCCCACCCTCACTCCTGGGTACAGAGATGACAGTGGAACTCAATAAAAGTTTGCTGGATGACATTAATTATTCACAGGACTTTAATACAGTCAGATCTGTTAAATGATTCTCTTCATGAATTTTTTAGAAATGAAAACAATTGCACCTAGTTAGATTCCATCCTTTTGAGACATTCTTTGTACCTTATGCCCTATATCTTACTTTCTAAGCATTCTGTTAACAGCCTCAGCAGCTGCCTTTGGACTGCTGGCCACAGTGCTGGTGATTCTGAAATAGTACAGTAATATAGGTGAAATCATGCCTGAAGCCTATTCCAGTTTAAAAATCCGAGAATCTTTGGTGGAAAATAAGTCAGAGCAAGCTTTTACTTAATTGGCAATACCTATTTGTGAGTGAGGGTGTGTGTGTGTGTATGTGTGTGTGTGTGTGTGTGTGTGTGTGTGTGTGTGAGAGAGAGAGAGAGAGAGAGAGAGAGAGAGAGCATGTGCTTGTGTGCATGTGTGTGCATATATATATATATATCCAAGATGTTATATTTAAATATGCACATATGACAAATATTATATGCATATAGGTATATACATACATGTATTATATACATATACACACACAAACACACACACACATATATGTCTCACACACACACATATATATATACATGACTTATATCTGAATTAAATATACCAGGGGATAAGTTACATTTTCATAATAATTGACAACATATACCCAGAATGGGGACATGATAGGACATAGTCACAGAGTTTAATTGCATGACACAGAAGCCCTTAGTAAAGTCTACTAAGGATCATGTCAGCTACTCAAAAACAAAATACAGTTCTACAAAGTTTCCTCAAGGTTATAAAGCATGCTGAATTATTATTGAAAAAAAATTCCATTACTTGTGCTGAAGTGGGAGAAGCAGCTGCTCTTTCAGTAATGCTAGGCACATTTGGAAGGCTCAAGATGCATAAATGTCAAGGAGACTTTGGAGATAAGATAAAATATACATCAGTCTGCCTTTTTGGAGATAAATAACAGGTCTGGCTTTAATGATCTTGCAAAAACAAGTCCACAGGAAGGACCCAAGAGTCGGAACAGAGAAAGAGTGGGAACAGAAATAGTGGAAAAAAGGGACAGAAACAGGGCAGGAGTGTGAACAGGGAAGGAGTGGGAAGAGGGAAGGAGTGGGAAGAGGGAAGGAGTGGGAAGAGGGAAGGAGTGAGAACAGGGAAGGAGTGGGAACAGGGATGGAGTGGGAACAGAGTACCTACTTGGTCTGATGTTTTGATCCTTGCAGATGTGCATGATACTGTTCTATGGAGTTGAGCGACACACTGCACGTGGTACATCTGTAAGTACGTCTCAGACCTGTGAGTGACAGACAGGCTTGGTTAGCTGCATCTTACCATCAGTCCTGATGATGAATGACTTGTCGAATTTCCACAGAGGCAAGCTCTGAGTTTCAGAGAAGACTCCTGGGTCCCCTGCTCCAAGCCCACTCCTGCCCCTCCTCCCCAGAGCCCAGCCACCAGACTCAACAGAAGTGGGAATGTGCAGGGGTTTGGACTCAGATTGTCCTATTTATAGATGGTTGAAACAACTCTGAACTCCTCAAGATAAATTCCCCTGCAGCCCTGTGCACAAGTCTCATAGATATAGTTTTAATCTGTACAGTAAAATTATAAACATTAAAAAAAAAAAAAACCTGCCGGGCGTGGTGGAGCACTTGGGAGGAGAGGCAGGCAGATTTCTGAGTTCGAGGCCAGCCTGGTCTACAAAGTGAGTTCCAGGACAGCCAGGGCTACACAGAGAAACCCTGCCTCGAAAAACAAAACAAAACAACAAACAAAAAAACAAAAACTTGTCGCACTCCTTTGCCATCTCCATTCCAAAACAGAACTGAAGTGTAACGGTAGACATTATTAACTTATGCTCGATATTAGGACTGTTTTATAAAATAAAGTAACCAATAGGAAAAAAAAAAAACAATCAATTCTTGGTTAGTCTGACTTCCCATCAGAGCTAAGAATATCTATGAGTCTTCTGTTTACTTACTTGCCTCATTAACAAAGCACCAGCATTGGGTTAGGCACTATGAATTCTAAAATAGAAAAGTAATGCTTTGCTTTTAAGGTGTTGAACAAAATCTTGAGTATTTATGAGCATTGATTTAACCAAAGGTAAATTGGTATTGTTGGGCAGCATTATCTAGATCACATTAAACCTCTGGTACATGGAGGTCCACAGTAGTCCACATTTCTCCTGCTGCTGTATCCCCAAGAGAGGATGCAGGGAGGAAAGTAAAGGTAATACTGAATCCTATAAGCCAGGAGCCCACACTACTCAGTTTGAGACCCCTGTAAAGACAGGGGAGTCTATGCTAACTTGTATGGTCTCTGTGAAGTAGCTTGTCATTCGCCATTGTTTCCACAGCTTCCACACTGCATTCTCAGCCTTGAAGGGGTCAGGGAGAACATAGTGGGGGGGAGGGGGGAGAAAGAAAAATGTCCCAGGGGATGACCACAAAGCCCCAGGAGGGAAAACAAAGAACTCTAGCACATACTTCTTCATGATAAGCAAGCAGTAGGCACATCTGCTTTGCCCTGGAAACGTTAGTGGGAATTTCCTGTGTCTGTGGAGGAGCAAAGGACTTCTTGAAATTGAAAATTCAGACCCTGGGAGAACGACCCCCACAGAGGCAATGGGAAGGAGATGTATAAGGTGAGGAGAGCTGCCTCCAGAGTCTGACGTCAGATGATTAAATGTAGTAGCATCGTCAGTCAGACCTGCCCTTACATCCAGGATGTGAGGTCAGAGCCAAGATCCAAGCAAAGAACAGAGCAGGGGCTCAACCTCAAACACCTGCCCATGAAAAGCTTCTACAGCCGTGACTCTCAAGCTCCCGCGACCCTTTAATGTTACAGTTCCTCATGTGGTGGTGACCCACAACCACATGCTACTTCATGACTGCAACCTTGCTACTGTAATGAATCATAACACAAACATCTGACATGCAGGATGTCTGCTATGAAACCCTATGAATGGGTCATTTAACCCCAAAGCAGTCTCAACATCTTGAGAACCATTGTTCTATAGGTTCTGTTGAATAAAGCTAAGCACAGGGCTAGGAGATGTTTCAAACCAGAACTCCATTCTTTAAAACCAAACCAAACCACAACAACCCTCCCCCGACCCCACCCCCACCCCCAGTTCTCTGTTTTGTCTCTTCTTTAAAACTTGACTTAGTCACAGGAATGGTGGATCTTAGGAATGAAAACCAAGCTGCTCCATTAAAAAGAGCTGAGCTTGCACTGCCTCCCGACTTCCGAAAGATTATCCTCTTCCCCAAACCCAGAGGCTATAAGTTATCACAGCCAGTATAGAAGTTGTCAGGATGCTTATCCAGGCCTGATCCATTCTGCTCTTTTATGCATAGAATCAAAATATGAAATCCGGCTTCAGGCAGTAACTCCCTCCAGAGGTCTCCATCAATCTTTTCATAATAAACAGTAACTGCCGTGTGTGAGTCCTCCTTAGAGTGCACACTAATCAAAGGGTTCCTTGTAAAAAAAAAAAAAGGAGACTCAGTTTGGCAATAGGTATAAATATTTATGTTTAAAACTGGGAACTTTTAAGAACATCAACAAATCTGAAAAAAAAAAAAAAGTATTCTGACCTGCTACTTTCCACAAGATTTCTTGTGCTCTGCAGCCAAACCAGGGCATGGGCAGGGAATATCAGGTACTTTCCTGCAGAACAAACTACAGGGGTAAGAAGTGGGCATAAACAAGAACAAAACCAGAGGGGTAGAGGGAACCTCCCCCACACAAGACATGGCATTCTCGGTGGGAACTGTGGGCTTTATTAATAATACTTAGTTGAAATCCTAACTACTTTGGAATTATATGGCTCTTTTCCCTCCAGGAGCTACTGAATCTAATTATTAAATCAAAAATGTCAACTTCCTTACTGAATCCATTTCAGCACAGTAGCACATTAACAGCATCCTGAAGCCCCAGAGTGGTGTGGGAACAAGACAGTATCTGACTCAGAGGAGCTTCTTGAAGACACATCAGATTGTATTTATATTTCCTAGCACGGTGTTTATAACAGATAGGTCTTCAGAGGTCAGCAGAATGTGTCTCCTCCATGTGTCTTTTCAAGACCAGTAAAACTGGAGTCTACATTGCTTCTGCTGCAATCACTGCACATTAAAGACGCACCTCTGAGCCCGTCTTATGGTGCCAGGGATTTTGCTGAATGCTGAGAGCATTGGAAATAATAAGACACTGTTTGTTTCCTTATGGAGCTAGTTGGAGAGAAAGACAAACAATGTCTTGATGCCCCTTGAGTTCTCGGCACAGAGATGGCTCTCCTAAGGCCACATTAGAGAAGCTACTTTTGTACTGAACAGTAGTCAACAGAGACTCACAAGTGGTCCAAGCACTGAGACCAAATGATGGTGACATGCTCCACCCTAAATACGACCCAGTGACCTCCAAGGCTGAGGGAACATCATGGAAGAGGAGGCAGAGGAAGAATGTGAGTGTCAGAGGCTGGGGAGGACTTTCTTGAAACAGTGTTTTCTGGACTCAAGGCACCTGTGGTTGTTTGAATAAGACCTGAACAGTATCCAGCCTGGATAGGGAGCAAGGGTTCTCAAGGATCCACCCCTGGATGAGGAATTATTGGAAGTTACTGTCTTCTGGGGAAGGGAAAATCGATTTTATTTGGGGATATGGTCTTTGATAGGTTGGCCTTGGTCCAAGCTATGGGCTCACCCTCCTGCCCATGTGGGGATCACTAATTGGAATCAGTGGGTTCCGTGAGGAGTCTGATAAGAACAGGATGCTAATCTGCTTGCAAAGGGATGCTGAGTAAGGAGTGACCCAGGGAGAGGAGACAGCACATGGAGGGCAGAGGAGGAAGTGGCTCATAGTGAAAAGTGATCAAACAAAAAGAAAGTGTAAAGATGAATTAAAAAGCCAAACAGCCTTGCCAAGAAAGAATTTAGCATCCACCTGGATACCATTTGAAACCCAAGGAAGACCAAATATATGCCCATAAACAAAGCCTAGCCACAGAGTATGCCTGCACATTTGAATTGCTGCATAAAGTTTTCAAGGTGAGGAAAAACAAAAGCAAAGCAAATTAAACCCTATACCGAACTGAGTTTGAGATCCATAGGTAAAACACAGTGACACAAACATCAGAATAGATAAATACGGCACTAGCCAAATGATACCAGGCTTGATGGCCACCATCTGTGGCTCAGGTCTCCGATATGGAAAGAAGAGATGCAAATCCTGAACGTTGTCCTCTGACTTCACATGTGCACTATGATGTGCATGCATGCTCACATACATACACACACAATAATATGTGCACACTCATATACACACACAAACACACACACTCACATATAGACATTCATACACATGGCACCACCAAAGTAGATATTATATCTTAGAGTTTATAACATGCATGGAATTCAAGCAAATGATGACGGGGAGCAGAAGACCATTACTGAAGAATCATCTTATTTTCTATAAAATAGTGCAATTTTAAATCTAAGGCAGTGATAGTCCCAAATGCACTTTTACACTAATTACTAAACACTAATTACTAAAATGTAAAGAGCTAAGGGCAGAGAAAATAATGCAGAGTGGTAAACATTTCTATTAGCCCACAAAGAAATGGAAAGAAGGAATAGAAAACAGAAAACATGGAACTGTGGGAAAGTGGCAGTCTGTGTACACCCACACATGCTACATTGCGGGAAGCGGGTATGGCCGCATGGGCCAAGATGGTGCCCAGGCCCCGTGAACCCCACATGTTTACTGCCTTGCCCGAACATGCGCAGTAAAACTGCATGCATAAGCTGCCTGCCAAGCTAGACTATTCCTCGTGATCCGGATCTGTCAGCCTATCTGTGACCGACCTGAGCTCGTGCCTGGAGCGTGTGTGATTCTGATTGGATGAGGTGGTGTGGAACGAGATGAGGTCAGTTGCTGTGAGTATAGGAGAATTGCCCTTGCCCTAAGTGGAGAGAGCTGTAAGAGAAAAAGCTGCAAGTAAAAGAAGAAGCTGCTGTGTGGACCTGACTTGGTGTCCATGTTGTTCTTGTCTCTGTGGGTTGGAGACTGCGGCACTACATATATACCACACATACACACACACAGTCATTCATAACCACACATATACACCCTAAATGCACATACCACCCCTCCCCTATACACGTGTAGGTGGAAAAATAAAGATAGAAAACAGATGGAACACATAGAAAACAAAGTGATAAAAGTAATCGCATTAATAATTACATTAAATATAAATAGGTTAAACAAATCTCAAAATGCTGAAATTGTCAGAGTGGATAAAAACCAAGCCCCAAATATATCAAACATACACTACATTCAAAGGCAGACATTGTGTGCATAGCGATGAGAACTAAAGAGGCCAGAATTGATTCATTAGAACGGTAAGTGAAGAATTAAAGGAGTTGGAGCTGAATCATTAGAATAGGAAGTTAAGAGAGTGTAGATGCTTCTGCTCATGTCTGAACAGACTTCATAGCAAGGCATTTCCCAGACATGAACAGAACTTGGAATGTCAGTGAGCTAATAAGAGCTTAATATAAAATCTGATCAAAAACCAAAGGAAGAAAGAGTCAAGACCACAATGATAGGGGATGTTCACATCTCTCTCTTGGCAGATAGAAAAACAGGATAAAAATAAACAGTGCCTAGAGAACCGGAGCAAAAGTATCATCCATCTTGTACTAACTAATTTATATCTGTAACTCTACCTCTGCAAGTGTTCACTGAGACGCACCCATGTGCAGTATGTGCTGGGCTCCTGTAAACCTGTAAACTTAAATTATGTTTGTAGAGGGAGTTTTGACGACAATTCAATTAAATTGGAGATAAATCACCAGAAGATTTGCAAAGCATCTAAAATATCTCTAAATCACTCCCGCAGAGAAAAGCCAAAGTCGGCTTGACCCAAGGAAAGAAAACAGTACAGATACAGTTGTGAAGGTTGTAGAGAGATTTATAGTCTCAGTCCTAAGAGCCTAGAAGATTTCAAGCACTTATACCAATCTGAAGCAGAAGGGGAAATTGTAAGTCACAGGAACCAAGGACAGGGAAACATCCATATAAAAACTAATAAACCAAAGTATGCTCTTTGAAAAGGTGAATTCAAAATTGCTCCCACGTACCTTAAGTGGAGATTAAAAACAAACAAACTAATAAGCAAGCAAACAAACAAACACACACATACCTCCCAATGAGAGTAGACACTGGTGTAGACCGTATGGGCCAATTTAAAATGGCAGTGTAGGAACATTGTGAGCGTTTAGTATTCAGATAAATCTCAGAATATGCATGAGTCAGGCAAAAGTACCAGAGCTAAGTGGACAGCCACTCAATAACAGACACGAATCTGTTGTCGAGATTTTCCTATATAAAAAGATGGAAGCCCAGAGGGTTATTCTGCAAAATTCCATCAAATGCTAATGGAGTTCCTAAGGTCAACTTTGCAACACATTCTTGGCAGATGAGAGGAGGAAAAGCAGCAGCACCTGCAGAGGAGGAACGTTCTGAAGTCTCTGCATCCAGGGTCAAAATTCCCAGCAAAACCAGAACATTGCTTGATTTGATAGAGAATATTTATGAAATATCTATAGCTAAAATGACATTCAGTGCTAGAATTGAAGTTGTTGCTGATGAAGAAAAGAAGCCAATTACTTTCAAATTATTTTCTAGACCTGTAGCACCATGTATCTTTGTAATTTCAACCATTTTATCCAAAATAAACCTCCAGCAGAAACATAAATAAAAAAGAAGAAAAAGGAAGAGAAAAGAAGAGAAAAGAGGGGAGGGGAGGGGAGGGGAGGGGAGGGGAGGGGAGAAGAGAAGAGAAGAGAAGAGAAGAGAAGAGAAGAGAAGAGAAGAGAAGAGAAGAGAAGAGAAGAGAAGAAGCATTCGGGAGGCAGAGGCAGGTGGATTTCTGAGTTTGAGGCCAGCCTGGTCTACAAAGTGAGTTCCAGTACAGCCAGGGCTATACAGAGAAACCCTGTCTCAAAAAACCAAAAAAAAAAAAAAAGAAAGAAAGAAAGAAAGAAAAGGAAAAGGAAAAGGAAAAGGAAAAGGAAAAGGAAAAGGAAAAGGAAAAGGAAAGGAAAGGAAAGAAAAGAAAAGAAAAGAAAAGAAAAGAAGAACCAAGAGCATCACTTGGACAAGAGCTGCTAGTAGCAAGCCCAAGGCCTCTGCATTTTGAGCAGAGTAAGTTTGATGATGATATAGAAAGTCAAAAATCAATGAATATTTTTGAGTGAAATCCATAGGAACCTATGGAGGTCTGGAACCAGGTTCATGGACTGAATCTATATCATAGCGTCATTAATAATGGGCAGATTCATTGTAAACTCATTAAAATCACAATAGGCTCCTTGTAGACTGAGATACATGGGGAAATCAAGAGACCTAGGATTTTCTTGAAAAAAGAAAATATTTTAAGGGGCCAGACTGAGGAGTTGATGATGCTCAGGTGGACATGGCAAACCAGTGGGGCAGGATGGAGTCCAGAGGATACTGCTGATAGGAGGTCAGCTAAACAAGCTGAATAAAGATTTCAAGGCAATCCAGCAGGAAGGAAAGCTTTTTTCCATGGGTGGATAAATGTAGGAACACTAAGGAAACAATTAGAGGCAACTTGAGCCACCAACACGCATAGAAAGACGGTGGTTGGGATGGTGCTGGGGCTCAGTCAGGAGAGTACAGACCCACTGACCTCAATCTCTAGAACCCACACAAAGATACAAAGAAAGAACCAGATCCACAAAGTTGTCCTCTGATCATTCATATATGGTCACACATGTGCCATACACACACACACACACACACACACACACACACACACACACTACATACATATAAACATATGATACAAACATACACTCATGCATCACACACATCATACACACACTAATAAATAGAATAAAATATAAAACTAAGGCTGTGAATACATTTAAATATAAAAGCTAGACTCTAGAACTACTATAAAATATCAGGACTATTGAATGTCTTCATGAATAATGTAAGAAGTACACTCTATGAACGAAATTCCAAATAAATGAAAAAGGATAAAACACATTTTATTAAGCATACGAAGATTTCACTTATGAAAGATGCCATCTAGAAACAGAGCAGGAAGTTCTACCTGAGGAGTGATGTGTCCAGTACAGGGTTGTGTCCAGAACACAGAGTTTAACCCCTGCCAATGTATCATTAAAAGACGGCTATTCAAAGAGCAGACTACTTGATCAGATGTGTCATAAAAGAAGAAAGGAGGAGTGTGTGTGTGTGTGTGTGTGTGTGTGTGCTTGTGAGAGAAAGTTCATGTGTTAGAATGTATGTGACTCTGTGTGTGTGTGTGTGAGAGAGAGAGAGAGAAACCAGTATATAGATGGTTTTAGCAGCTTTAATTATAGTTGCCAAACAAATACGATCAATAAGCATATGAAAAAATGTTTTGCCTAGGTTGTCTCTGGAGAGATGCAAATTAAATGAATGATTAAGCACTATCTCACACTCAGTACAAATGCTGACATCAAATAAAACAATGAGAAGTGTGAGCAACCATGTGAACAACTAGAATTCACACGTTCCCGGGGCCACTGGAAATGGCACTCCTTGGAGAAGCCATCTGGTGGTTTGTTACAAAGTTTTAATCACATACCTAACTGTATGAGGATTTACTCTAGAGGAATAACAAAGAGGTGTGGAGGAGGGAGGAGTGTGTGTGTGTGTGTGTGTGTGTGTGTGTGTGTGTGTGTGTGTGTGCTTGTGAGAGAAAGTTCATGTGCTAGAATGTATGTGACTCTGTGTGTGTGTGTGTGTGTGTGTGTGTGTGTGTGTGTGTGTGTGTGAAACCAGTATATAGATGGTTTTAGCAGCTTTAATTATAGTTGCCAAACAATAAAAATGCCTATCAACCCAAGAATTAGTAAGTCAAAGCTGTACTTATATAATGACATAAAAATGAGAAAAAGTTTCAATGTACTAATTCATGTCTCAACACAGATGAATCTCAAGCACACTCTCAGGTAAAGCCCTGGGGTGCAGAAAGGTAAATCCTGGGTAATCGCTCTGACAGGAGGATGAAGACAGCAAGGATCTCACAGGAAGCCAGGTCTCTGGATAGTTCTCCCCTTGACAATGGAAACTGACAAGTGAAAATTGAAAAGTTTTGAAGAGACGAGGTTTTCTATTTTGATGTTGGATGCAATTACAAGGTATGTGCGCTTATCAAAATGCATCATATCAAATGCCTAAGACCCTCACATCCTACTTGCATTTAAAAAAAATGCATGCCTAGGCTTACACAGAAACCTCAACAAACCAGAAACTTGAATTCTGTGCTCTTCCACATTTGTATTGTGCTGAATTACCAGAATATAGGCTTCCTATTGATGCTTTGATAGCTCCTCGCCACGCAGAGAAATGTTCACACGTGTTCTGAAATAATGGTGCTGCCTAAAGCTAGAACAAGTGTGGAGGATGACTCTGAATATAAAGGTCATCAAGAAGCAATAATATTTGATTCTGAATTATTTTGTCCACTTCCTGGCTTGAACATCCACCAGTCAAACCCATCTTCTCTGTCCTTCTCCAACATACACACGCAAATGATCTTATCTAAAAGTTCTACTACATATCTACCACATGGCTCACCCATCCACTCATTGCATGGCTCCGTAGTCACTATGAATATCTGAGGAGGGTGAGGGGCAGACCTCGGCCAAAATGAGAGCAGAGACAGAGATGGCTTTGAAGGCAGACTTTGTAGTTCACTGGTCCCTGCACTGTGTGCACTGCCTCCAGGACACCCCAGGGAGGAACCTCCTTGGGATTATCAGCCCCGTGTCTTCACATGTCACCTGAGTATGGAAATTTATAAAGCAGGAAGCTTTCCTTTATTTGTAGAAATTAAGGAAGAAATTAGTGAAAGAAAGCAGACTCATATGCAGTTTGGAAGACTCAGAGAGGAAAAGGCTTAGTATCTTGTCCTCTAGCAATTTGATAGTGAAGATGAAACAAAGGACAGTAAATGATGCGTGTTAGTTTCGCTGCAAAACTAGCTGTCCTACTGTGTGAAATCTCTTTCTTCTGGTCAGCTTTCTTCTCCGGATGATATCAAGCCTTACCTTCCCCTCCCCTCCACACACACTAGTGTTGTACTCCTGGAGAAATTGTAATTCTGTGGAGTCCACTGTGAGGTTCAGTTGTCTGAGAGCAGAAAGGAGGGGAAAGAGTATCTGATCATGAGCTGAACAAGGAGGACATCAATGGATATGCCAAAGTGGAATGGGAGATCCCTCAAGCCTCATGCCTGCATGGAGAACTATAGGAAAATAAGGAACACTGGAGAAATAGTCTTTCCCAGGGAACAGTACACCAGGTGATTATCTAGCATCAGAGTGATCAACCCAGAAAACACAGACACCATTAACATTGTACAGACTGAGCAGGTTATATTTAGAAACATACATGCATTACATACCCATAAGTATGCAATAACAATTTAAAAAAGGAAGAAATGGATTTGAAATAAAGCAAGGATGGGTATTTGGATGGGTTTGGAGGGAAGAAATGGAAGGAAGAAATGATATAATTACATTATAATCCAAAAACTAAGAGAAAAATATTTTGTTTGTTTTTAAAGAGGAATTTTTTTTCTCTCTCTCTTCTGCCAGGACTTCAGCAGAGGATTACAAGCTATATGTACCCACTGGATACTTGAGAATCATGTGGGTGTTCTCAAAACAGGAGTGTCTATGTCTTACAGATGGCTGAGGTTCAGTAAATCTATACTGGAACCTTGAAATCACTATTATTAGAAGTCTACAAATTTGGGAGCAAAACACCTTTTCTCTTCCATAACCCAATGGTCTGTGTTCAGTTGTGCTATCTTTGACAAGCAGAATTACTCCTCTGCCTTCTCTAACCCCACCCGTGGCCAGGAACATCCTCCCTCTGGGGGCACCTGCTTGAGCTCAGCTGAGTTCAGTTCAATCCTGACCCCGCTCAGTCCACTCAGACAGTGCTTCACAGTGCAAAGGGTGCTCACGTTCACTGTGGCATCTCCACTACTACCCTTGGGTGGGGGGGGTTGCCTGTGCTCTGATTCCCTTATGAAAGAATGACTCTGCCTACAGGGTCTGTGGCCGCATCAGTGCCAAGAACAGTCAACACTCTTTGGAGCGTCAATGTTTAAAGCTCTCAAAAGGGTGTGTGCGGCACTCCTGACACTCTGAAATCCATACTTGCATCAAACCCCTTCTCGGTCCATTCTCCCAAATGTCTTCCGTAATGATTTCTGCTGAGACAAACCTTCGCCCCCTCTGCGCGTGTACTTGGCCTAACTGTCAATGGATGTCCCACTCAGCTTCCATCTCTGTGAATTCTATCTAGTCCTCTTAGGGGCAGCATATATACTTCAAGTTCTGTGTCCATTGTAACAGGTTAGTACCGGCTTCCTGGTGAGCTCTGAAAAGATTCTGACCCTCCCTTGAGACAGTAAGTTGGCATTTTCTGAAGGCAAGTTGTTTCATAGTGAGGGGAGGGGACCAAGTTCCATGCAATTGGTAACTGTGCCCCTGTCTCAATGTGTTGGAATCAATACCTCAAAAGTCAGGGTTAGGACTTTTGTATGTGTGGCCAGACTAGAGACATGAGCGAATGTCTGGATTTAAGGTTGTAGGCAGCAAGCTCAGTGGACCAGTGGTAAAGAAAAGGGAGAGGCCCAGGAAATGAAGGCTGCATTAGTACTGCTGGACATCAATTCCTGCCCATGGCTCTATGGCTTCAGGAACTACACTAAGAACATCTCTGCTAGATGATACTTCCATCTTCACAGGGCAGGAAGGCTGTATCTTAGACCATGTACAACAAGAACGCAAGGGGAGTCCAGCCTCTCCTGTAGCTCACCAAGGCGAGAGGTGCTGCGACAGAGCGAGCCCCCAGGTCTTCCATGTGATTGCCACTTCCCCCTCAGCGTCACTGCCTCTTGTTCTCCCCTAAACTCCATTCTTCCTCCCAACTGCTGACAGCCCAAGAGCCAGAAAATGAACCTCCTACAGATGGCCTAGCCCAAACTGCCTGAGATCTGAGCCCTGTAACAAACACTTTACATCAAGTACAATGGCTTCCTTCCCCTTTCAGTCAAAGGCTGACCAGCATGAAACTTGAAGTATCAAAAGAAAGCTCTCTAAAAAGGATGAAGGAGTTTTTGTTAGATGTCATCTTCAAAACCCCTTATGAATATCATTTTGCAGATGGGAAAACAATGGTTCAAAGACATTAAATTCATAGAACTAATAAACAGAAGAGTCTAGATCTGGATTTACTTCTCATTTCAAAGTCAGTGACTTTGATATCCAAGGCTTTAAAAAATGAGAGGGAATGGAGGGGAAGGCACCCTACTTAAAATAACAACAGCAAAACCTACAAACCAAAAAACAACAGCAATAAACATATACATATATATCTTTATACATATAAACACACTCACGTACACACATAATGTAATTGGTCAAATGGTGGGAATAAGTTGACTGTGAGTGCTCACCCTTAAATGAGACATCTATGTCAATGCAACCCTCTTCCCACAAAGCTCCAAGAACCTCAAGGAAGGCTAGGCTGAAGGAATGGCAGAGCAGGAAGGTGGTGGAAGGGGGAGCTGTGAGATGCTGTTGCTTAGGCCTGGCAGAGCTGTTATACTCATGAACCATAAACCTGCAGCAGCTTTGCTTGCCTATTCAAGATGTGTGCAATACCAAACCTGCAAAAAATTCCATCATGAATGAGGGAGAGGCTCATGAGTCCTTATCTTTAGTCAGGAGCCTTTGGCAGTTGACAGCTGTTGAGGAAGTGTCAGTTTTCTTTGGGGAGGTGACCACTGTTAAGTTGCCCACACTCCTGTGGATAGCTGCCTCCACATCACACCCATTTGTATATGAGCTGCGCTAATCATACTCAGTGGGTTTGCAAAATGCAGAAACAAAAATCAAAGGGGGCATAAAATTAGGGAAGCATGGAGGAGCTGGAGGGGAGGGAATGGGGAGTGGATATGACCGACATTCATTGTGAATATGTATGAGACTTTCAAGTAATGAATTAAAAGTATATAGAAATACATTGATTTGAGATGGTTATGTGAGGGAAATAAAACTGAGTGTCTGATTGTGGTGAGGGTTTCAGGTCTAGAGCAACTGTCAGTTCTCGAGCACATCCCAAGCACTGAGTGTAAGGACTCAGGTAACAGACCCGTTTCCCCACAAGAATTGGGAAGCCGTGCAAGGAAAGCATGGGTCTTGCTTGTTCACTCTTGCATCCAATCTTAGGCTTCCACAATGAAAATCGCTCCTCTCTATTAATAAAAATGGGTCACATCTACAAAATCTCACTACCACCAGGCTTTTCCATAACCCAGATCAGAGCGTAGTGTAGGCTGCTCTTCCACAGTTGAGACACTCAGCACCACAGAGAGCATCCAAATGCCTTCTGAATGCAACCCATTGCCTGCAGGCATAGACTACAGGGTACCAAACAGCTAATTAAACAAAGTACACACACACTTTCTAAAACAGTCCTTTCCCTGTTTGAACAGTGAATATGCAGAGCTTTGAAGACTGAAACAGCAAGGAAATGGCTTACCATCTTCAAAAGCTGTTTCCAAACAAACAGAGCCCAAAGAAGGAGTACGTTCCCAGCAATTAAAAGACAATTTGAGCCATGTTGGATGCCTGGCCCACGCAGGGGCTGGGAAGTAAGTTGTCATCAGTGAAAATTCAGAAGCGACAGAGCAGTTTAACCTACATGCTTGCACCCTAGAGGATAGTGTAGATATTCCACAGGGCAAAGGTCGCTAATAAGCTTTGCTGATTTGAAGACATCCACCTCAGCTGAGCCTTGATTCAGTTGTAAAGGTGAACCTTCATCACTCTTTTATTATTCTTGGCAACTTACATGAAAAGCAGAGACTTGAACCCCTTTGCTTTAGTTTGGGGGATCTGATTGCATCCAAGGCAGACACAGATAGGCTGTCTTGATCTACCCATTTGAACTGTACTGAAACGATTTTTACCCACCTGTTAAATAACAAATGTGGGAAATGCTTTCTCTCCTGATGTTGAAGTGATCTAAATGGAACTGGCTAGGACATGGGATGTCCCACTGTATAGGCGGCTATGACTAAGTCGGCCATCTTGTTCCTTATCTTCTCCTTCTGCTCCACGGCATCTACCACAAAGTCAGCACACATGTCATGTCCATTTTCCTTCTGCTCTGTGGTATCCATGAGCAAGTCAGCATGTGTGTCCTTTCTCTTCTCCTGCTACTCTATGGGTTCTATAATAGCCAGCATGCATGGCCCTTCTCCCTCTCTTTGCTATTGCCCTTCAAAGCAGTTCATTTCTTCCCAGCAACTCCTGTGATTTCCTCAAAATGTATCAATAGTAGTGACACACCCACAGCTGTCAATAAACAGTGACGCATGCCTTTAGCTTTATTGCCTGAGATCCCAGTAACGAGTCCTAACAAACCTTCATCCATGATTGCTTCAGAGCTGTTCATGTCCAAAGGCTTTGAGCATCACTGGAAGAGACTTGCAAAATATGGGCAAAAAAAAAAACATGGCCCAATAAGAGTCAGAGGTAAAAAGACAAGAGCAAAACTCCCTAATTGCCAATGATTCTTTACAGTCACTCTGACTTGACAGCATACCATGCTGTCACCTCTGTCTCTTGCCCTCTGTCACTCATGCAGACTGGCTAGCCATCCAATTATCTTTGCTGTTCTTATAGTTCATTTTCTGAGCCTTTCCTGATCTCTGGTTCTAAAAGTGTCCCAAGTAGCCAGCCAGTTGGTTCTATGTCAAGTCCCAGATATGTGCTGGCTCCCTAAGCAAATGATCTCCTAATAGAACTACTCCGAATTTAAAAGTCTTCAACAACAAAAATCACCTTTAAAGGTGGTGCTGCAGCTTTGGGGATTTATAGAAATTCTTCTGAGACTGTGGACCTTAGATCACCAAGCCCAAGCCCACCTGGCTCTATATTCCTGGAGGCTTCCTGCCGACAAGTGACAGTTGATGCCCCACTGTGACTTTCCTTATGGACATTTGACAGGAGCCTCCTAATTAAAAAATAAACTATCCCAAAAGCTTCACCTATTTATAGTTTCACACTCCATTGCCTCAGATGGAAAGAAGCAGGATTCACAGGCTGAACAGGGGACCTACTGCTTTTAGAAACCAAACATCCTGTGTCAAGACTAGAAGATGAAGGTCTCAACAATCCTGAGCAACCCTAGGCCTCAGACATGGGGGAGAGGAGGAAATGACAAGACATCTACTCATCATTTTTAGAGAAAGAAATTGATACATCTGTTGCCATTCTATACTTACCATTTAATTATGATGTGTCTTTGTTCCCTAATCTACAAAACAGAGGTGAAATTACAACTGTTCAGAGCTCATATTAGAATTAAATGAATTAATATAAATAATGTGATGCAGGAGAAACAAGCAGCTCAATTAATGTAAATTATAATAAATTGTTGCATTTTGTTTAAATTAATTATTTTTTCTTAGTTTACAGAAAACTAGGCTTCATTATAGCATTTTTGAAACAATTTTTTTTCTCCACATACTTTCTTCTCATCCTTTTCCATCTCTTGTGCTCTCCCACCCTCAACCTTTCTACATTAATGTATTATGAGACCCTTTGCCTTCCCTGCATTTCTGGGCACTCTTGTTCCTTTCCCATAAGAGTTCAGAGTCTACAGCCATCCTATAATCCCTCATTTACACACATACAAACAGACTGTGGCTGATTTTACTCATGATGAGCTTATGCTCTGAACAAAACTGAAGACTCCACTGTTGAGTGGGAACCTTCATAATAATGCCATGGTCTAGAAAGAAGGCTCACTTTGCCACCAGCACATACAAGGCATCCTGGCAGGCTTCTTCCTCCACATCCTCCACAGAGGCTACTTATTCCATCTTTGACAGGTCACATGACTCCTTAGGTACTCATCAGCCTATACGTTTGCTTAACTTAGAGCTGAATGGAAAGTGATCTGTACTCTGCATTGAAAATGTTTTGAAAACACTGTGAGAAAAAAAAAATAAGATGAACTACTTCTGGCAATGTTCCTGACATCATGGGTCTCAATGTCTTTTGCTCTTCTTTGTTTGTTTTGTTTTAAATTCTGTGTCTGTGGCTACTGAATTATATAATTATCTAAGCTTGTACGTCAACAAGTAGAATGGTATGCTGAAATTAGTATTGAGAGTTGAAAGTTTAAAGGGCTTTTTTTTTTCACTCTTAAAGAGCACATGCAAGAGCTTATCTGAAGAATTGTTCTTTGTGTATTTGAGGTTTCATTCCTTTCATCAATAGTCTCTGCTGACAATGTCATTTGCTCTCTCGGGTCATTGTAAATGCCAACTTCTTAACAGACTCTGATGTGTCCAGTGGGAAGGAAGGGTTCGTATCCTCCTTTATCAATGCTCAGAAGCCTTTCAAACTTAAGCACATATGTTTGCGGATCAGCCTACACCCAAGGTCTGCAGTTAAACAGGGCAACCTTGCCTCCGCCTTCAGACTTTCCACAAAGGAATGGGAGAGATGAATGGTAGGACCCAGAGCAATGGAGTGAAACGTTGGCATTGGGACCAGTTAACTGGGGTATAAATCTCGTCTGCTCACCTGTGCTCTCTTTGGGCAAGGTCACTTAATACACACCCCAGCTCTCTGTATGCATGTGCACACGTACTAAGGAAAATATAAACTACCAGGATGAGGTAGTTATTTTAGGATTCAAGACTATTGTCTATGTAAATGCAAGTGTATGGGTATGATGATAGATAAATGAAGGGGTAGACACATTTCCCCTAAAGTAATAGTCCAGTATTGACTAACTCATTGATATACACTGAAGTTGGCAGCATGCTTTTATATGTAATAACTTACCAAATTATAGTGTCAGAAAATGATGGGAAAGGGGTGAGACTTTATAGAAGGTAACCACTCCAACACACTGTGTACACATGCACACAATGAACCAACATGGGAAAGTTCAGCAATTTTCAGGTCACTTGGTACCTTTGACTCTTCAGCTGTCTATTTGAGAGGAAAACACTGGGCTGACACAGGAACAGGGTTCCTTTTATCACTATGCTAAGGACTGTCCAAAAATAAAATGTGTGTCTAAGTCTCAGTGGGTCACATGTAGCCAGGATAGCTGTGGATGTGTCCTAACACAAAGCAATAGAGTTAGGACAGTAAAAGACTTTTTTTTTTTCTTATAACTTATTTTTGGTGTTCTCGAATGTAGATTTTGCAGATGACAACACTACCACGATGCTACACAAGCTGAGCACATACATGCTTTCTGTGTACATGTGTGTAGCTTGGGTGTGGTTTCCAAGGTGTCATGTTCCAAATGGCAAAATCAAATGGCATCATGAGCTATTATGTCTTCAGTGTAATGAGGTAAGTGAAACATTATCAGTAACGCTTTAGACTTCCACCACAAATGAAAGGTGGCTAGCGCTACTTAGTAGACTCACATTTATTCTTAGGGTGCTTCTATAGCCACACCCAAGGACCACCTGCTGTGTTTCCCAATTTACTCTGTTTCCTGCTGCATGGGAGCTGAGAAGTAGAGGGTGCAAACCTTGCCTTTCAGTTTTCTAGTATTAGTCATAGCAAAGCTAAATATACTTTCTTGTCTATTATTGTGTTTTTATATCCAAGTATGGCTTCTACAATGTTTCCAAAAAAGAAATCTCCAAAAAAAAAATGCCCTCCAGAATAAAAATTACAGGTGAAGATTATTCAAGGAAAAGCAGGCAGGTTGGACCACTTTTTTCTTAAGACAAATAGCGAGGCAATCCATCTGCTTGATTTGGAAGGATGTGTGTAAGTTTCTAGGTTTTGCTCTTGTGGCCTTCCGAGCGTGAAAGTCATCATTAAAATATTCTAGCAGGGGCTGGAGAGATGGCTCAGTGGTTAAGAGCACTGACTGCTCTTCCAGAGGTCCTGAGTTCAATTCCCAGCAACCACATGGTGGTTCACATCCATCTGTAATGGGATCCAATGCCCTCTTCTGGTGTGTCTGAAGAGAGTGACGGTGTACACGTGTATTTAAAAAATGATTAAGAAAATACTCTATTAATCAGTCATCCCTGAGGCCCTCCTCCCCCACATCCCTACCATCACCTACACCCTCCAGCCAGCCAGCCAGACACAGGGCCTCATTCTTGCCCCTCTGTTTATCTCCCAGGTGTGGGCATGGCTTGGGCCCCAGCTCCTTCAATCTCCCTTCCAATGTTACTTATTCAGTGATGTCTGGCTCAACAATCCCACCTATACTGCTAACTAGCTCACCCCCAACTCCCTCTTTTAAAATCTCATTCTTCAAAGCCCAGAGCATGCACATTTTACTTTAAAAAAGATCCCAAAATTCTAAAGTGAATTCCAACATTTAGAAAAGCAGATTCGTTTTGTTTTCCGTTAACTCTTAAAGTCCCACAGCCCAGAGTGTTTTTGACACATATAGCTACAAAATAAATGTACACATGGAAGCACAAGTGACAAGCCATCAGAAGGTTAACAAATGAGCTGAATGCTGAAGAAATGATTAGTTTTTGAAGGACTAGTGCCAGGTTCTTTGGCCTTATCTTCTTATTTTGCTTTGGTTGGAAATTTCAATGAGCTGTTGTTATTTGAACTTCATGATGATTTCAAATCATGCTCCTAGAACAAGCAGGGGTCTTCTGTAGCATGTACAATGTCTCCCCACCCGGATCCTAACCTGCCTTTTAAAATTTGTTTAAAAGTTGAAGACTGTTGTCATCGTGAGGATTTCTATTGCTGTGAAGAGACACAGGACCACGGCAACTCTTTTTTTTTTAATTTAATTTAATTTTATTTTAATTAGGTACTTTGGAAAACATTTAATTGGGGCTGGCTTACAGTTTCAGAGGTTTAGTCCATTATTATGCATGGTAGGAAACATGGCAGCTGGTGGTGTGTAGGCAGACATGATGCTGGAGAAGGAGCTGAGAGTTCTACATGTTGTTCCCCAGGCAGCAGAAGGAAACTGTGTGCCACACTACAAGACCACACCTACTCCACTGAGGCCACACCACCTAATAGTGTCACTTCCTATGGGGCAAGCATTCAAACACATGAGTCTGTGGGGGCCATACCCATTCAAACCACCACAGCTGTGCATATTTTTAAGCCTTCCTGAATCATATAAACTTATTATTCCTATTATATTATAGCATGGTTTTGAAAATAGAGAACATTCAGTTCTGCTTTTCGCATGCCAATATGTGAGCGGTATGCATATTATGAAAGTCAAGTAGCGTAGAATGTATATTTCGAGGGCACAATGGATTATTTTTGGATTCTGTGTAGATGTGCATACAACAATAAATAAAACATCAGTCCTAGCATCCTGAGATCCAGACGTTTTTCCTGGACTCGGGAAGCTTTCCCTGTCTCCCAAAGCTTTTTCTTGACTGACTCTGAAAGCTTTCCCCCGATGCCCAAACCAACAGAGAACTTTCATGAAGTGTCTGTGTTATCATGTATTATCAAGCTGACCCGGCAATTTAAAATGACTGGTATTTAGGGAAAACTTACAATCTGCTGAGGAGGGGATAACAACAATTTAATAATATGGGCAGGCACACTTAAATCAGTCCGAGATTTGGAATATGAGGTTTCCTGAATGGCAAGTAATTGACATTAATGTCCAGTTTGAGATATTCTTTTTTTGGTTTTTGGTTTTGTTGAGATTGTAATTTAATTACATTTTTCCCTTTCCTTTCCTCTCCTGACATCCTCGTATATACCTCTCCAGTCTCTCCTTCAAATCCGTGGCCTCTTTTTTTTTTTTTTTTTTTTTTTACTAATTATTACATACAAATATACACATACATATGTATTTCTATTATATAACCTTTCATCCTGTAGAATATTACAGGCTATAGGTTTTCTGCGCTGACTACTTGGCACTGGAAGACCAACTCATGTGCCACACTAGCATAGCTTGAGCACCAGAGACTTCAAAGCCCACCACCACAATGGCACACTTCCTCCAGCAAAGCCACACCTCCTCCAACAAGGCCACACCTCCTCCAACAAGACCACACCTACTCCAATAAGGCCATACCACCTAAGAGTGTCACTTCCTATGGTCCAAGCATTCAAACACATGAGTTCCATTCAAAGAACACCTTTCCCACTCCTGGCTTTCCTAAGTTACCCGTAGTTCTTTGTGTAGAGTTTCAGCCTCCTGGGCTTTTCCCTGTCTAATCTGTCTTATTCATTGGTAGAACCCTTGTCCAGCTAGAGTTTGACAAGTCCTATCAGTGATAATTTATATGAATGTGATTTCTGATATTACTAGAAGACAGATTCTCAAAAATCTCTCTGCTCCTCAAGCTCATACAGTCTCTCTGCCTCCTCTTCTGTCCCCTGAGCCTTAAGTGTAGGCGTCTTTTGTATACACATCCATTGAGACTGGGATCCACAGTGCTGCATTTTGATTGGTTGTGGTTTGCTTATTGAGTGGGTCTTAGGAAAATTTAGGGTCCCAGATTCTCTGATGATAACTTTTCTTCATTTTCTCTCAACTTTACTTTAATTAGCTAGCAATCTGGCTCCTGAGCCACTTGGGTATAAAAAAACTGGAAAAGAAGATTTGGTTGCTTCATTCGTGTATTTCCAGCATGAGCCCTGACACATAGGAGGCACTTCATTGAGCTCTACATTTAAGGCTAATTAGTAGGACTACACTATGTAACATACATACTTGTATACAAACACACATACATATAAACACATACTTATATATATTTATCTTACAGATACAAACTGACTTTTTAAGAAATAGACGAGCAAATTTCCAAGATTAAATTGGAAAATTTCACCAAAGAAGCTTCCCAACATTTAGATAGTCTTCATAAAATATGTGCTCAGTAAACCGATATAGGGACACCATATATTTACAGATACTTCTGCCTATCAGATTGAAAAACGCAAAAACCAATGCAAACACAAGAAGACAAGCTAAGTAACAATGATATGGGAAAGGTCATTGCCTTTGAACGTAGAACTTAAGCATGTGAAGAAGTACGGCCTCCCGTGGCTTTCCTTCCCAGAGCTGTGGCTACGCGTATTTGGAGGCTGGGTTGAAGACTCACTGTTGGAATCTCTCATTCCAGTACCAGCGCCCTTCTTACCCATGATTCCTCCTTATGAGGGCCGAGGTTTCCTCTCCAAGACTCGGATGCTGCCTCCACTAATCATGGAGAGTTTGGAGCTTCTCTTGGTCCTGATCTATTGAGATTATTATGATTTTACCCTTCCTGCTTTATCCTTCTCTGCTGATGTGAGATGCCACCCCCTAAATAATAGGCCCATCTCCAGTTACCCACGGCTCCTAAATTCGAGTGTATATACATGCATGGAGGAATGTCATGAATGAGGTGACAGGGAAAACTTTTTTCCCACCATTATAAATAAACACAGAAAGCTTATTCTGCAACTTTCCCAGTATCTTTAATTCCCCTTAGGACAAGAGTCAGCAGATACAAGAGAGGTCGTGTGTCTCTGTATTCAGGCATTCTGTTGTTCTGACTTCCTCTCTGGCTTTATCTCTGCTGACTTCTGCAAGAAAATGTAGACCAACAACAGCATCATACCTCTGTATGGGATGGAAATGAGGTCCCAGCTGGGCCCTGGCTAGTGCAGAGTTCCTACATTTCATTGGTGAATCACCTGCCCGATGATGGGTTCAGCTTGTCCTTGGCAATCTCCCACCCTCAGGAAGAGACTCACGAGCTCTGATCTCATCAGCTTGGTGCAATAACTACCACAATGTCCTCACCTTGCTATCAGGCTCACACTTGATTACTAAGCCTCTGTAGAGCTCAAAGGGAAAACTATAGGACCTCAGCTCCTCTCCAAGTTCAGAAAATGTCCCTTGGCATCCTCTGCTTGAGTTCTGGAGTGTATTTATTTTCTCATATCTATCTCTATGAAGGGATCAGCAAGCTGTACCGAGTTCCAGGAAAAAAGAAGCCTGAAAGCAGATCTCATTTTCAGTGTGAATTACTGGGTAGGTACTTTGTGTTCCAAACAAAACAATGTAATGGGTCAAATAGGTAAGGGCCTCTTGGAGTTGCTGTGTGCTAAGGAACACTGGGGACTGTAAGTCACAGTGGTTACAGGGCTGGGGTTGTATGGGACAGAGAAAAGCTAAAGCTTTGTGGCTTTGACTTCAGCAGCTTTAAAAACAAAAACAAAACAAAACAATGAACAAGAACCTTTACTAAAGCCTTCATCAAGGGTGCCAACAACTCCCAGAAGAGGAACCATTTTCTGAGAAATAGTAAGAATTTTTCTCAAGGTATCTTGCAGTAAAGAACTTACTGACTTTTAATTCTCATGATGTTTGCCGACCATGCTGTTAGAAAACTCAACAGAAATTTAGCTATTGCAAAAAATAAATAAATAAATAAAATGAAAGCAAAGATAGAAAATCCAAGCTGAAAGTTCGATGTATCAAATGCAAAGACTTCTAAGAGATTCGGGACTTCTGATGCTCAGGCTCAGTTTGTGCACACACATGTCTGTGTGCAGAGGAGCAACATCATCTCACAGGCTCATCTGCCCACCAGCGTTCTGGCCCTTCCCCCAGGCTTCCCTGCAGATGAGCAACATCACTTTACCTGCTTACATGGTCGTGGGTGGACTGGCCCTTCACCTAGGCTCCTCTGGATCAAGTGCGATGGGTACAGCTCAAGGGCTGCCAATCACGTTCTCCTTTGAGCCAGACTTACCTTACGAGGACTATTCATCAGCCTGGCCTCCCACCAGACCTGTGTCTGACCAAACCCCAGGCAAACGCGGACGAGGAGGATAAACCCACAGCTGAGATTTCGTTTCCTGCCCTCATGTCCTGGCTCTGTTGAAGGAGCTACTTCTCCTCTAGCTTCCTGCAGTCTCCCATTCTGGCAGCGCATCAGACTATGTTTGGGGAGGGCTAACGTATTATGTCCACTGAGCACACAGAGCCCAGATTCATGGAGGACAAAAGTCATGGGATCTTTCCATACAACTAGGCGCACATGGCTACAGATTCAGAACGCAGTGCTGTCAACTCAGTTTACCTAGCTCCAAGGTTAGGGCATCTCAGGTCTTTATTAGCTGTTACTGAGGAATGCACTTGATTGTAACAGGTTCTAATGGCTGAACACTTTTTTTTTTCTATCTTTAACAATGAAATTACAAGAAATGTAAAAATAGATGCCCACTCTACATGGAGTCTAGAATTCAGAAAACTTCCACTTTATATTATAGTTTCAGAAAACTGAGAAACTATTCAGCAGTAAGCACAGAAATAGATGTAAAGACCACCAGAACAAAGTTTTCCATGTTTGCACAAAGAGATTACCTCTCTTTTAGCTTAGATCAAACAAATAAATCTTTGTGAGAGCATCATGCCTTAGACAGACACCCTGTGAAAAAGCCAAAGTAAGTTCCAGGAGGGAGCTGTGCAGGGTCACATTTCCTCCACAAAAGGATACCCAAAGACAGTCACACAAACATGTCCTCATCAAGTGGGTGAGCCTCCAAGTCATTTACACTACTCCCTCAGTACCGCTTTCAGGGACTCTTGATGACCACTGACCCAACTTAAGAGGAGCTGTGTGACCTGATTCCTTTGGAATCCATGGGCGCGATGTCCTTCATCAACAGCACAAATACAATTTAACTCAGGTTTCGTCCAGCCTGGGAAATGCCTGAATCTCACCCAAATATAAGATCAGATGTTGCTACATGGAGTTCTGAATCTTTGAACATATCTTTGATTCAAATTGATGTAGGAAAAAAAGGGGGAGATGGTAAGAGATGGATACTAGAAATATCCAGCTTTGTGATAGTCAGGCCCTATGGCTTTCCCCAAGTTTTTCTCAACTTAGGTATATGGTATCTATGAACACAGATTTTTTTTCATCACTATATGACAAATACATTTACCATTTCAGAAAGATCCAAAGTCCCTCACTGCCCTACCCCCCCTCCCCCCCGTTTTTGAGTTTTGAGAACAGGGGGTCAGTGTTTAATTGAAAGGTTTCTTTTTCAAATGCAAAAGATGTAGAAAATTCTGTTGTGGAGTCACTTGAAAGTGGCTTTAATGGACCATGTAATAGCTTACGTGACTGTGCTCTTTCATTTTACATAAGCGCATAAATATTCCACTCAAATGTCGGAAATCTATTCAAGGCAAAAATAGAGGCCCAGCATATCAGCTACACCATTATTTAGGTTGTGGTCCATTTAAACTACATCAGTGTGTCATCATTAATTGCGTCTGCCTGGGAAATGTACACATTATCTATGGGATGCTTCTGATCTCTGAAAGGTACAATTCAATGTCTGGTTGTGTACTGACATTTAGAAAAAAAGCCATTATTCTGTCCTATACTGTATCAGTGCAGGGCCCTTCGAGAGAAAATATTTGTGTTGCCTTATTATTCTGAGGATTAGTAAAAGAGGCCAGGAAAGGGGCAAAGTAAAAGTTTAGAGTGTTCAAAACACTGGTTTCTCAAGATAGGTTAGCAATAAAACTTTACTATCATCTATTTCAGCTTTTACAGACAATCAGCTTAACTGCAGCACTGAACCAAAAGAAGCAGGTCCTGGAATGCCCTGCTGAATATGAGAAAGCTTATTCCTCAGCAAGAAGTTTATGAGCTTCACCACCATCAACAACATGCAAGGCAACATGGTCTAGCGTGGGGGATGACACACCTGACCTGGGTCTCTACTGAGGACCATTTTCCTGCATTGCAAGGATGAAGTTGCTGCTGGTTCCATCACTGCATTATTGTGAAGCCAAGAACGATGCAGTTGATGTTCCAAGCGCAGTCCTAATAGGCCGCACATACTCACTATCCTTATTCACGTTCTCATTCTTGTTTGTTCTGAGCGGCAGCATAATTGCTTTGGGGGTCACTTTACAGAAGCAAGGACCAGTCGTGTGATAACACAAATGATAGGCAGTGAAGCAGGCTCTACGCTAAACAAGTTATTTATGACAACTGGAAAGCTCTGCTCTGTACTATTAGCAAGTTTTCCTATTTCCTTCCAGGCATCCCTACCATGTGCAAGCAATAGGTTTTCCTCATAGGCTGGTATTCTTCTGTCCACTATCCAGCCTTTATTTCCCAGTCTGACCCACTCATGGATTTGAACTACAGCTTTGTGTGTGTGATCTGACGTCCACCCAGCCAGACTTAGACTTGCTCCAAGCTCCAGATGAGCATGTCTAGTGGACAGATGTCATCCTTGTTGAAGGGACCTCCAACTCAACATCACTAATCCTGATCTCTGCCCCACTCCCGTCACCATACTTCTGTATACATGTTCCCTGGCCTATGCTCTAGTTAATGGGGTTTCTACCCATCATTCTCCTAACTCAGTCCCTCACCTGCCAGTTTAAATGGGCTCAGTAAAGTTTGGCCCTTCCCCTCTCACCTTCTGCCTACTATTCACTTGTTTACCTTATGCAAATCCTCTTGGATTTCCTAAACCAGACAGTTTTCTGGACTTGATGCCCACTCACTATGAGTCATTAAAATGCTTACCATAGGACTATATGCAGTGAGTCACTTGTACCTTCCTCTCCTGCTGCTGCTGCTGCTGGACAAACTTTGTTGAGGTTAGGAAATCTAGCATTCTAGGCAACCACCCAAAGGGCTTGGAAGAAGTGACCTGGAAGTATGAGCATGGTAAGCTTCCAGGCTGATTTGCCTCCACTGAATATCAGAATAGAGCTAGATAAGGAGATTTCTACCTTTTCCTCTTTCCTGTTTTGCTGGATGATGCACATACCAAGGGGTATCCCTGCTAGGATGGTTCCGTTGTCTCATAGCTCCTCGGCAGCCAGGGGCTGCACATATCCCTCTTTATGGCTTCCCATCTTTCCCACACCATCTATCTTCTCCTTCGCTTCTCCTGTCCTGGGTTTTGGACTTTGCAAACCAAATGTAAGCTTTCTAATTTTTGTCTCCAGCTCTATTTTCTAGGGAATCCAGGAATAAGTCTACCTCTAAAAAGGAGTTGATGCAGCTTTAAATTGAAGCCTCTTTACAATAAGCAAAGAGCCCTTGGCTCACTTCCCTATTTCTGGATCAAGTATAAAAGAAAAAAAAAATATAAAGTATTCATAGTTTAAAGGCATGTTTGAGGAAAGCTGTAGCTTTCTTTCTTTCTTTTTTTTTTTTTTTAATACAAACTTTGGCTTTGGGCTTTCCAGCAGCCAGGGTAAAGAGGAAAAGACCAGACTCACAAGGAAATAATGATTAGTAGTAAATTCATCAAGATAAAAAAGGTGTGAACTGTTCCTAGGCCCTGAGATGTGGGTAGAATTTATTTCAATAGTTTATTGCCTTATGTTTACTGTGCAAGTATGTGTTCTGCCACAAGCTATGCCTGAGCCCTGGCTTTGAGGAGAATCGATCCTGATCTCTACTGACACTCTTAGAGCAATGCACGGCGACACATCCCTTACATCAGGCACATTTTTAAACAAAAAGTTTAAACACATATGCACACACACACAGACAGAGCGCGCTGTGCTGCCATGTGGCTATTTTAATACCAACTTAGGTAAAGAGCATAGCCATGTGGCTATTTTAATACCAACTTAGGTAAAGAGCATAGCCAGGCATACATATATATACATATATACATGCACATGCACATATGCGCACAGGCCTCACATGCTGATGGACACAAGGTTTCCTAGAAATGCAAGCAGTTCCTAGACTCACACATCTGAGCCCTGAATCTAGGGTGGAGGCAGGATATTTTTGAAATGTTTTAAGTATATGGCCACTAAAGTTTGAATATAGGCCATTTCTAACACTTCAAAGTAAAGGTTATCTTCAAAGTTGTTATAATTTTAATAGCAGAAGTTAGTTCTATGGAAGATTCTAAATATTACCGCAGAATTCTGGGTCACAACATAATAGCATTGTGCATTCTACTGTGGGGCTTACAAGATGTATATAAACCTAAAATAAAATAAAATAAAATAAAATAAAATAGAAAGTAACAGAGTAGCTGAGCATACTTTCAGCAAGCATCTATGAGCACACTCTGAGATTGCAATAGCAGCAATAATCTGTGAGCACACTCTGGGGTCACAATGGCCATCGTAAGGGAAAAGGATGACATGCAGAAGTGAGATATTCAAAAGTGGAAGCAGCACTCCCCTGAATACTTCAGAGGAAAATCCACCCAGTAAAAGGATGTGTCACTAGACTGTTCACAGATGCAAAGTGAGCATTTAGTATACATCTACAGAAGAGGTCCAAGATCATTGAAATTCTTTGCTTGTTTAAAAAATATATATTTATTTATTAGACAGGGTCTCATGCAACCCAGTCTACCTGAAACTTGCTTCATAGCAGAGTATCTTGTACCAATAATCCCCCTGCCTCCACCACCCAAATGCTGGGATTACAGGATTATCATACTTAGTTTACGTGATGCTGGGAATGAAACTTAGGGCCTTGCCCATGCTTGGCAAACACACTACCAACTTAGCGACATCTCCAACCCTATATGCTCTGCTCTGTATGTCTAAGCAGAAGCTGTCTTTCTTCACATTGCTTTGTCTCAGACAAGTGGTGTGAAATGGAAAAGAAAACAATAAGGCACCTGGCACAGGGCAAGCATGGGGATGTTTCCCCAACTTTTCCCTCTCTCCCTACATTGGTAAGGTCACTGAGACAGGCCGGATGCTCAGAAAGGAACTCCCCGCTGCTTTCCATAGCTGTTCATGCTCAGCTTCTGCCACGGGCGCACGTGCTTCTGCCAGCCTACTGTATTCTAAGAACAGAATTCTTACTAGGATTTTTCCATGCTCAACATTTAGATACTTGAAAATACCCCCCTCATTACGAAAAAACGGAAAACATTACGCCCCGGGGTATACAGAACAAAGACAGTGGGAAGTGGAGACTTCCACTGCCCAAGATTCCCAGAGGAGCTCTGAGAGACTGGATGCCAGGGGATGGAGAGAGCAAGCATAAACAACGCCCCTTGGCACTAGACATATGCCAGCATTTCTGACTGGTGGTCCCAGGGGCCAATATAGAACGAAGGCTTATATACACTTTAAGAAGCTGTGCTTTGTGTAAATGGAAACTCTGAACTTGTCTGCACAAAGCTCTGAAGCATCCAGTGATGCTTCTAGACCCTATGCCTTTCATTTCCTTATATTTGGAAATATTATATATATATGTATATATATGTACATATATATACATACATTCATATATATGTATATACACACACAAATGTATATATATATATGTATGTACATGTATACATACATATATACACACATACATATATACACATATACATATACACATACACACATGTACACATACACACATGTAAATATACATGCATATACATATGCACACATATACATATGCACACATACACATATACACACATATACATGTATACATATACACACATGTACATATATACACACATATACATATATACACATATACATATACACACATATACATATATACACATACATATACACATATACACACACATATACACATATATACATATATACTATGGTCATTTTTAACTGTGCATCTACATGTAACCCAGCATCTGTAGGAGAAAGCAGATGCCTAGTGTCAGAGATCAGAGGGGGACCACAGGAGAAACCGGGGAGTAGCCTGATCAGGCAGAATCCAGCCTGAAGCCCCAATCTGGTACCATAATGATGGTTCAGTTTCACCAGGATGGACTCACTCAAGGAATTAGATGCAGGATGATTATAATCATCAATTCCAGGAACGACCAACAGGGAACATGAGATATGACAGGCAGGCATAAGTGCCCAGGAAAGGGTTTGTGTCCAGGAAAGTTAGCTCTATGAGTAAGGTTAAGTCCCTGTTGGGGACTCCCAGAGACCCTACAAAGGAGGTGAAGAGCCAGGATTTCTTACATCATCTCTGTTAGTCACTGATGGAATGGTGGCAAGGAAGGAAAGGAGCACTCACTGATGCTTCTGGCTGCTGAAGGAAGAGCAAAATGTGCTCTGGTGACCAGAAGAAACCCACAGATAAGCAAAGGTCAGCAGTAAGTAAGCATGTGACGTCAGGTGTCTACAAATTGTGGGTGGGAGTCATAGGCAATATACTACTGCAGCCATCTTCAAATGGTCTTGATAGTTTTAAAGAATATCCTCTAAACTCTGTACTTGTTCTAGCCCAAGAATGATGCCTAGGAGAGAAACTAAGTTTAAAGAAAATAGTAGAGCCAGATGTCTTGCTATTCAGTACACAGGCTGAGCATGCATATCACCCTTAACAAGTGTGGCACAGTGCTGGTGGAATTCAAGCTGGACTTGGGTTGGGAGACCCTAGAGGTTCCTTCAGACACTGTTGATGGCGATGATGTTACATCTGTGATGATGGCACTACCACATTGCATTGTGGCAAGTAGAGAAGAGCTATGATAGAAACTTCTCCTTAGACTCTGGGAAACAGAAAGGGACAAGGAACAAGGCCTTAGGAAACGCCTGGCAGCATTCAATGAATCTCTGAGCCTTGGCTGTATTTCATACATCTCCATTCTAATGTACTGATGACAGTTAAACCACAGTGCTATAGTTCAGATCTGAAATGCTACCCAAGACCCATGTGCTAAAGATTTGTCCCCAGTTACAGGTGGGTGGCCACATCTCTTTTAGGGGTAGAGCCTACTGAGTGGTCCTTAGGCAACTAGAGTGTTCTTTTTCTTCTTCCATTCCCTCTCACCCTGCCCCCAGCCATGAAGTAAATAGCTATGCTCCCTCACACTGAGTTCAAGTCCAGAAGCAATGAGTCTAATGACAATGGCTGAAACCTCCAAAGTTGTGAGCCAAAATAAATGTGTTTCTATTATCTGAGGCATTTTGTTATAAATAGAAAGCTAATGCAGGTACCAAGGATGGAGGGCATTTCTGCCCTCCTCTGAAAAATAACAGACCTAGGCAGCAAGGGAAGAGACTTTGTGTGACTTGCCTCTTACTTGTGGGTTAGGCTATGGTCATCAGATTTGACACACAACCTATTTCCTGTGGCCAAGTTCATCTCAAGGATGCTCTTCTCACAGCTTACATGCCTCCCACTGGAACCCACCTTCTAAAAGCTGAGTCAGTCCCATAAGATTACCATCCTGAGTACTAAGTCTCCCCAACATAGTTGCTTGAGGACACTGAGACCCAAAATTAAACTCTTAGAGACCTTCCCATAAGACACAGAAAACCTACTTAGCAGTAAGGCAAGACTTGTCTGGATGGCAGAAATCACTTCCACCATTTGAACCATTCCCCATGTGAAATGTATGGCATGTTATTCCTCCTTTGTGTCTCTTGCTTTAAAGATGTTATTCACCTGTTTTGATCGGGTTTCCTATCACTTCTGTTTGAGGTATCCCACAACACACAGCCCTGGTAGGCTCTAACTGTGCAATTACACTCACTGTGTACCCAATCTGCCTAGATGAGAAACACTGTCGAAGACCTTTGTGCATCAGTGGTGTTTGCAATCATGCTTCCTGATTCCCAATCCTGAGAGGACTGTGCTATGTGTGGGTTTCAACAGCAGCATCCAGCCTTCATCCTGCCCAGCTGTGCCTCCATGCCCCCAGCTGTACCTCCATTACCCCAGCTGTGTATTCATACCCCCCAGGTATGTCTTCATTCTGTCCAGCTACACCCTCATCCTGCCCAACTGTGCCCTCATCTCCTCAGCTGTGTCTTCACCCCCCCAGCTGTGCCTCCATATCCCCAGCTGTGCCTCCATTTCCCCAGCTGTGCCTTCATCTCCCCAGCTGTGCCTTCATCCCCCCCAGCTGTGCCTCCATCTCCCCAGCTATGCCTCCATCTCTCTGCAGCTGTGCCTTCATATCCCCAGCTGTGCCTCCATCTCACCAGCTGTGTTTCCATCTCCCCAGCTGTGCCTTCAACCTTCCCAGCTGTGTTTTCATCCCCCTAGCTGTGCCTTCAACCTTTCCAGCTGTGCCTTCATCTCCAACGGGCCATCTGTAGCACCACTAGTGATGCTCTCTTCCACCACTGAAGCATGTATTCTGCCACTGAGTTGTATTGTTAGGGAAGCAATAACATTCATGTCTCATCTCTGCCCTTTTACTCTATGAAGTATAGACACTGGACACTGTCCTTATGCCCTTAGTGATACTAGTGAGGACCTAGGGACTTTAAGGATGTTGTCAGATACTAAACAAAGATCTTCCGCACCTGAGGCAGCTTAGTAAGTCCCAGGACTTAACCAGGAAAATCAAATATATGGGGAGAGGAGAATATTTGATGTACTTGGCAAGGCCAGAGCTTGGCTCATTAAAGAATGAATACAGAGATAAGGAACTAAAGGTGGTATCCAAATCTAGCATTCACATTCGGAGGGAAATAACTAAAAACTGGATTTGATTTTAGCTGTGCTTCAAGTTAGTCTAAATGATCAGGTCTGAGCTGCCGGCACTCTGCAAAGAAGCGTGGACTCAGACACAGAACGGATAATGAGCAACAGAACCACGGCAGCCAGCAGGGTTGGGAGTTTAATGTACCAAGATACGAATCAGTGGGGCAAGGCCAATACCACTGCAACTTGGCATTATTAAGACACAGGCACGGGCTCCTCAACCCTGCCCTGTGCACACCAAGGACCACCGTTTATAAGTAGAAGTCCTGAGACCTCAGCAGCTCGTGTCACTCAGCTCAGGACCCGGAGTGAGGCAAATGAAGATACTTTTCCTTTGCTCCTTTTCATTTTCTTTCCTCTAAAATGAATAAATATAAACTGGTCTTTTAGAGCCACCCAAGGTCTAAGATGTAATTATTGTAATGCTTCCTTGAGACAATCTATGAATTGTCCAAGGCAAATTAAATCATATTTTGATAAAGCTCACCCCTGGAGAATTCCTATTTTGGTAATGTCCAAGGCAAGCATCGGTAACAGGGTTTAGGACTTTATTTTAAAGGCACTGCAAATATTGAACCTTTTGCACAGTTTTAATGAAATTACTAGAAGAACCATTATGATAAGCTCTGCTGCAATTGTCTCAATTGTTTAATAAGCTTACACTGCTCATCACCAATGTCTGAAACAGCAGAAAATTCAAGGGTGTTTGTAATCGCTAAATGGCCTGATTAATTATTTTTTTTTTGCTCACTAATTGTTATGGTTTATAGTTTAAATATATTAAACACAGAGGAAACAAACTGTTACTTCAGACATTCAGGGGAAAATGGTATATGTGGCTCATGTCCTAAGGATGTTGGGAAGTGGCTCATGTCCTAAGGATGTTGGGAAGACCCCTAGACCAGAGCACAGAGTTCTCAACACTGAAAAGGACCAACACCTTCCCCCATCCAATCCTAGCTTTTCTATTTCCCAAAAGCTGGTATGAGTGGGCTAGGGTGGTAGAGGAGGAACCCTGCTTGGACCAGTGCCATCAGACCTGGAGACGTTGCATGGAACCTCTCCCTCCTCTGGATTGGGTGCCTCCTTTCTGAAGGAGAGGGAAAGCCCGTCTGAGCGCCATGACTGTGGGGATCTGCAGAGCATCAACACCTCCTTCAGCAAAACTTCCATTGCCTTCTTTCTACATGTCAGACACTAGGATGTGGTTGGTAACATCATGACCAACCATCAACAAAACCTCAATATCCAAGGTCCTAGGGAGTTATGGTAGTTAGCATCACATCACTCTAACAAAACAATGGAGACAACCAACTTATATACATAGAGACAGTCTGAGCTAGAACTGTAACTCAGTGGTTGAGTCTTAGTTGTTTAACATGCATGAGCCCAGGATCAATCCCTTGCACATGCGGTCAAGACAGAGAAAGATAAAGAGAAGAAGGAAGAGCGTTACCTTGGCTCAGAGTTTGGGAGAGCCCATCTATAATCAGGTACACCTATAGTTCTGGGTCTGTGGTGGAGTGGATGGAGGATAGGATGGCAGAGCAAACAACTCACCCCATCAGCCAGGACATCACAAAGATCAGAGAGAGAGTCAGGATCCTCAGATACCAACCCAGGGAAACCACTTAATGACCTGAAGCCCTTCCCACTACCTCCCAGGGAGACTTGGAGGGCACTTGGCATCCCAGCTCTAGCAGGAGATGTCTTCCTAACTGAAGGGTTGTCAAGGCCACTGTATACCCCTGAGTAGCAGGTCATGCAAACTGGGAATGCCTGCAAAGATGTTGTGAGCACAGAGGAAGAGTTACAGTGGCACAGGGGGACTAGAGTCTTCACCATCCTCTGTACACTAGGTTTTGGTGAAAGCAGTGGAAAGAAGGGCAGAATGAAGGCAGGCTTTAGACTCACTCTATGCAAATACAGTCACCACCCCAGCCTTCCTAGGTCTGCAAAAATACCCTATGCTATTTTCTGTGCACGGGCAAAAGAGGATTAAAATGGGAAACACAGCAAAAGTAGAAGCAAGGATAGTCTAATGTACTCTAGTCTAATGTATTAAGTACATTAATTTTTACTAATATTCAAATTATGTTAAAAAAGAATAGAGCCTTGCTTAGGCTTGTTAGAAGGAATCCTGTGTCAGAGGTCACCATGAACACGGGGTACTGCTCCAAACATTCTAGTAGCAACCAAAACACAAGCGCATCTTAAAAACCAGAGATCTTTTCTAGGTGATATGGGTCTGTCAGGGTTTCTACTAGTGTGATGAAACACCATGACTAAAAAAGCAAGTTGAGAAGGAAAGGGTTTATTTGGCTTACATTTCCACATCATAATCCATCATTGGAAGAAATCGGGGCAGGAATTCAAGCAGGACTGGTACCTGGAGTCAGGAGCTGATGCAGAGGCTATGGAGGGATGCTGCTTACTGGCTTGTTCAGCCTTCTTTCTTACAGAACCCAGGATCTTCAACATGCACAATGGGCTCATAGATCACTAACTGAGAAAATGCCTTCCAGCTGGATTTCCTGGAGGCATTTCCTCACCTGAGGCTCCTTCCTCTCTAAGGACTCCAGCTTGTGTCAAGCTGACACACAAAACCATCCAGAACAGGGTCCTCCAATGGAAGAACTGCCTTTGTTCTGCACAGAAATACTTTCCCCCTGCTCTTCCAAGCAACCACAGTACAGACATGTTGGATTCCAATGGGAAACACTCTCCACTACTGGTTGTCCTTTGTCCTTGTATGTCACAAGCACTGGTATTTTATGGAATGAAATGGGAAGAGGGTGAATAAATCATTGGTTCTGCTTGAATGATGTCAAGGCTGGAATATTTATTAGACTTGAGGGCACAGAGAGAGCAAATAGAGAGATAACAGCAGTCTGGGATGCAGAGGTGAAGGGTAAATCTGACAGTGCTTAGCACGAGTGTGGTAAAGGAATCAGAGAATAGTCCATCAGTGTAGGAGAATCCGACTTTGGGATTGGGTTATCTGCACATTGCGTTATCCCAAAGCTCCCCATTCTACCCTCTCAAGCTCCATAAATGATGGCTCTTCTATGCTATAGCTGTGAAGGGCCGTCCCCCGTCACACTGCATCATTTATCTTTAGGTGACTAAGGATCTCCAGCAGAGATCAAAGCCCTGGGCACACCAATATCTATAATCAGGTGAAGAGAGGAATCCAGTCAAGGAGGCTTGGAAGGTGCAGGTGGGGGAAGGGAGCAGGCAGGTGTGGGATCCCAGAAGCCAGGATAGAATAAACAGGAGGCACACACTGATGGGATTTAAAAATCCCAACTGCTATGTAGAAAGAGCAGCACCAGAGGAGAATTTACAATGCATCCTCGCATGTGGAGAGGGAAAACCAATTCCTCTAACCTAGAGCTTAGCTGTACACATGACTAAAACAGTCTCTGAGACAATACAATCCCTTCAAGCCCTCGTGCCAGCTGCTGCCACACCAGGAGCAGTGAAGGGAGGTTGGGGGTGGGAGGAACTTTCAAGGGTGCACAGCAGATTAAAAACACACATGGGAGGCACATGTCCATTGTACTCTTGGAATTTGTACTTCCATCTTAACAGTATGTGTTAGTATTTCTTCTAGGCTCTGCCCCAGTTACCTGGCAACAGCCAGGTGTGCCTGACTCAGTATAAAAGGGCCTGCTTGCCCCCTCCTCTCTCTCTCTTGTTCTCCTACTCTTTCCTTCTTCCCTATCTGTTCCTTCTCACCCCATTTCCCTCTCAAGTCCCTTTCTCTCCACTTGTCCATTGCCAGGTTCCTCCCATCCATCTCTCTCTCTCTCTCTCTCTCTCTCTCTCTCTCTCTATTTCTTTCTCTCTCCCTCCCTCCTTCCCCCTCTCTCCCCTATCCCCTCAATACCCCTCCCCATGCCCTAAATAAACTCTATTCCATAGTATCCCTGTCCTGTGGCTGGTACCTCAGGGGGAAGGGATGCCTCAGCATGGGCCCACAGAGGCATTCCCTTCCCCTATACCATACCGTGCCAATACCAAACATATCCCTGGCTTCCTTCAGTTTTTTTAAAAAACACAACAGTATGTTTATAAATACACAGACTCTCACCAGTCAATATAAATATAATGGGGGCCACATATGTCACTGTAAGTTGGGAGACTGCATGGGACATGTGTGGGACTCAGTCAAGCCAGCTGATGAAAGGGCTACTTGAAATTCATTTTTACACTTGGAACACTATCTAAGAGGTCATTATTTCCTCTTCCACTGGTGAGAGATAAGCTTCTGTGACAAAGGAACATGGCAGTGTTCAGAGCACACAGAGAAGCAAAGGCACTGTGAGCTGTGGATGGACGAGACTCAGCTAGAAGATGAAAAAAAAAAGCACACGATGATGCTGGGGAGAGCCCTTTCCAGCCGCAGCACAGGAACGAGGTACTATATCACCCTTGCATGGTGGGTAAAAGCATAGAATGGTGAGCTTTGCAATCATACTGTCCTGATGACCCAGCTCCAGAGGCCCACTCCTTTCCTGCCCCCCTCAAATCACTGCTCACAACAACTCTTGATGAGCAACTTCTTCTTGTGCCCCTTCCTTTACTTAGCTGTGCCCAGTCTAGCAGAGATCCGACAAATGATGACTGCGCCAATCAATCTCCAAACAGCTAATGGTCAGGATACATGCAAGTCGGTTTATCCTTGAGAATGAGATTTGCCTTCGCTGTAAGAACGCTGCCGAAGAAATGTTCTATTAGAGACGCTGCAGTTTTCAAGGGCATTAAGCACGTTCGGGCTGTGTCACCACGTTACATAATCAGGAGATCTCAGAATCAGATGTATCTGCGACAGAGTCAGGCTGTGGGGTTGAATGCTTAGATAAACAGGTGGCACGCTAGACAATTAGGAAAATGTACATATACACATACATGATTTAATATAGGGGTACATAGAGGAAATATCATCTCAGAGGTTAGAAAAGAACAACTTTCTAAAATTCATAGTATCATCATATAACAATATCATAAATCAACTTTCTGAACAAATCATTTTTTCTGTCATTTAAAAAATTCTTCAATTATATTCAATCAGGAACATAATTAAAACATTTTATACTTATGTGATTAAGTGATTCCTAGATAATATTCATATTTGAATTCTTTTCACTTGCTTATTGAGACATTAACCACAGGGAAGAGAAGTATGCTTTTTCCTTATGTAGCAGTGACTACTGCCTTTGTTCAGCAAATATGTGTGTTAATAATGCTTTGTAATTGAGATGGCCCTATTTCTTATAGAACTCAGAGAGAAAGATGGGGCAGATAGGGATAGAGAAGGCAGGGACCTATGGGGCTAACTTCTTGAAGGTCCTTGGAAGGAGCTGAAGCCACTCACTGAAAGAGAACTTGGGTCAAGTTAGGGTGAGGCTACAGAGGATCTTTAAATTCTGTTCATGCCGGGCGGTGGTGGCGCATGCCTTTAATCCTAGCACTTGTGAGGCAGAGACCGGCAGATTTCTGAGTTCAAGGCCAGCCTGGTCTACAAAGTGAGTTCCAGGACAGCCAGGACTATACAGAGAAACCCTGTCTTGAAAAAAAAAATTCTGTTCACAGGAAATGGGCAGAATGTTACAGGGAGATGCACAGTTATAAGCTCAAGGAGTCTGTTAATACTTCCCAGGCCTGGGTTGAGGTAGTATTCTCCATTGTAGTGTACCATTGTGTTTATAGGAACATCAGCCAGGGTGTGGTGACTGCAGAGGCTTGTCACTGGTCAACATGATAAAAGTGAGTGACAGCTCAAGTCTCGATCATAAACCAGACATCTGTATCTCCTTCAAGTTCAGGAAACATCACGCAAGAAAGGGCAAGAAATAGTGTCTGGGTTTGGTGGCTGATTATGGGATGGATCCCCAGGTGGGGTAGTCTCTGGATGGTCCATCCTTTTGACTTAGCTCCAAACTTTGTCTCTGTAACTCCTTCCATGGGTATTTTGTTCCCTATTCTAAGGAGGAATACTGAAAGGACACTGATAGAGCTGTCTTGTGTGAGGCTATGCCAGTACCTGGCAAATACAGAAATGGATGCTCACAGTCATCTATAGGATGGAACACAGGGCCCCCAATGGAGGAGCTAGAGAAAGTATCCAAGGAGCTGAAGGGGTCTGCAGCCCTATAAGCGGAACAACAATATGACCTAACCAGTACCCCCAGAGCTCGTGCCTCTAGCTGCATATGTAGCAGAAGATGGCCTAGTCGGCCATCATTGGGAAGAGAGGCCCTTAGGTCTTGCAAACTTTATATGCCCCAGTACAGGGGAATGCCAGGGCCAAGAAGTAGGAGTGGGTGGGTAGGGGAGCAGGGCAGGGGGAGGGTATAGGGAACTTTTGGGATAACATTTGAAATGTAAATAAAGAAAATATCTAATAAAAAAAGAAATTACACAGATAAAATATAAAAAAAAAAGAAAAGAAAAGAAAAGGCAAGAAAAAGATGTAAGAGCTGGACTATGAAAGGAGTGGTCTTAAGACTGCCTGGCTTTAGGGCTGGCCACGATGCTGGATGAGATGCTGGGATCCCGAATTCAGGGCAGCTTCAACTACTAGCACAAGTTATGTACAAGGTAAGAACTCTCTATAGCTTGTTGTAGAAGAGGGGGTGGCTCCCAAGGCTCCATCCTCCCCTAGGACTCATCCCCAGTTAATGGGTGTGTGTGTGTGTGTTTGTGTGTTGGGGGAGGGCAGGGCACTTTTCTTCAGTGGTATCGTCACTGGAAAGGAAGGGGCTCGGATTTCGGTAGGGTCTTCTCCTCATAAGCAACCCCAAAGAAGCTCATTAGGTCACACAGAGACTCATCAGAAGAGAGAAGAAACTAGAAGGGGTTCATTATGAAGAGAATGGGTGTTGGCAGAGGTGGGAAGAAAAGATGAAACCCAAACAAAGCACAGCTCCTAGGTAGTGTGACAGAATATAATCAAGAAGGTGTGACCTTAGGGTACCAACAAGAGAAGTATTGAAAACAAGGAACACACTGAGATCTGGGCTAAATATAAACACCAGATGAAGACAGGCAAAGGTTGAGTTAGTGTAGATCAAAGGACTGATTACCATCTGTAGAAGATTCACTGTTGGCACAGCATTGCACATTTAAGGTGCAGTATTTCACCTAGACTGCAGGACAGTCTTAGGAAGTATATTTGACACAATGTTTTACTGTAAATAAATGACAGGAATTGCTGGTCTCCACTCTCTCAACTGAGAGATTATACGAAGGGCCAGCGAGGCTGTACAGGAGGCAAAGGCTCTTGCTTTATAAACCTGGTGTATAAGCCTGGTGTAGTGTGGGGACTGAAGTCCCCAGAACCCACAGAAGAAGGAGAGAACAGACTCCCAAAGCTGTTATGTGACCTCCATTGTGGGCACATGGGCTCACATGCATACATACACCATACAAGGACAATGATAGTAAAGTATATTTCAAGAGACCACATGGAAAGGGGTGCTTCGTTTGGAATTAAGCTGCTATTGCAAATGTAGAAAGCTGTGGTGTGGATAGAAGCCTTGGATAGAAGGGGAGAAAAGGAGGGATTGTTGGAAGGGACAAGTAGATCCAGGAGTAGAAATTAGATGGAGGGAGTATCAAAAATCATAATTCCTGAGTGGGAGAACAGAAGTGGGATCATGGGTTGTCATGAATGAGGAGGATGCCAATACTGTTTTGGTCCTTCAAAGCTGACTGTGACTCAAAAGAAGAACCACTTAAAAAGGCCACCATACCTCACTATACACGACTCCCCCCTACAACCTAAATGTGCAGACCTATGACACATAGAAATAGAAACTGTGTCTACACACAAGCAGGCACAGACACACTTTGATGCTTACTTGAGCGACTCTCACTGTCTTCTATCTCAGCCTTGGTTCCCGCCATCTCCTCCGAGAAGGCTTACTGTCAACATCGGTCCAACCTTCACAAGAGTTTATCAACTTCTCTCTGGTATGGACCAAGTTTCGCTCCCCACTGAAGCTTCTCTCCGGGCTTCACAGAGAAGCTTATGCTCTCTGCTACAGAGAATTCAGGGACTTTATTTGCACTCAAGATGCCTGCTCTGTCTTTCATAGGTACATCCATAATGAGAAAACAAGAGCTCACATTATTGGGGAACATTCTCCTTGCCAGAGTGAGGATTAATGCCATTAAGTGAATTAGCCTCAATAAGCCTCACATGTATCCTATGGGGAAGGTAAAGCTACCCTCAGTTCCACTTCAGAGAGGAGGAAACAGGTTCAGAGAGGTTAATTCATTTACCTAACCTCACACCCAGGTAGTAGGGTACTTGGGACTCAAATGCCAGCAGTGTGAGGCCTGCTCCTAATTTTTTCACGCAGCCACCGGAGTAAGCGTAGGGACTATACACTCAGCAACGCTTGAGTGCATTAGTAAGAGTGAGTATGGGCTAAAGTCTGGCTCCAATTTATTTATATTTCAGTGTGTGCTCATGCCGGCGTTTGCCTATACTAGGATGAATTAGCATATTCACCACCAACAAAAAAACTCCTTTATGATCAAATAAATACCTATAGGAGAGGGGGAATTATTAAAAATATAAAAAAGCAAGACCAGCTAGAACTCAGAGTCAGAGGACCATGGGGAGATTTCATGACATATGTGTATCACAGGACACTAAAGGTGTTTGAGTAGGCAGGGGCACAGCAGCATCCCTTCCCCAGGCACAGCTATTGAATGTACCTTGTGTGAGCATGTTTGTGCATATGTTCATGACATCGTTTCTTAACCTGAATACTTTGATTTTTTTCATATTATTTCCTAATGACTTTACCAATACACAACATGTAACAATATATATCACATCCTCCAAACAGATGTAATGCTGAAAAGGGTAATCTACATTGATTCATGAGTTGCAGTACCCAAAGCCCTTATTTTATAAGTCAAAGATTGTAAGCAAGATGCCACTGATGACACAATAACAAAGACAGATAAGCATGACTCTCTAATAATCTTTATGAAAGATGCTGTATGCATGTGTGTGTATACAGATCTTTTACACATGTGCACATGCAGATGAAAAGCACACACGGCAGGCACATGCCCACTGAATTTCACTCTGGGACTCTGTACTCCTATCTTAACAGTATGTTTTATAAACATATAGAATCTTATCAGTCAATATAAATGTAATGTGAACCACGTATGTCACTCGAAGTTTTCTGGAAGTCACAACAAATGTATGGTTAGGTATTTAGAAAAGGTTTCATGGGATAGAAAATGGAAACTGGCTAGGAAGCTCCCTCTCCTATGGTTCTTTGACCCAAGACAGTCTCTCTCTCTCTCTCTCTCTCTCTCTCACACACACACACACACACACACACACACACACACACACACTCACTCACATGTGCATGAACACAAGCAAACATATACTCAAACTACCACCACCACCACCACCACCAGCAGCAGCAGCAGCAGCAGCAGCAACATGACAAAAAAATCTCAGTACAACACATTCTCTACAATCAAATACTTAAACTAAAACAAAACAGAGACCATCATTCCTGTGGCCATTCTGAGCTGTGGCAAGCCCTAGACCTTGATTTCTGCTCACACCCAGCTTTGCTCCCAATTTCTCAGTAGAATCACCAGGTGTGTGCTTCTCTCTGCAGGGCAATCCAGTGGTCGAACCAACAGGTGGACTATTGCAGAAGCACAGCGTTTGGCCGCTGACGCCTGAGATACCAGCATTACACAGCTTGTATGGGGTGCAAGACTTTCCCTAGAATCCATGTCAGATGTATCGAGACTGCTGGGAAGGGAAGGGAATGGGAAGAGTTGTAGAAGAAAATAAAAGCACACAGCAAAATAAGTCTTACAGTGTCTTGGAAAGTATGCTATTTTCTCTCCTCCTGATTACCAATTGATAGATAATGTGAGAACAAGACTATTACAAGCATAAGAAAGGAATAAAGGAGTTGGCTCTGCCAAATTCAGTGAGTGATGTAGTGACTCCCCAAAGATACATCTTTTGCAAACTCCAGAAGGTAACCTCAGAAGTAAATAGGATCTTTGGAACAATGACTCAGGTAAGTGGAGACATGGTCATCCTGGAGCAGGGTAGGTCCTAATTCAGTGACAAGTGTCCTTGTGACAGGCAAAGGCACCACCCAAAGCTTAAAGAGGCAAAATCCAGTTTGCCTCTAGAGATCCCAGAGGGAACAGAGCCTTCCCAGCCTTGGTTGCCAATACCTGGACCCTTCTCAGTGACAAACAACAAACCTTGGTCTGCTGCTCTAAGCTCCTAAAGTCATAGTGGTTTCTTTGGGAAGGAAATTTTCCAACCTGACTCAGCCCAGTGTGAAATCCTCATACACACATGAATCTGATTGGCAGGTGGGTGATATGGGTTCTGTCTCAGTTAAAAGGACAAGGTGGCTAACTCATTGATCTTACTCAAAGTACCAGACACAACAGAGACTTGTTCTAGAATTTTTTAACTTTTTGTATATATTGCTTTCTCCTTCTTTGTTCTAAATATATACCAAGACTGAGAGAATGGGGTTCGAGTTGGAAGATTAGAATTCATTGCCAAAGAAATGAAAACATTAAATTATCATTGTTCTTTCTATATTAATGATTTGTGTGCCGAATGATGGCAGGGTTATGGGAACATCCCTCTAGAGTGAGACTTGTTCAGAATCCCTTCATTTTTCCCTATTATTATGCCAAACTGCATTCCTCAAAGCCACTTCTACACATTCATTAAAGCCAAGCCTGGCCAACTCAGCTCAGTGCAAGCAGCACTCCCGTGAAACATGCTGTGTAGACAGAGAGGAGATGATGTAGGGAAAATGAATACTCCAGTACACTGGGGTGATGGGAGCAGGCAGTGAGAAGTAGGTACCAGACGATGCAGAAATAACTGTACAAAGGGTTGGAAAGGTGAAATTAATCTCTCCTGTCTGCATTGTCATCTCATGAGTGCCTCCATATCAAACCTGAGTGCAACAACATCCAAGTCATTTGAGGGGCCCCATGAGCAACCTGGTACAAGGCCCCAAAGAGTACCCTCTACCCCGACCCCCAGGAGGCTTTAGAAAACCCATAAATATCCAAGAATTGGCTGCGAGCCTCCCAGAGAATACCTGAAGAGGTTGTCTGGTGCTATAGGTGCAACCACTGGATAGCTCACTCTAGCAGGGATAAATGGTGGCCAAAGCTGAGTGTTATAAGGTTCAGAGCATCTCCAGGAACTAGGGTAGTTCTAACCTGCCTTGTATCACAGGCTGTGTCCATGCTCAGAAAGCAGCAAACCCACTCTAGGAGTGCATCTACAGGTAAAAATGCTGCAGGGAAATGACTCGGCCGGTGTGACTGCCTCAGAAATCCTCCAACTATAATGTGCTGAGAACACAGCCTGCCCCTCCCCCAGCTTGACCCTGAGGCTCTGTAAGCCACAACCATGCACATTGAGCATAAGTGTTTCCTTGGAAGGCTGGATGTAGTAATAACTGTGGAGGAAGGAGAGAAATGTCAAGTTTTGAGCATCAACAAAAGAACTGATATGAACAAGACTTATGGCTGATGCTAAAGAGATCATTCAAACACCAAAGATGACTAATATTTAATGATGTCACTCTACATGCAGTTAAAATTCTTTTGGTAGGGGTTTATGTGGGCCCTATAGGTTTATACAAGTGGAAGGGCTTTATTCTTTGATGCATGTATGCAAATTGTGAGTGAGTTTGTAGCCATAACTCAGGTTTGTCCTTGTGGTGGTTTGAATATGCTTGGTACTATTATGAGGTGTGGCATTTTTGGAGGAGGTGTGGCCTTGTTGGAAGAAGTATGTCACCATTGGCTTTAAGACCCTCCTCCTAGCTGCCTGGAGGCTAGTCTCCTCTTGTTCGTCTTTGGAACAAGATATAGAACTCTCAGCTTCTCTAGTGAGAAGGCTTCACCCAGCTTCGTCCAGTCTATCTGGATGCTGCCATGCTTCCCACCATGATGATAATGGACTGAACCTCAGAACCTGTAAGCCAGCCCCAATCAAATGTTGTCTTTTACAAGTGTTGCCTTGGTCACGGTGTATTTTCACAGCAATGGAAACCCTAACTAAGACAGTCCTTTAAGAGATAAAATATTTACCCTTGCCTCTCACGTTGAAGAAATTATTTTTCACAGCTCAGAAATACTCCTTATAAGAAGTATTATTAGGATTACTACTATAATAGTAATCCTAAAAAAACATTGTTCCCACATCCTTGGTGTAAAGTAAGCCATAGCAACAACATTTGGCATCACTGAGTCAGTCCATGTACATACTCATCTCTTGAAACAGTGGTTCTCAAACCCCATGGGGGTTGTGTATCAGATATTCATCATGTCATTATGATTCACAACACCAGCAAATGTACAGTCATGAACAAAATAATTCTATGGTTGAGGAATCACCACAACATGTGGAACTGTGTTAGGGGTTGCAGCATTAAGCGAGTTGAGAACCACTGTCTTAAGAGGACTTTGAAGGGTCTTGTTGGGTCCTGTTAATACAACAATAATAAAGAGTCACTAAGGGAAATTTCATTCTGGTTAAGAGAATAGATTCTCTGAGCTGGGTGGAAACCTCATATTCCAATGGGGTGGGCTCATCTCCTGGAAGGACCCACCCCTCTGGAAAGTGGCATTGCTACTAGGAAGACAGGCTCACCTTTCGCCATGCTAAGCAGAAAGGCAGAATCATTATCCATTTAAGGAGATATTGTCCAGTTCCTTCCCAGAATCCTCCCTGGGTGGGGTCACTAGTATGCACGCCAATGGGGCTGCTTAAGTCCGCCTACTTTTCTCAGTTACTTAGAAAATCATAACTTACTTTCTGCCAGAGACCTCTCCTGCTATGTGGCTGTCTGATGCCCTGTGTTTGATCTCTCTGCCTGCTTAATTCACGTGGCAGAGCCTTTTCCTTCACTCCAGGCAATCCCCTTCATCCTCTCCATTCTCTTCTTCCAGGTATCTACTGAAGTTTATAGCTTGCTTGCCCTGCCTTTTTTATTTTCTTCTTCTTCTAATAAAATTGTCCTTAAGCTTCATTCTAGTTGGTTCTTAAATTCCTTTATTAATGAGATTAAGAAACCCAAGAGAGAACCCCGGTTTCCCTATTATCACTAACTGTAGGCATGAGGTGGGCAAGGGAAAGGTTTTCAATCTTTTAGCACAGTGATCTTAAGTCCAATTACCTTCTTTGAACCGTCCCTAAAAACAACTCAGACAGACATCAATCATCACACACTAGCTGTGTGTGAAAGCCCAAAGACAACTGAGCTGTCCATGTAATTATAGCCAAGTTACTGAAGAGTGATTTATTCTACAGTGCAACCTCCTGCACACTCCTGAATCTATTACCCACGGCCCTTCTACACCGTGTACCTCATTTGCAAGACATTAATTCCTATGTATTTACAAGGAGTTCATGGTGACATTCCCAGGGATCAGCCTTACGTCTGCTCTATCTCCCCATTGAATACTGGGGATCCTGTCAACAGCAAGGCAGCGGTTTCCCTGGGCCTCATGGGTAAATTGCTCAGCTACAGAAACAGATGGACAGGTGGGAGTCTCAAGTTTCCTCCCCTAAATATGTATGTATTGGGGAGATTCCTAAAAGGCCTGGTGAACAAAGGAACCAAGAGGTAACAGTTGGTGTGGGGAGAAATTTTGAATAAATCTTGGTCATTGCTTCCACGAGGGACCTAACACAAGGGACAAGGACAGTGCGCAGTGCTTTTGTCTAGATAGTCTCTTGCTGCCCTTCTTTCCCACCTCACCCCCACAAACCTCTGCCTCTTTCTATGGAAAACCAATGTTTCTGACACTGTTTTCCTTCACAGAAGACTCAATTCCAGTGCACTCATGTGACCACCCACACTTCAGCCCAGCACCCATGGGAACACACACATACTTCAGACCAGCACCTACACCCAATCACATTCCAAGATTCCATCTTTTGACCCAAGCAATCAAAAATGTTCCTGTTCACAGGTCTAAAGGTATACTAATGTTTTATTTAAATTAAGCCCCACTGTAGGACTGGCTGAAATGTCCCAGACAAAGCATGTGGCTGAGATTGGGAAGTCCTAAGCCTGAATTGCTTCCTCATTTACTTCTTTCTATGACTTCAGAGGGAAAAAGGAAGGAAGGAAGCCCCCCCTTCTATATCTTTACCTTCAGTGACATGGTTTTGAAAAGGCTCCCAGATTTCATTATTGTGGGCTAAATGACAAGCAGACATGGCCTCTGTGGCTGAATTCTGAAATGCAATATTTTAGAGGGGAGCTTGTGAGAGGAACTAATCGAATAAAAATAAAATCAGTTAAAGTTGAAGAGGAGGAAATGAATTTGAGGTCTGGAAGAGTCTGAGAGCTTCCAGAACTACCTAGCAGAGAAGGTGTCTGAGGCTCCGGTCCCAGCTAAAGGTCACAGGCGTCTGAGGAAGCTGACGTGCCTGTCGCTATGAGATGAGCTATATGGATCTGTGAGCCATGCAGCTCCAGAAAGTTCAACTCCAAAAAAAAAAAAGAAAGAAAAGAAAAACCGGATCTTAAATTTTAAAATATTAAAAATCGTAAAACCCTAAAAGTCCCATGAAAGAATATAGGACAACTTCAGTGACCTTTCCTGTCTTGAAAGACAATTTATGGCAAATGACAAATGTTGGCAAAGGGGTCAGAGAGAATGCTTCCAGTCAGGACAGGAGAACCTTCCCAAAGAGCCTGTAGTCATTCTAATGTACCTGTTAATTCTGAATTGCTTTGGAATTAGGGGATATGACAAAATGTCTTAGTAAAAAAATGAGAGCATGCAAACACAGGTATGCACGCATGTACATTTAGCACGGCCTTTCTCCTTGAGAACAGGCTTGTGTGCACAGAGCAGTGATTGCAGCTGATCATGTCACTGTCCTGAAAGGCATGGTGTGAGGATGCTTCGTGAACACTTTTAATTTGGGAAAACCAGTATCTCCTACATGAAGCAAAACAGTTGGACTCAAGTCCTGCATCCATTAATCATTTACCACGCCAGTGCTCAATTTATTTTGACGAACACAATTAAAATCACCTTACCATGGAAGATTTGGGGTGCTCGGAAGCCTGCTCCAAATGCCTTCACACTGCTTCAGCTACCTCCTATTATTATTTGAAGAAAATGAATAACAACTTAGAAAATGAGGGTAATTTGATGTGCCTGCTGAAGCTTAGGGGCTATAAGACAGGAAAAACAAGGGACCGGTCTCAGGTGACATAGCCCAGAGGGACTTTAATTAAACAGAAGAGCTTCAAGCGGCTTGTGCAGACACTGACTGGATCAGGCAAGGAAGAATTTGTGTCTGAGACAGTCTACTGGCAGTCTAAAGGGAACATCTGGGCACTAAGGAATCTTTTATGAGGAATTAGAGCTTTAGGATCAATTTTAATCTCACCAAATCCATAAGACCAATCACCAAGATTTTAAAAGACAACTTTTCATCTTTTTAACGGACCATCCCTGCAGAGAAAATCACAGCATCTTTGTCAGGTCAGAGAGCTGTGCAATGCAGACCCAAAGAACCTTCAAAAGAAATGGCTTCCCTGAAAAAAATGTGCATACAGGTAATATTATACAAACCCAGCAGGTTATATTTACGAATATGTTGGTATATACATATTACATTTATGCATGAGTGAAAATGAGACTATTAGTGTGAAAGAGAGCAAGGGGGGGGTATGTGGGTGGAGAGAGGAAAAGGAAGGGAGAATTCTGTAATTACATTATAATATCAAAAATAGAAGGAAAAAGAGACTGCACCTGATAGGCACAAGCAGGATTCTTAGGAAAAATAAAGTTTGGGTCCAGAGAAAGAGAGAGGCAGGGAGGGAGGGAGGGAGGGGGGGAGGGAGGGAGGGAGGGAGGGAGGGAGAGAGAGAGAGAGAGAGAGAGAGAGAGAGAGAGAGAGAGAGAGAGAGAGAGAGAGACCTGGATCTTAAGTTTTAAAATATTAAAAACTGTAAAACCCTACAAGTCCCATAAAAGAATATAGGACACTTCAGAGACCTTTTCTGTCTTGAAAGATAATTTATGGCAAATGGCAAATGTTGGCAAAGGGATCAGAGAGACTGTTTCAAGAATATGGCCAAAATAAACAACACAGCATTATCTTCAGCTATTCTCAGAAAGAAACAGATTTTAAAAGGACAACATAGGTCAACTGTTCTCATGCAGATTGCTGGGTGATCTGGAATTGGTGAGATAGTGGGTGATTTCCATGGGCTCCTCTCAGTGACTGAGAGTAAGGAGTGAAGATCCATCCCTTCTGTCAGCTTCTGCACCGCCCCCCACCTTTCCTTGACTCATCAGAGAGGTCAACATACAAACAAAGAAGCATTAAAAACAAAAACAAAAACAAAAACAACAACTCAGCCTCAGAGAATGAACCCTTCTAGTGTCTGAACAGAATAACCTAGATATGCCTGCTGATGCTCCATCATCCTCTCCCGAGAGGCAGCAAGCCATAATAAAGCAGGGAGAAGAGTTTGGGTTGCATGTAGTACACAGTCCAAAAAAGACTAAGATAGGATGGTTAGTTATTTCACTAGATAAACAATGACTACTCTCTTGTGAAGCAGGTGTGTTTCACTTAATTGAAACATTGTACAATGTATCCAGGTATAGAACCATAACAGGATACTCTGTTGATATAGTCGGCTATGATCTGTTCTTATGTATCTGCTAAGACCACTTTGAATTACAAAAGTAAAAAAATAAAAATAAAAATTGGCAAACCTAAGTCTCCTTAAGTAGGTCACTTGCTAGGTTAGAAGGCATAGAATTAGAAATAGTAACTGAGACAATTCAGTCAGCATGACAACCTAGGCAAGTATCTGAAGTTTAGAACATCAGTGTCATGATTTTGGATGTGGACCCTGAGACTTTTGTATTGAAGAACTGGTCCTCCAGCAGCCAAACTCAGAGTTGGAGCCTTGAGAGGCAGCTCAGTTATGAAGGCTTCAATGGTGTGTGTTTATGCATGTATGGGTTCATAGCTGTATTGGTTATCACTGGGGGTTGGGGCCTTAGTAGAGGAAGTGAGGGTGTATCTTGACCCAGCCCATCCCTCTCTGCTTTCCTGCTTCCATGGAAACAGTTTTCCTTTGTTTTGTTCTCCCACCATGTTTTCTTGCCTGGATACAGGACTTTAACAGCTAGGTAACTATGGGCTGGAAGCTCTGAAACCATGAGTCAAAATAAATACTTTGCTCTTAAGTTGATTTCTTGCACGCACACGTGTATGTCAGTATGGCTTCAGCTAGCAAAGACCTTTTGAGAGAGAGAGTGTGTGTGTGTGTGTGTGTGTAAAACATCTAAGCCATTTATTATTCTGTTACCTGATAGAAAGACCTAGAAAAGAACACAGATAAGGTTGTTTATGTAATATGTATTAAGAGGGATAAGCTAACAGAAAACTTTTCATTCCCTATCTATCTGCACTACTCCCTTTACACACATCTACAGGCTGATCTTTCCACAGATATGAAGAAGGATCCCACATTACCGTGACTTTCATTGTGTGGTACATCCCATATATCCAGGACACCCAAAGCCTCATAATAAGCAAGTAGCAAAAAGAATCACTTCATAGCTAGGTTTGATTTGCCAGATGATGTTAACAGGTCTGCCTTGATAGTTCTGAGTTCTTCCTCAAGATAGAGACATTTGTGAACTTATTTCCCCTTTTAAAAAAAAAGTTGACATTGCAATAGGCTGTGTGGAGGATGCACAGAATTCAGAAGTCAGCTCAGAAACAGTTACAATAAGGTCTGATGTTAATTTAGTGACATGGACAATGGCTCTGCCTCTGTGCCTAATTACTGCCCACCCCTCTAGAGATCTATTTCACAGGAGCACCAAACAACCATTCAAGGATGAACTGCAGACATGGCTAGTGATGAGAAGGGCAGCAAGAAAAGTCCTCCCAAAGAAAGGGAAGTGAGGCTTTGATGTTTCAAAGGATCAGAGGCAGTCTTATTTAGCGGAGGAGACAGAAAAACAACATACATTTATTTTTATCAGGTGACACTTCAATCTCACGACAAAAGCAGAAATGAGATCAAAACCCAAATTTTACATATATAATATCTTCATAACCTGGGCATAAATGAGTTAATTAAAGGCAATGTTTTGCTAATAATTTACAATATAAGTTTCTTTATATGGAATGGACTGGCATACAAAAGCTGTGGCGATTAATGTATACAACTTCAGTTTAGAGACATGCATACACCATGAAATTATCACCAGTGTCTGTGCCACATATAAGTTTATTTGGTCTCCTGTTTGCCCTGTCCTCTTTCTTTATTGCAGTGTGTGTGTGTGCGTGTGCGTGTGCGTGTGTGTGTATGCATGTGTGTGTGTGCATTGTGTGTGTGTGTGTGTGTGTGCATGTGTGCGTGTGTGTGTGCATGTGTGCATGTATGTGTCTGTGAGACCTACCCAAGGTAGGACAATGGAACAGAGCTTGACAGCAAGCGCCTTTACCCACTGAGCCATCTTGCCAGCCCAGCTATGTGTATTATTTTGATTGTTATAAGGAAATTACATAAGCCCTGTGTTCCTAGCCAGCATTTGAGAGCCATGCAGTTCTGTGAGTACAGGCACTGTGCTGAGTGGTCTGTCTGGAGGATAGCCAATATTGGAGAAGTAATGGGAACTTACTTTGTCCTCTTTAAGATGCTTTCATAATCTGTATTTTGATCACAATTTAAACTAATAACGATAACAAAAGCCTGGAGAAGTAAGCAGGACATTAAAATTACCAAATTTAGCCAAATAATTATAGGAGGCTATTAAATTTGAAATGGGAAAAAGTAACAAATCATTTTTAATCAAAGTATGTTCAGAATATTTTATTCTTACTAAATTATTTACTCTTACTAAAGTAGGGTGAAGAGATATTTTATGCATTTTGAGAAAATGTTTATAAACCCCACCTTTGTAAAGGATTATCTAAAATATAAAAAGAGTGCAAATAAATTAATAATAAGAAAGTAATTTTTAAAAATCTAATTAAAAATAACGAAAGTACCAGAATAGACTTTTCTCCAAAAGAGGTTCACAAATGGCCAAAATAATGATATATGCTAAATTCTCTTATCCCTAGGACAAAGCAAATTAAAATCTCATTGGACAATAGTCTGTATATACCAAAATGGGAGCTGTCCTGGTGGCAGGCCAGGAGAGCCAGCCAGAGAACCAGTGTGCTGCAGCAATGCAAGGGGCAGCTGGACTAGACAGGGGTAGAGAGAAGTTCACAGCAGAGTCAGCTCCTGAGACAAGCAGAAGTGAGTTACATGAGGCTAAAGCTGAGGGTTCAGCAGTTGCTGGAAAAGACAGGCCTCTGCAGCCACAGCCGGATCCCAGAACCAGGGCTAGTTAACAAAGGCTGTCCTGCTTTTCATTCAAAGTTGTCACATGGTGCTTTGAAAAGGCTTTTTGTGTGCCTTTTATTCTCTCTCACATTGTGCTGGCAAGTTTATGTCAACTTGACACAAGCTAGATTCGTTTTGGAAGAGGGAATCTGAGTTGAGAAAATGTCCTAGCAAATGGGGCTATGGGCATTTTCTCAGCTGATATTTGATGTGGGAGGACAGAGCCCAGTGTGGGCCTAGGTGCTATAGCAGTACGTGTGTGTTCTTATTGTGGGACACACTTTGAAAGTCGGGACACATGTCTCCATCATTTCCTTAGTCTCCAACCCATCCAACAAATCAATCATAATTAGCTTGATCAATATAAGTTATCTGTGGTTTCAAAACAGAATAATAAAACCGTTATAGTTTAAGAGAATAACAAAACTATTTCTCATTGATCTTTAACTACTTTTCCAAGAAACAATGCTGATTTGGTCAAGAATAATGTAAATCCACAGGAAAAGAGATTCCATTGCAAACATACTAAGTGGGGTAGCTCAGACCCAGAAAGACAAACATCTCATGTTCTCTGTCCTACATGAATGTTAACTTTGAATATCTAGAGATACATATTTCATTTGTGATTTCTATAGGATCAGAAAACAAGTAAGGGATATTCTCTTAAGGGAGTAAAGATGCATTATGGTGATATAAAGCGGGGTGGAGAAAGAATGGAACAGGAGGTAGTTCATCGGATGGGAGGACAGGATAGGGGAGGATTATGATAAGGGATAAAGGTCTTTTGAAAAGAATCATGTGGAAACCTACTATTATAGAAACTTCCTAAAGAATATATACATATATATGCATATATAAAATATATATTATATAAAAACAAAAACATTTAACTATATATGTACATACACACATATATGTATATATATATATGTGTATATATATATATATATATATATATATATATATATATATATATATATATATATAAAATGAAAAAAAAAGTTTAGAGTTACCCTATAGCAAGGGGATACAATGCCCTACTTAGGTATTTCATTCTAGCAAGAAAAAAAACAAAACAAAACAAAACCCAGTACCATGAATGGGTTACTGTTTCTTGAATTGTTGACCAGTCAAGGTTCTATAAACTAAATGCTACAAACCATTACCATTGTTTTTGGCTACTGTCTGGGACTTGACAGTAAAACTGCACTGCAGAAGATACTGCAGAACATGTAGTCATAAATCACCAAGAAACCGAGTGGGTACTGACCTAGAAGCTTCAGTCTTCCTGGCTAGCTTTTCATGTGCTGGGAAGTGCTCTGTAAGCTACCAGAAGAGAAGAGTGACCATCAATCTTACCTAGCCATGGAACACTATGATCTACAGTAACCACGGTCATAGGAACAAATTACCACTGCTGCAATGATGGCACAGGGGTTATGAGGGCCACCAACCACTTTCTGATGGTATTTAAGGCTCACTTTATAAGATGGAACCCATACCTGGCAAGAACCTGTGGCTGGATAGGTCCCCAGGGAGAGCCTACTACAATTATTTTGCTAGGTAGACCAGTATTAACATGACTCCTAATTGTTATGCCTATAGATTAGCATCTCTCAAACCTTGGCAACTAACACAACAACCCACCAACTACTCAATATGCAGGAACTAAGAGTATTCAGCCGAAACTAGGACATTATGCCTTTTCTCACAAGGCCAAGGCTCTTCAAAACAGAGTGTGGTATGGAGAGATTGTCAGAGCAGAGATGGCTAATACCTATATGGAAACAGTACTATTCAGACACAACTGGAGAAAGTCCACACATGGACTCAGTGTTCGTGATGGCAGACATAAGAGAGTCCAAGCACAAGCCAGACAAAATCCCTGAGTGGAGGAAGAGGAAGTGGGTTTGGAGTTCTACCCCTAACTGAAAAGATGGTGTTTGATATCTGCTAGAAAAGGAAGGTTCAGTTTTCTTTAAGGGTGTGACCCTCTGTATCTCTGTATGTCAACTATGATGTATGACAGGCCCCAAACCAAGACTATCTAAAACCTCAACTCAATGGGTTCACAAAGAAAAAAAAAGAAAAAGAAATTTGGTAGCTAATGAAGATGTGTCCGGAGGGGCTGAATATGATCAGAACTCATTGCATACAATTCTCAAAAAATATTTTAAAACAAAATGGAAATCACAAACAATAATAACAACAAATGATTTCTGAATTAAACTAGTCATGTATTAGGTAACCTTGAGTTTGTGGTACTGTTACAGCAGTTGTGCATAAATTATTTGAGGAGTAGTGAGGAAAATATATAATTTGATCTCAAGCCTTTCCCCGCTTCTTCTTCCAAATCTTCTGTGTTCTGGTGTACCCTCTAATTATTTTCCCCCTTTGGTTGGAAGATTATAGGTTCCTATATAGGATTTTAATGTGCCCTTTATTTTGGAGTGATTGCAGGATCGGTAGTGTGAACGTTAAGTCTCCCATGACTGAGGAGACCATAGGCCCCAGCTTGGGAGCCTCATGTCATTGCTTTGCTAAATGGTTGTGTTGTCAACCTACCTTCTAAATATTTACATGTATACCCAAAGATTTGTGCTGTTCTCAGTGATGACCAGAGAAGCTTTTCTTGCTGCAGGTAGTGGTTAATGCACAGAACAGAAATAAAAGACGTATCTATGATAAATAACTCTTAAGTGTTCTCCACTGTAGGCAGGTCAACCTCTCACTATCCAAGGCTCAGGGACTATCACAAAAGGAGTTGGGAAGAATGAATGTGCGAGCCAGTGACTGTGAAAGCCTGACTTAGCAATTTCTTTATCTTCTGTAACTATAATATTCTTTCTTTCCATGTTTTACTATTCAAGTTCTTGATTCTGCTTCATAGCCCTGTGTTTCATTTTGTGTTGTCACCAGAAAAAGCTGTGTTATGACATACTCTACAACTACTGATGATATTTGCTTTGCAACATTTGGTGGCTTCCATGAGATGTCCCCTTATATTGTCAAGTATCTGAATGTTTGGTCCCCAGTTAGTAACACTGTTTGGGTAGGTTTTAGGAGGTGTGGACATCCTAGAAGAAATATGTCACCAAGGGTTGGCTTTGAAGTTTCAAAAGCCATGTATCATTTCTAGTGTGTTTTCCACGCTTCCCGTTGGCTGCTCCAGATGTGTGCTCACAGTTCTTTCTGCCACCATGGCTGATGCTTACTACCATGCTTCTCTGATGTGATGGTGATGGACTCTTAACTCTCTGGAGCTACAATGCCAAAATAAGCCCACCCTCCTATAAGTTGCCTTTGTCATGGTATTTAATCAATAGATAAGTAACAGAATAGAAAAGTCACAGAAGCGCTACTTCTCATACCTTTAACTATCTACTTCTCTCTTGCCCACACTTTCCAGTTTTCATCATTGCTTTCTCATTTTACTGTTAATTATTGATACTTTTACCTTAAAAAAAATCTATAAACTAGCTTTATCACACCCAGTACCATAGTGCTACTGTCTCAGCACCTTCTGGGGGACACACAAAAGAGAACACAGCTATTGTCTGCTGCAAGTTAATATTGGGACTGTTTCAAAGCATTTTATTGGTTACTGCAATCACATTCTCCCCTAAATAGCACTGGAGAACAGGCATGAGTGAAAACAACTCACTAGTGAGACAGGAATAAAACAAGTAAACAAAACGAGTTTAAAAGGGAGAAAAGGTGAGCAGATTAAACCTGGAGGACACATCTGTCCTAATAGACCTATAAAAGCCACAAAATGAGAGACAGCAACACACTCTAGCAATATCCCAAAGCTATAGCATTTTAATACCTGAGATAAAGATAATAAAATAGCTGAAATGGCAGAAAAGGATTTTAGATTCCCACTCTTAAAACGCATCAATGGCCACAAAGATTCTGACAGAAGCAGATGAATGTAGGAACTAATGAAGGACCCAGACAAGCAAGTGAATGCAGTGGACAGCTACAAAGTATTCCGTTACTTGGAGGAAGAATTTTAAAACATAAAAGAAGGGAATTCAGCAAGAAAATTGAATCTATAAAAAAAGACAAGAATGGAACTTTGGAATGAACAACCACTCAGAGAAGAGAATATAGGAGAATCATATATGGTCTCTGGCCCATAATTGTAAAGCCCAGGAAAGCATGGGATGGTATCTTTGAGTCCCTGAGAGTAAATAACTATCCACTAAAATTATAATAGCTAACCGAGTTATCTCTTAAATTGACCAAAAAAATATGAACATTTCTAAGATAAACTCACATGAAGCCAGCACTGCAGAAATACTTAAAGAAATACTACACACAGGAAAAAAGAAAAATAGTCTTGTCCACAAGAGGACAAGAAAGAGTATGTTTCTTGAAGAATTTGAATAGAGGAGAGCTAACACAGTATTCCAGAAAACCCTTGATATCAACAGAAGAAGAAAACTACCAAAAGTATGACAAAATAGAAAAACAATAAACAAATGCATATAGAGTGCAAAACCTCTCTCATTAATAATATTGAACTTATTACTCAACTTATTAATTACAAAGCACAGACTAACTGACTAGACTAAAATACAATATTCAGTTAGATGTGGTCTCCAAGAAACAGACAGTCCCAGAATAAAAAAGAAAAATCAATGAGCCAAGCAATTGGAAGCTGCAAATAGGCTAACTTCAACTCAAGCAGCAGAGAAAGAGAAGGCTTTACACCTGATAGAGAACATGCAACAACTGTGAATGAGCTGAATGTTGAGGCTCCCAAATTTATAAAACAAACACAAAAGGCATCAAAAGTCAGATAGGTTTAGACTCAATAATAGGGAGGCTTCAATATCTTAGTCTCATTTTTTACATAGTTTATCCTAATTGAAAATAAAACGTTATTAAAAATAGTGATGTGCCATAAGAGACAAAATATCTAAACACTGGTATAGTTTAATCAGTATTGCTGAGCAGGACATCACAAAGACAAAGCCCAGCAGCTTCTTAATGACTGGAGGCAGCAGGTACTTCAGGCAGGTATCTGAGCTCAGTTTAGGCTGCCACATGTTCAATTACAGGTAGCGGCAGTCTCTAACAATCTATAACGTTTTCTGAACATCCTATTTTGTTTTCTTCACAGTACACAAAAATAAGGCATAAAGTGAAAATTGCTGTGTCTTTTAAGTCAGTGCCTCCCTGTGTAATCCAACCTGACTCAGAGCTCTGGGACTTCCCACCTCAGTCTCTGGAGTGCAGAGATGGCAGGCACACACTGCCATGCCCAGCAATTGAGTCAATGTATCATATACAATCTATCAGAATTAAAATAAAATGAAACATCACAATTAAAAAATACTTTAATGGTTTGATTATACTTCCTTCTTCTAATGTAAAAGAGGTGTGGTGATCCCCACAGAACTCAGTGGAATCATAGAGTTTTATGGGTGCTAAAATTTTGGCTCCTGCCATGCGGTGACATTAAACAACATGGCAATGAAGTCATAAGGCATTTGCTTTCTTCATGATATCATTAACAAATATGTTAGCCAAGTAACATGGTTGCTTCCATCTTGATGAGGTCCCCTAGTTTTCTGCTAAAGGTGAACTCAGACCTATGATAAAGTGAGCCCATCCCTCTTCATGGCATTATAAGTCCCTGCAGAATCCTTCCTTTGGAAGCTCAGAACATGTGTCATTAGATCCGTTTCCTTTAAAAGACTCTTTAGGTAAGTAGGTTATTGTAAATATAAAAGGTGGTGGTGGCTAAGGGCTAGGCTGGTAGGCTCAAAATCGCAAAATAAAGAAGCAGAGAAGGAACTGCAGGGCCTCAGCTCCTGAAGCCAAGTCCACAAGCAGCTTAGAGAAGAGCTAGAATCACACAGCCTGAGGTCTCACAGCTGTGGAAGAATAACTTCCCAACGAACATTACCAGGCCAATTCCAGGACAGGGAAAGAACTGAGTTGTTTGGCAATACATTTCCCAGTTGTAGAATCAGGGAACCAGCCTGATCCAAGACCAGGGATGGGAGAATAAATGTAATCCTGAAGTAGGAAGGCCGAGTCTCATCCAGAGCCAGTACATGGGCTGAAATAGCAGAGGAACATTTGCTAACACAGCTAATGTGCCCTGCGTTGATAGGAAGGGAGTTTATCGGCCAGATGAGCATGTGAGAGAGCTTGGAGATGTCATCTGCAAATTTGGGCTGGAGAAAGGGAAAGTACAGAAATGAAGTGAGAGAGAACAGAGATAGAGAAGAGGCCTGAAACTGGGAATAGCAGGGGATGTAGAAGAACTTCAGACCTGTCTCCATCTTGTTTGACGAAGCTGGTTAAATCATTTAAGATATGGAAATCAAATATTTTAAATTTGGGCGAGCCGGGGTCATTATCCAATGAATACTTAGGCCAAATCTGAACTGAAAGCTAAACAAATGGATCTTTTACATTAGCCCTGAGACAGGCTAAAGATGTGTCCTTTGGAATGGACAGTTTAATCACATGGTGGGTTTGGAAGAAAGTCAGGAATAAATGTCAGATACACTGCCAAAGATCCCTCTGGTAGAATTGACCAAAATTGTGCCTGGTATTTAGGAGCCAATGTCCCCCAGTTCATAGACTCCAGAAAAGTCAAAGGACAAAAGGATCCTTATAAGAAACTCCTGGAGTCTTTGGACCAATGGTGAGGAACTCAGGATTTTCCCAACATGTGATGGGGCACCTCTGTGGAGATAAATGCAGAATGGCCTCTTTATCTGGAGATCAAATGAGTTCTGAGAAGGAAGAAGAGTAAGAGAAGAGAGGTTTAAAAAATAAAAGGAGAATAAAAACAATTCCATTCCTCTCCCAGGAGGACAACCTGGATTTATTCATAGTGCCAGTGAAGTCCTTAGACCGGAGGTTCTGTCCATGGGACTTGCCACTGTTCATCGATGCAGAGACCATGAGTTCCAGGGGTCTTACATCACAGTTGGTGACTTAATTAGCGGATATAGTGAGCCTTGAGAGTGTCTGTGCTCCCAAAGACACAGGTTCCAAGAATACAAAGAGATGATGAGAAAGTCAATATTGTCCCAGAAGAAGGGCTTGGAGGTGACAGCAATCATCACCAGGGCCCCAGAATTGTCCAGAGTTTTAGCACTAAAATATTAGATTTCAGAGCACAGAGTAAAGAAACAGAAGACAAAAATAAGTCTACAATCTGATCTAACAGATGAGGTTGTTTATTAGCACAGCAAGGGGTATCCACCTTCCCCTGGGATGTACTTTGTGTGACAGGGAAGGAGCAATCGGGACATGTATAAGAATGAGCAAGGGACTTAGGTATAGGGAAGTTGAGAATGCTGTGGAAGGTGTGTGGATATTAAGACATTCTTGAGAAATTACAACCTCCTCTCAGAACTGCTTGCTCAAGCAAAACAGGCTATCTTGAGAATTTCCTGTCTCAACAAACTGTTCTCCCTGAGATAGAGATGTGGCTGACCAATAACAGTTGAGCAACTGTTAGCAAGAGAGTCTCGGGGGGACTCTGGTTTTCTGCCACTAGGGCATTCTGTCATAGTGTTGACCTAAGCATTTGCATTTCTTCTGTGGAAGTTAATGCCACCCGTTTGCTGTTACTTGATGGAAGACGGTATAACCATGTGTCCTTTTCTGACCTTCACTTTTAAAATGAAAACAGAGTCGAAGGGCAGTGTGCATTTGAACTTTTTTCTATTCTAGTCTCTGGGGATGGACCTGGGTAGGCAGACTGGGAATGCTGGTCCCTATTGCTTCTTTTAGAATGTATTGGAATTCTGAAGCCACCAAGAAGTTCACTCTAACTAACTTCCACTCAAGTTAGTTTCAAAGACATTCCAACAAAAACAAAACTTATGCATGTTCATCTTGATAACTATATTCTCAAAGAGTATATGTAGAACATGAAATCAGATAGGTGGCTGGATGGGGCTCAGACAGATGAGAAAACTGGTATCTTTTAAATATTTCCTTAGGTAATTGGAAACAATGTGCCTCAAATATGGTTGCATGTTATAGTTTTCAGAGCTGTATGGATATAAGTGAGCATGGCCCGTTCTAACAGACAGGGCACTGTTCCTCCTGCAAGCCCTATAAAATTCTTGCCTTTCCTTAGATCTCCTTTGGATGAGGAAAAAGGGAGAAGATAGCTTTTCTAGATAAGAGGCTCAACTTACCACAAGTTAGCAAGGTTGTGTTCCTTGTTTTGTCTTTATGTTGTTGTCATTGCTTCTGTTGTATTTTAGAAACATTATGTTTGTGTAAGAGGTAAAGAAAGAAAACATTTTAATATGATGCTAAAACAAAGGTATTAGGATAGTCAAATACAGTCACTTCTCTTTAACCATTGTGGGGGTAGGTAGGTGGGAGGGATAGGTTATAAGATGCCCCAGTGGATTTTTGAAACTACATATTGTACCAAACCCTATATATTCTATCTGTTCTCTGTAAGGACAACCTCAAATTTAGTGGTTTTTGTATTTTAAGCATATACCACACATTAAAGTTTGAGGTGAAGAAAAAAGGCCTAGAATTTCTTCTCTATATATAATTTCTTTGATGGATCATTCTTGGTATAGATCTTTGCAAAACGGCCATGTGATTCTTTTACCCCTCTGTGAAGTTGAAAGTTTTTCCTTTTCAGTCGAAGTATTGTATGAAATTTCTTTGGCATACTTGAATTGCCTGCATTGCTATCTTTGTCCATTGGGGCAATTATGAAGTGTTAAATAAGGGTTTCTTGAATACAAGCAACTTGGCGTCACAACAGTCAATATGGTAACATTGAGGGCCACTTAAGTGACTCCAGAGTGGGACAAAGGAATAATTCATACCTTAGGACATATCTCAATCTTAGTGAAATATGAAATTACATCAGTACTACTGTGTCTGATCTACATCTGAGAAAAATAGGCCTGTCTGCTTAAACAGGAGACCAAACCTGTCTTAGTTAGGACTTTACGCTGTGAACAGACACCATGACCAAGGCAACTCTTATAAGGACAACATTTAATTGTGACTGGCTTCAAGGTTCAGAGGTTCAGTCCATCATCATCAAGGCAGGAGCACAGCAACATTCACACAGACATGGTACAGGAATAACTGAGAGTTCTACATCTTCACCTGAAGGCCACTAGGAGAAGACTGGCTTCCATGTGGTTAGGGGGAGGGTCTCATTGCCCACACCCACAGTGACACATTTCCTCCAACAAGATCACACCTACTCCAACAAGGACATACCTCCTAATAGTGCCACTCCCTGGGCCAAGCATATTCAAACCACCACCAAACCTAAAAGCTGTACTTGGTAACTATGGAGTACTATCTTTATTCAAAAGAACACTTTCCACATATATAGTATGTTCTTCTATACCCTAACCACCATGTTTCCTGATAACATAGACTGACAGACATGCTGCCATAAAAATCACAGGTTGGGGAAGTTATTCAGGATACACAAATGGTATCCTTGGAATTTTACTGGACAATCCTATAAAAGGACTTAATTAGATTCTATTCCTGTTTCTTTTTTAATATCATGTAAGATGTTGACTTCAGCTGATCTCTTTCACAAAGCTTCCAGGCTCATCTTCCTTATGCAGAACTTTGATGTAACAAAAGGCTAGATTACAGTTACCTTAATCTTGTACAGGGTTCTGGTTCATGGCTCAGCCAGTTGTATAATTAGATTCACCTTACTAAACAAAATTTATGACTTCATCTGTTAATAGTCTCCACTGTGTTATACAGTTATCACCTCCCTTTCAAAGCACAATCCAAAAATATATACCATCACCAAATAGCCATCTTATGTTCTGGGATCTTTGTTGTTTGTTAGGTTTTATTCTGGTCCCTTCGATGGACCCATCTCTGAGGCCCTCTCACTATTGTCCTTTCTACATTATCCCTTTGGTCAGATTGAAGCAGTTCAAAGAGACCTGTGCCTCCAACCCCCTAAACCAGTTCAGATGACCTCTGAAATGGGGACTAATGGTCCATCCAACTCATCCCTCTTCTTGTCACTCTGAGATTTTTTTTCCCAAACCTCAGAACTAAAACACCTGGACAGAAGGCCTTTCTACATTAACTAGCCTCTCTTCTCTCACCAACTCTAAGAAAACCTTAAAGAAATCTCACATCAGCTTAACATTCTTTGGACCAACCCATTTTTTTTTTTTTTTTTTTTTTTTTTTTTTTTTGTCGGCTGCAGCATCTCAGAATTAAAGAGACCTTGATCTCCTGACTACCGCTGAAGATGTGATCTGTGCCTTTTCAGTAACAATGTTGCTTCCACACTGACAAACCCAAACTGGCTTGGGATGGGGCCCAAAGACACAAATACCAGAGAAAAACTCCAGAGACAAACCTTACCTTTGGTCCCCTCCACTCTGGCTCTGCCCTTGATCCCTCATATCCTCATATATTATCCTCCTACTTGTGGTTTTAACCTCCCCTTTAAATGTTTTGCTACCTGAACCCCTCCTTTAAAATAACCAGACTTCCTCCTATGCCCAGGCAGGAAGATCTCCATGGCAGTTTTCCTAGTAGCTCTCACATATAAGATGGTGGTTCTCAGCCCTAGGGTTGTAACCCCTTTGGAAATATTTACATTAGGACTCTTAACAGCAAAATCACACTTACGATGCAGTAACAAAATAATTTCATGGTTGGGGTCACCACAACCTGGGGGATTGTATTAAAGGGTCTCAGCATTAAGGAAGGTTGAGACTCACTGCACAGCCCCATCACTTCCTGATACATTCATAAAAAGACTTTGGGGATGCCGTGAAGGAGCTCTGACTGCAAGGGGCCCTCATCCTTTCACCACAGCCCAGATATAATTCTTTATACTTGTCCTCTACTTTTCTTTCTTTCTTTCTTTCTTTCTTTCTTTCTTTCTTTCTTTCTTTCTTTCTTTCTTTCTTTCTTTCTTTCTTCCTTCCTTCCTTCCTTCCTTCCTTCCTTCCTTTCTTTCTTTCTTTCTTTCTCTCTCTCTCTCTCTCTCTCTTTCTTTCTTTCTCTCTTTCTCTTTCTCTCTTTCTCTCTCTCTCCCCCCCCTCTCTCTTTCTCTCTTTCTCTCTTTCTTTTGTTTTGATTTTTTGTTTGTTTGTTTTGTTTTTTGAGACGGGGGTTTCTCTGTGTAGCCCTGCCTGTCCTGGAACTCACTTTGTAGACCAGGCTGGCCTCAAACTCAGAAATCCGCCTGCCTTTGCCTCCCAAATGCTGGTGTTAAAGGCATGCACCACCACTGCCCAGCTTGTCCTATATTATTCTCCTGCTCCCTTCTTCTGGTGTGCCACAGACCCTGTTGCTTCTGATCACTTACTTTGGCACAGCACTCCTTGAAGTGGGACTAATCACTGTAACCCAAAAGCATCGTGACGTAGCATTCTTTTATCTCAATTGTACTGTAGTTTTAATCAATGTGTCCCTTATGTCACCCCTGTTTGGGGTGCTCTTCCATCTCTAACTTTTCAAAATGAAAACTTCTCCCTTTTTAATCTCTGCACAAGAGAGCTGGGCATCCTTCTTTAATAGAACTTATTTGCTTTTAAAAGTGGCCAATTCCACTTACTCATCCAGTGCCCACTAACGTCCAGTGCTCCTGTCCCCTAATCACTAAGGTCCACATTCCCCTCAAGTGGTATCTTTACATAATAACTGAGTCCTTCACAGGTCCTATAGCTATAACAGAGCTCCCAAAATGGCTCTGTTTTCCCCAGCCTCTTACCTCCCTTCTTGTTCTGCAATCCTGGACACGGAGCTATCACCCTCCTTCAGTTTATCAACCCTATTGGCATCCTTCCTGTTCTTTCCCAGTTCAGTCCCGTCAAATACTCAGAGCCTGTTGAGACACTATAAAAATCCTCCCTCACCCTATATGGGAGCCCCTATCTACAGACACCCACATCCTCTCAAAGGCTCATCTTGCTGTTCTCTGTCTGTCTGTCTCTCTCTCTATCTCTGTATCTGTCTCTTTCTGTGTGTCTCTCTGTCTTTCTGTCTCTGTCTCTATCTCTGTCTCTCCTCCTTTTCCTCCTTTCTCCTCCCTCCCTCTTCCTTTCCCCTCTCCTAATTTACCCTCTTCCTCCACCTGGACAACCTCTCACCTCCATTCTCTAACCAAATCATCTTTTCAGCACTCTTAACAATTACTTTTCAATAGTTTCTCCAGGGGTTCATGATGGCAGTCACACAATCCATCATAATTGATCAAGTTAGAACACTTCTCCTGCTACTTAAAAATAACATGAACTATGCCTCCTTAGATCCTCAAGACAGAGCCTAGTCCCCACCACCACCACCTCCACCATCACCTCCATCATCCCCTTCTTCAGGAAATAGCCAATGAGATAATATGTTGCTCCCACTTCTTTTTATCCATTCTTGAGGTCTGGAATGAAGGGTTATTGACCTAAAAGTCTCAGGCAGCCTGAGAAGATCTGGAGAAGAAAGTTGACTATTAACATCTATGGAAGCTTCTGATAAGGTGGTCCACATAGCACTGGTATCTACAGTTCCAGACTTCAGGGGGACTCAACTGCTGATGGGTCCTTCCATTTCCACAGTCCCTCCTTTGCATGCTATAAAAGTCCAAGAGTCCTACCTCATATGCTTATAGTCCCCCTCCACAGAGAGACCATGGTCTTTAGCTGCTCTGAATAGGGGACACTTTTGCTTCTCTGGATCTCTGCCTCCTTCCCTTTATTACCACATCCCCTCATCAATCCCTAACACTTTACACATGCAAATAAATACATGTAATATTTGAAAAGCCATGACCCTTTGTAAACAACCAGTGATCACTGTGCCTTGGGCTGGCATAGTGGGAACAATCCAGTGGTCTCTCACAGATCACTATGAGACATTTCTTCAGTATGCAGCAAGTGCCAGATGTTGCTAAATGTTGAGAGTATAGACAGGAAGTGAGTTCAAACTCAGAGCAGTGTGAAGGAAAAGTGATTGTCCTCCACTGTGATGAGTGCTACCACAGGATACACAGCAGGCAGCTGTGAAGCGATGCGAACAATGCTGAGCCTAGCTGCAAGTTCCCTAAAGGACGATAGCTACTCATCCAAAGACAGAACTAAAAGCAAAAGAGAATTCTGTCAAAACAGAAAGGGGCTACAGTTCCAGTCTTAAAACTTAACAACAACAAAAAAAATTGGATAAAAATTTTCAATTTTGGAGGCTCTGCCCTCAAGGGGATGGAAGGCAAGTTGGTTACTTCTTACATGTATGCTGTGTTATAACTTATTTCCACAATGACAGGATGACCAAGACTGATAAACAGGCAAGGCTGACCTAAGAGCAATGGTTATAAAGCATACTGAGGCTCCTGGGGGTTCGAGCACTTCAGTAAGGATCATGTAAGGCGCTGTTCAGAGTGTCTAGATGGGAAGATGATACAAAGGCAAATGGGAATCCAATCCTGGAAATCCGTCCAACACGGTTACGTGTAAGCCATGTCCCCAGAGCAGCCCTGCTCCTTTGAAGGCTTTTTGAACCATGGTAACAATATAACAAGGTTTATATTGTATGATTCTCTCCAGTTGCCAAGTGGGAATTAGATTAAAGTGGGAGCACATTTAGGAGACTCTTGCATAGAGGAATGATGGGCTTAAGAGAATAGATTGAATTTGAAAGGAAAAAAAATCTGAAATAATAAGCTCTTATCATATGGAGCAAAGGTGGAGAAAATCATTCAAAGTAAGCAGGTACCGACCGACCAAATCGCCATTTTTAGCACCACTGAGGGAAGGAGGGGATTCCTCCAAGAAATATCAAATTCTATTGACTGAGCCAAGAAACTCACGGGCGGAGCCTGGAGCACACGGTTATGTCAGAAGGAAGAAAAATTATACAAACAAACAAAATGCACTCAATAGAATGGCTTAGAATATCACAGGTGCATAGGAGGACATAAGTGATTAAGAACAATTTCCTATGTCAAAATATCCAAATGGTTTATTCAGAGACACTTCCCTCAAAGGGACGGAAGGCAAGTCCCCACTTCTTTCATGTATGCTGTCTTATGACTTATGATTTATTCCCAAGAGCTCAGAATGACCAAGGCTAACAAAATGGGCAGAGAGACAGACAAGCAAGGTTGACTTAACAGTGCCAGTCATATATTGATAGGCCATACACTTACATGACCAGAACAGCATTGCAGGCTTTGATCCAATCTAATCATTAGGAAAATATCAACTATAAACTGTGAAATTCTCTCCAAAAGAACTGAAGAGCATCATGAAGACTCTTGAGATTATAAATGTAGACGTGAGAAATACTAAAACAAATGAACCTATTAAGGCTGTCAAAGACAAGAACAGTTACAGCCAAGAAAACTTAATGTGACAAATGAATAAATGCCATCCAATATTCTCGATGGGATTCTGGGAACACAAACAAAGCATTTGATTAAAAACTAAGGAAACCTGAACAAAACATGGAATCCGGCAAATAATACCACACCAATATTGGTTCATTAGTTGGGAACAGTGTAAGATAGGTTAGTTTCACAGTTTCTATAATCGATAATCATTCTAGAAGAAATATACGTGTTGAAAATATGTAAGAACTTGAGATAGTGATGGAAGCCATGAATGCAGACTAACCATGTGAGCAGCCCTGTTTGGTTCAGAGCAAAACACGATGTGGAGGACTTGTGTCCACCAAATAAGGGCTTTTATTTAGATAGATCTCTATCTACATAAAGAAGAACACACTAGTCAGGAAAAAAAGGGTTGTGTCTAGTTATATTACTACGTAGGGGAGATAATTCTCTTTTTATCTATGAGTGGAGCATAGACCAGCTTAGGATAAAGAAACAAATAATTTTCAAACTAATAGCTGACTCCAAGATGGCTGGAATTCATCAAGTTTGACTATATGATCCCTAACCCTAGTTAGAGACTTCAACCATCAGCAGGGAGTTAAGTACATTTGAATGAATTGAACTGGATAGAGGAAGTTTATGTGAGAAAAATATCCATCTTCCATCAGGTATTCCATAGGCAGTGTTACATATACAGACACAAAGTAAGGCATAGAGACATGTGTATGTAACTATGCTGAAATACAATGGCCTTTAGTGGACACTGCCGTCCTCATCTTATGATGAGTTAGTTACACTGAGACAGATGAGCGTCTCTCTATCACAAGCAACTCTCATAAAGAGTTGTTGTCACTGGAGAGCAGTATGGACAGTCCTCACTGGCTTAGTCTTGTTTTATACATTCTGAAAAAAATGGACCCTTTAAATGGAGTTTTAAACCCATGTTCATTAATTTAACTATTTGAGACGGTCACAGATGGGGCTTTCCCTTTACACCCATTTTCTATTCTCCATGTCTGTTTTTTTTAATTATTATTTCTCTACTTTTTCCATGCCATTTTCATTTAACCTCTAGGCATTCTCTTTTAAACTCTTGTGCTATGCTTTGAATAACTTTTCTAAACATTATTGTACATATATTTTACCTTTTTATTCATCTTGTAGTTAACATTGCATCACTTTGCATAAAACGGAAGGACCTTTTATTCTCATATTCATTATGAAATAGACTTCATATAATTTTGCATATACTTAGTTATACATTGATAGTGATAAAACTGATATCAGTGAATATATTTATTTAATACATTTACTTATAGTTATCAATTTTATTCAAATTATTGAAAGCAAAGAGGGATATTTTATGATGATAACATCACCCAATCTATCAATAAGTTCTTACAAGTGTAAGCACAGATGCACCTAACAACAGATCCAAAGCTTGAAAGGAGTAGGCGGTTAGATGCTTAAGCATTCCATTTTCTTATGGATAGAAAGTTAAACAAATGATCAACATGAAAATCAAAGACTCAACATTGTAAACAAGGAACCCCAAAAGACAGGCATAAAAGCTCAAACTCAATGGCAGTGGAAGACATCTGTAAGTGTACATGGACTGGTTTGGGGGATAGATCATGTATTTAGCCATAGACCATGCCCTAATGACCTTAAAAGAATTAAAGAAAGCCAGACAGGAATGTTTTCTAACCATAATGGAAGAAAATTGGAAATCAATAACTGAAAGAAACTGCAGAAACTCACAAATGTGTCTAAACTAAAGCATATACCTTTAAGTAGTCAAAAATATGAAATTAAAGGTGTTAACAAAACATGGTAATACAACCAAAAAAGAAAATACAGAAGCTGACAAGAAACACAGAGCAGCAAAGCATTAGTGAGTGAAAAATGGAGCTGAAAACATAGAGATTTAGACATGCAAAATCCTAAAACCAAAAATCAAACATTTCAGGTTGAGAAATCAGAACTGGAAGAAATGAAACTCAGCCCAAAAGAAAAGGAGACGTCACAAATCATCATACACAAGAGAGGAGCATCAGGAAGGACCACGTGCAAACGAGAGGACCAGGAAGGAGCACGGTGAGCGCAGGCCCACAGCCCAACACAAAAGGAAAGCAAGCAAAGCCAGACCTGACTGTCAAAACACATCGTCGGAATAGATGCATAACCAGCACGCAGGATGGACTAGTAAGTCTGGATACTACATGAAGAAACGCCCATTGCCATCTGACTGGTGAATGCCAGTTGGTTACAAACCATTCCTCCTACGGGCAGAAGGAGGAAGCTGCCTAGCTCACACAAGATTGGGTTATGTGAGGCAAAGATGCCTCCCCCAGAGGCTGATATCTGTAATTTCAAAATCACAATTATTATTACCACTATTTTCTTTTTTACCTATTCAGTTATTTTAAATAAGACTAGTTAATTCTTGGTGAGGAAATGTGCTTTAAATATCATGTAGACCTGCACCTAGTATCTGTGCCTACTGGCAAAAATCACAAAGCCATGGCTCTCCTCTGATACAGAGACTGGCTTCTAACTACATATGTAACTTATCATTCCAAGCCCTGTACTGACCACAGGAGTTCCCCCTGGCCTCCTATTTAGGGTGATACATCCCACAGTTGAGGGATCTCATGTTGTGAAGGACTCCCTTTGCACACAGTATTATCAAAGAATCCTCTCAGGAAATCTGACAGATGTGAGTGAGCATCATCAGTTGTCTGTCTTTATGCCTAGCAGGGCTGGACATCACTCAAACTTACCCAACACCCATGTTAGCTCGATACTAAATCAAAACAAAGATCTGACAGGACATGGAAAGATTATTCCTTACAAATGTAGAAACAAAAGCTTTAGCAAAATATCAGCAGCATGGACCCACAAATGATAAACATGATGATTACCTAAGAGCAATATCAACAATACACATTTGATTTAACATATATAAATTAATTAACGTAATTGCTATAAAAATAAACAGGAAAAATCACAGGATTGCCTGAGCGGGAAAGGAAAGGAATATGAGACGCCTCTAAAGCCTTTCATGCTTTAAGATTCAACAAACTACAAAGAGATAAAAAGCTGCACAGTTAATATTAATACGTACAACAAAGAGATTTCCCCCCAAGGTCCAGAATGAAAGTATGTCTATTCTTGCTAGTTCTTTTCAACATAGCACTGAAGAAGGTTCTGGCCAAGGGCAATTCAATGAAAATTAAGGAAAAATTATGTTGGTAAAATTCCCTTTCTGCACATAGCAAATTCTGGTATTTTGCGATATATAAAAATCCCATGGAATGTTCTCTTCTCCTCTTCAACCCCCTCCCCCAACTCCTCATCTCGCTGCAAATCAATGAATTTCACAATGTTTCCAGATATCTTTATATAAAACTCAATTATATTTTATTCCTTTATAATGAAAACTTGAAATTAAATTTGAGAAAAAAAACATTTTTTCTTTTAACAGTTTTTTTTAACAATTTACTTTTAATATTTTTACTTTTTACATTTTAACTTTATTTAAAAACCAGCATATTAGGAATAAGTTCACCCAAACAAGTGGAAGGCTTGCACATTAACCACTATAAGACATAACTGAAAGATAGGCCAACAGGATGGGTAAAAGTGCTTTCTAAATTCAATCGTGGAACTGCATAATTGTAGGAAAAAAGAATGGACTCCATAGTTACTGTAGAGCAATAGAATGGAGCTGGTGGTTTAGAAGTAGTGCCATAGGTTTATGCAGAATTTATTCCCAATAAAACAATAGCATCCTATACAGAAGTGGTCTGTCTGTCAACAAGTGGAACTGGTACAATTATCTAGACACAAGAATAAAATTACACTTTCCTCACGTCATGAAGATATTTTAAATATCCCAACATAAGAGCTAAAATGATAAGCACCTAGATGATAAATGCTATGATAATGAAATTAGACAATGAAATTAGACAATGTTTCTGTAGTTATGAAACAAAAATGCAAACAGCAAAAGGATATAAACATAAAATAAACATAGAACTTAATCAAAACAGAAACTTCCTACTTCCCAGATAGAATGTGTTAAGATACTGAGAACAGATCAAGAAGAGCAAGAAGAAAATGATGAAGCAGATGATGAGAAACTGTGACCCTAGAAGGAAGGCAGTGGGGGCTGAGTTTGAGGCCAAGTGGGAATCCATCTGCTGTTGCATTAATCACAGCACCCAGGAGATGGACCCGGTCTCAATGCCCATCCACAGGGGAGCAGAGAGTGAAAACAGGGCACTTGTGCATGAGGACGTGTTATTCAGCTGTAAAGAAATATGAAATCTGCAGGAAAATGTATAAAACGGAGAAACATCATTTTACAGAAGTGACTCAGACTCAGACAAACATCGCGTGTTCTCTCATGTGCAGATCCTATAAGACTAAATTTATTGACTGAAACTATCTTTATTATACCTTTATTCATGAAGACTATTTTTTAGTTGGCTGGTTTATTTATTTATTACCTTTTTAATATTTTACATAGACTTGCTTGCTTCTGGAATTTTTTAAAACAATAAAACATTGGCTTCGATTTACACTGTTTCTGCTCTCTATAAATGTTCAGTCTTTCTTTTCCTATGGCTGCTTTCAAAATACTCTCTCTGGCCTTTTCAGCAGTAACACAGTGATTCCTGAGATGGTGTGCATGTGTGTAAATTACACACATGTGTGTACACATGTGCATGTGTGTGCATGTGTGCATGCCACTGTTTGTGCATGTATACGTATGTGTGTGCATACATGTACATGCATGCATATTTATGTACATGTGTGCAGTCCCATGTATGTGTTTGCTTTTCTCAGTGCTTATGAGCTTCTTAAACATATGTCTTTGTTTCTTTTACTTATGGAGATCTTTTGATATTGTGATCCCATAATGGGCATTTTTTAAACCAAATCTGTAAGTTTCATGGCTTTTTTGTTCTTTTCTCAACTCAATTTATGTTATAGACTCTCCAATAATTTTTAACTTTTATCTTTACATCCAAAGTTTTCATGTGGCTCTTTTAGTTTCAGTGTGTGTGTGTGTGTGTGTGTGTGTGTGTGTGTGTGTGTGTGTGTGTGCATGTGTGTATTGCAACAAGAATGAGGTGACTAGGAACAAAGAAGAAAAGAGAATCACACTAGGAAAAGCTGAGAGTGGGTGAGTGGGCTGCTCTGATAGACACTCAACAGCAGCCTGAAAACACAGTTAGAGTTGAGCAAGGAGACATGCTAGTTAAATTCTGTAGGGATCTCTGCAGAGGAGTAGTCTCAAGCCAGCCAGCCAGCAGGAAGAAGCTGTTGATACTTCCTGCAAACACTGTCGGTATCTGTACTCAGACCGGGGTCCTTGAGATGGGTGTTTCCACAATACACACTCATCATTTCATCTCCTGTGTCTGTCTACTTGTCTGTCTTTGTGTATCTGTCTGTCTGTTTACCTGGTTGTTTGTGAGTCTGTGTATATGTCTGTTCCTCTGTGTGAGTATGTCTGTCTGTATGTATCAGTGTTTGTGTCTCTGTCTGTGTCTGTTTGTCGGTGTTTCTTTCTCTCTATGCATGCGTGTGTATGTGTGGGTGTGTGTATGTGTCTGTATGTGTGTCTCTCTGTGTCTATTTGAGTTTCTGTTTGTATATCTGTGTGTCTCTCTCTGTCTCTGCCTCTCTGTTTCTCTCTCTCTCTCTCTCTCTCTCTCTCTCTCTCTCTCTCTCTCTCTCTCTCTCTGTGTGTGTGTGTGTGTGTGTGTATGTGTGTGTGTGTGTGTGTGTGTGTGTGTGTGTGTGTGTGTGTGTGTGTGGCTGAGAACTGAACTCTGGGCTGAACAAGTTGGTAAGCACTCTACCACCAATCAGCACTCTCAGCTCTCCTGGTTGCTTTTCTATTTCCTAATTCAGACAGACATTTTATTTTATATCCTCAAGTATGAACAAAATAACTACTTTCCTGGCCCAGCTCAGCATTTGTCTCTTTTCTCTTGAGTACCAATCACAGTTTCAATTTTCCTCAATGTCATGTTTATTAATTTAGAATCCTATCTGGGTGGAGTGAATAAAGTTCTATGTAAACTGGACTCTATTCGCTCCTCGGGAGTATTTCTTATAAAGCAGGCAATGGACTTGGATGAGCTCAAACCCCAGTCTCTCTGTCAGGTGACGAGGGTTGAGGGCACATGGAAGAGACAGGAGCTGAAATTTCCTCTCAGTACAATGATGCTTAGTAAGGCTTCTTGGTGTTGACCTTTTGGACAAGTCATTCAATGTCAGGGTCAAGTACAGGCAGAAGACAAACAATAAGTTTGGGAGATCCCCTCTGAATCCTGAGTTTTTCCTGTATCCTGCTTTTCTTTCAGACGTCTATACACCAATTATTCCTCTTGGAGTTTCTTCTTATCTTTTTCTTTCATTTATTAAATAGCAATTCAGCTTTCATCATAATGAATACACTGCCTGACGCAGCTTGCACCTCTTGGTCCCCATCAGAGTTTCAGAGAGGCTGCTGGGTGTCAATGAATTAATCCTGAGAGGAAGTATACAAGTCACGAGACACGCGATTCTGCTTCCCAGGTGTTCATTTCCCTCCAGTTTTGCCTGGTTTGGAATTACTCTTCATTGCCTTCACACAGGTGATCTTTTACCTATTCCATTGTCTATAGATACTATCAGCACGAGGGCTCATTTGGTAGGAGTTATTCCAGTATCAGCAGCCATGGTCCCCATGACTGTCCTACAGTGACTGTGAACTCCACTCCCATGGTGACCACACTCAGAGACAATGAGTGACAGGAATAGTCTGTGACCCACATTTGCATATGGGTACATGTGTACGCACAATAGACTGCAAAGGCAGTTGACTTACCAGCCTTAGTGGAGTATGCTTACACCTGGGGCCTAAAGAGTTAAAGAATGCGTGCCTAGCCCTGAGGGGCAGGATTACACTGAAAAGGAGGTACAGCAGAAGGTGAAGGAGTCTCTGTGTGACTCCTGAGGACTGAAGAGAAACTTAGGGCATAAGAAAAGCACAGTATCGCTTGCATGCTAGTTTGTATGCGGCTACACACCGAGATACAGTTTACACAGACTCAAGACAAATAGTAGTCAGAGGTTATTTGCCATGGTTACATGCTTGGGTTTTCCCTGGACTGTTAGAAACCTATAGAGAAGTCAAATAAAATTCTTTTATGGGCCTGAGATAGGGTCAGTTTATTAAAATGAAGCCTAGGAAGTCAAACTTCTATTTCTAGACCATTCTAAGTGGGCAAATGCTAGCAGGTGACTCTGGCTGATCAAGTCCTGGACTTTCCTTACAAACAAGAAACCAAGGCCCAGAGTGGTAACTGTCTCCTCTGACTGTTACTACTACTGGGTCTCAGAGACAGGACTGAACCCCAGGCCAGGCCACCGCGCGTGCTCCCTTGAACCCCATTCATTCGCTGAGATTTTTTGAAATCAAAGCTTTCAAGAAGAGGGGGGGTGCTTTTCCTCCCCCCGTAGAACTGCATAAGAAACCAAGATTCTTATTTACAAAACACAAGTGCTCACCCGCTCATTCCAACTCATTTAGCAGCGTGCCAGCTGGTGTCTGCAAAAAGCTGTGCTACCACCTCACTGGTCCATTAGCTATTTCAGTAAATGCATCGTTATTTGTCATCCTTTATAAAAATAGACTCTGAATCTCAGTTACTGCAAATCTCTGTTCATCATTTAGGTCTCCAGATCCACCTGGATAATGTTGGTATCACGGTCACCTTCCAAACAAAGATCTGGTGAGGCAAATATTATTCCTATTGCTAAGACACTAGCAATTTTCGTATTTCTAGAGAAAAATCTACTGGTGCTGATGTAAATTTTTAAGTTAAACTGGATTCGCTAGACTCCCTGGAGAAGGTTTTCCATTTCTTATACTTACAAGTCATGGGGGTTCCGAAATATTTAAATCACATTAGCATATGTACTCTGGCTGCTTAGAAGTTGGCGGAGCTCAAGGATCATGCCTGGAGCACTAGTACCTCTCCAGTGCTGAACAGGATCAACAACACTGCAGCACTGAAAATGTAAGTGTTCAGTGAATAATGAACACCATTCTTTCAGGTGACTCATAATAACAAAGAAAATACGGTGTTAGATTCCCCAGTGTTTGAAGCAACACTGTTGGTCCAGGACACACAGCCACATGAGGGTTCCAGGCCAAATCTATCACCATGCTTCTCTCCCAACTACTACTACTAGCCACTACTTTGAGAGGGAAAATTCATGAAATGATAATTACCAGTAGGAGAATATATCTGACAAAAAAAGATGTAGATCATGAAATCAACAATTGACTATGTGTCTCTCTTCCCCTCCCTTCCTCCTTTCCTCCCTCCCTCCCTCCCACCTCTGTTCCTCATCATGAGCAAACATACTGGAGAGTTTTTGGTACCATCTTCAAGGATGTAAGTTTTAAGAGCACTTATCACATAATTCCACTTGCCACAGAAACCACAATGTTGCAGACTTATTGGGAGAAGAAGTAAGTCTGCTTTATAAGCTAGAGCAATGCCATCTTTATGTTCTGGGCTTTGTCATGGTATTTATTACATGGTGAATACTTGCTCATTAAGTATTAAGCAAAATAATATAGTTAACGAGCATCTCAATAGGTATGCTGTACTTGGAGAAAATCTGTTTATTTACTTATTTATTCTTCTGTCATACAACACATCCTGTTCACAGTTTCTCCTGCCTCTATTACTCCCAGTTCCCCTTGTCACTTTGAGCAAATCTTAACTTTGTTTCTTACACCACAATCGGTGTTATCGAATCTCACCTACTGTGCCCATCTACAGAAAATTTAACATAAAAGATACTGAAGATTATTTTCTGCATAAACTTAAAGTTATAATTTTATACACAAACAGAATAGCTTCCCATTTGTTCAAGGATAGGTTTCGCTCTCAGTTTTAATGTTTCTATAGCTCTTATTTTGTCACAAAGCATGCCACTGACAGCCACAATGACTTAAGAGTCAAACATGACAGTTATATCCTCCCATAACCTTAGGAAAATATTGTACTGCATTTCTGCAAAATACCATCCTAGATCTTAACCTTAAAACAAACAATGGGGGCCTCCAGGCGGTACCAGTGAACATCTTGGAGCTCTGAATAAGGAAGAATAACTGTTCAGCAGCTTTATGTCATATTTACAACTTCCCCCATGTGGCCCCAGCCGGCCCCTAAAGGGAGTCACATGGCTGGGGACACATCTGTGTGATTTTTTTGCTGCTTTTTGCGTTTTCTTAGTCAACATCTCACAAAAATAAGATGCTCTCCAGATCAGTTCAGGGCTGTTTATGATGCAACATCTGTATCAAAAACTAGGAATCTCGTAGTTCCCAGTTCCTGTTTAATTAGTTTGTGGATACTTGGCTGGCAGCAGATGTGCCAAACTGAAGCCATTTTAAAATTCACGCTCGTCTTTTTCTGGGACTTAAGTCAGCGAAGATGAAGAGTTACCCACACTTTTTTTTTTAGACGGCAATACGTTTATTAGCATCATTAGGAAAAATAATGGACAAACCCTGCCCCAGATAAGAAAAGCATTGGCCCACGGTGTGTAAATAGGCCACTGTGACTGTTCATCAAGCAGATTTCTTGCTGGATTTGAGGCTGAACAGAAATCTTAAGTTATTACTCATGCTCCTCATTAAATCTTTTCTTCCTGTAGGTTTAGAGAACCCAACTCTTTGGCTCATTTTCATGAAGATGGCATGGGGCACACAAAGTGCACATGAAGGAGCACTTCTTCTTCCTCCTCTGTACCACACCTCAGTACCCTGCAGACCCTCAGTGGAGTTATAGATCCATCCGATTTGGGTCTCCTGGCCTTTGGAATCTCCTGACCCCAATCAAGCGAACTCGCTGCTGGGTAGTCCTAATGTATAGATGACACGGATCAGTTTGTGACTAAGGGCATGACCATAGTGGGCAGAAAGGGTCCATCTTTGCCTGACAAACAGCTTGGCAAGGTTCTCCACAGTTTCCTAGCCTGATTTCATCTAGATGGCCTGCCCATCTTCACTCCTAGTGATGCTCTGCTCGCCCCATCTCCCTGCCCCTTCACTTGTGTTCATCTCTGCTCTAAATGACCTCATCGCCAACTTCTATATTCCTGGTGCTCACCTCAGATGGCAAGTAATCATTTTCTCTTTTTAAAATTCCAAAACCATTCTGATTAAGGTCTTTTAAACTCTTGTTTCCTTTATCTTGCATTCTATTTCAATAATGGTGTCAGGTTTTGTTTTGTTTTTCCTTTCTACACTTTAAATCTTTTCAGATTAAAGAATGAGTCATAAACAATCTAGTATTCCCTTATAACATTAGGCACAATTTTTTTTTTTTGCCCATAATAGAGACTTAGTAAGTTTGAATGAACAAATGAATGAATGCATGCATGAATGAATGAAGGAAATTATCTCTTCTACATCATAATATTTTCCTACCTCATTTCTACCAACAATTATGACAGGATGTAAGACGTTTAAATAGCTTAATTGTCTAACCCAGAAGGTGGGCTCTGAAGATCAGAGGAAGCCTACATGCTGCAGCTAAGGTGTCAAAACACATTAAAAATAATAATGCAAAAATAACCAGGTGTAATCTAAGCTAAGTATTTGCTTCAGCGCTTCTACTATTCAATTTAGAATTGCGTTCTATAATTATCCTATCTGCCTAAAGGTCCCATTTTCTGCTGATGCTTAACTAGTTAAACTGCACACTGCTCTCACAGATAGAAAATATTAGTATAAGGGAGAAACCAGTGTATTTGTTCTAATTGATTAAACATAATAAAGACACACATTTGTTGACACAGTAATATTTGTCAAGTATGTGGTGCCGGAAACCTTTAAGTCATCCACTCTATTGCCATGGTTCTGACTGCATGAGAGGGATGAAGGATGGAGAGTGTGGGAGCATGGGGGAGGACAATCATGTAGGAATCCCTCAGCAAGCTATGGATCTACACCCTGTGGATGATCCAAAGGAGAAGAGGCCTTTACTGTCACCACTGTGAGGCTGGGTTAAATGGAGTCATACTGTTAGTTCCAAGAGCCATGAGAGCAGCAGTGTGGCAGGGAAGACTAAGGATTTAGGGCAGTGCTTCCTAATGTGACCCTTTTGGGGATTGAATGACTCTTTCATAGGGGTCACCCCAGCTGGGCAGTGGTGGCGCACGCCTTTAATCCCAGCACTTAGGAGGCAGAGGCAGGCGGATTTCTGAGTTCAAGGCCAGCCTGGTCTACCAAGTGAGTTCCAGGACAGCCAGGACTACACAGAGAAACCCTGTCTCGAAAAACCAAAAAAAAAAAAGCCCAAAACAACAACAACAAGAGTCCCAAGTCTCTCCCTCATAGGGGTCATCTAAGATCATTGGAAAACATAACAGAGGCAAAAATCACAGTTATAAGGAGGTAATGAACATAACTTTATAGAGGGGGTCACCACAACATGAGAACTGCAGGCATTAAAGTGTTGTAGCATTAGAAAGGCGAGAACCACTGTCTTCGGGCTAGGGCAATAGCTCAGAGGCAGACTGTTTGCTTCCGACTTGCATCTCATGAGTGAGACTCTGGGTTCTGTCCTCAGCCTTGGAAAACTATGATTGATCACGAACCAACTTGTCCACCTACTCCTGTTTAATTTCCATGTGTGTTAGTAGTTTCCCGTTACTGTTAGAAATATCTGAGTTAATCCAGGTACCAAAGGAAAGACTCTTGGATGAGTTAGTTCATGACCCAATAGACCACTGCTAAGGACCTTTGTAGCAGTTTATTGTGGCTGAGTAAAATGGTGTCATGGCTAGGAAACAAAAGAAAGGAAGGGGATGGGATGGGGGAGAAGAAAAAAAAAACCCTCCAATGAAGAGACATCTCAGTTACCCAGAGACCTGCTAGGTTCCACCACTTAAAGGAGTCTGCCATTTCCCAATAGTGTCACGTTGGGAACCATCTTCAACACATGGGGACCTTTGGGGGAAATTTTGGATACAAAAGCATTTCAAGGTTCTTCTAATTTGTTCTCTTTACAGCTAACCCCAAGCACCCCAGACTGACTTCATTTAGCTCAGGTTGCCATTATTTCTTACTGGAAATCCCAATGAGGCTAAAGATCTTCTAACACACATCTCTGCCTGTAGTTTCTCTCCCTTCTACTAGCCCCAGGCTGCATACTATAGAGAGTCATTGAAAAGAAACAGGTATTGACATGTGATTTCCTGCTGATATCCAGACTCAAGATGGGGCTTCATTGCCTGTAGATATAAATAGAGGTGTCCCCTGCCACTGTTACCTCTGGGCTTTATATCCTGCTCCTAGCACTGTCAAACATAACTGTAAGGCTCAGCCATTCCACAAGTCCCACATCAGACTTCTACAAAGCTGGTCCTCTGCCCATCAGACTTCTACAGTGTTGGCTCATCACCTCATGCTGTTTCCTAACCTTAGCACATCTCAGCCATCCTTCTAAGCTTGCCTGATGCCCCTGTATCTCAAAGCCTCATACTCATATATATATTGTTGCAACTCTATTCCCACTACTATTCTTGTCTCACTTTTTTTTTTTTTTTTTTTTTTGCAATTTGGCTCTCTTACTAACTCAGCCAGAGAAGAGTTTTGGACCAGTCATCCCCCACTCTGAGATGAAAGCCATGAGATAACTATCAGGTCCAATTCTCCAATAAAGGAAACTGTCCCCAACAGCAGTAGCACATGGCTGCCTAGCACTGTTACACCTTCGCCATGATGTATCCGCCCTCACTGTTTAGGGAGTTCTGATCTCAGACCCAGAGCCACTAGCCTCAGCCGGCACTAATAAAGAAATTCCAGCCGGTTGGTGTTCCCTTCCAATACCAAATGAGTTTCAAGGTCTTTGCCTTTTAGTCCTGTCAGTCACAGATGAGTGCTGGATCTCTAACGGAAATGCTGGTTCACCTACAAATCTGCTACTTGGCAACATAGCCTTGAACAAAGGAAGCAGGGGAGGGTTGGTATTCATGGGGGTGGTAAGAGCAGAGCTACTGTTTCACAGAGTGAACAAGCAGTCAAGGACAGAGAGGAGCCTGTCTCTTAAGTAGACAGGAAGTGCTCAGATCCATATGCAATGCCATGTAAACACCTGCCTTGCTCATGGAGAAAGTAGAGTCCCTTTATCATGACCTATGATGACAGACTGAACATGGCCATCAGCTCTGCACATTCTGCTTGCTGTCAGCACTGGACCATGCCTCATTTTTTTTTTCTCCATGGATGACCTGATGGTCCAGCTGGGGCTCTCTGTCTGAGACAAGCCATTGCCTCATATCCAACTGTTTCTCTGACCTTTCAGATGGAGCTCAAGAGCTTCAGCAATCCTGCAAGGCTATTTGCTAAGTTGTTGTAGGAAAGCCACCTCCTATCTTATTCTCTTGCTATTCTTTCCTGTCCCTTTATCAATTAGCCTGTCACCTGGTGAATCAGGAATCTTCTCTGACCATGCAGTATCTTTGGTCTCTTGTGTCTGGCTTGTGATAGAAGATCAGAAAATGCCAGGAGGTGGTGGTGAATAAGGGAATGAATGGATAAGTAAATGGATAAGTAAGATGAAACAAAGAAGTAACATACAATATAATCCTGCTCCTAAAGTATCATCTCTAGTCACCTCATCAAATACTCTGCTTCCGTCAATTAGATGGAGGGAGACAGGTGAATCCTAACCATACTACCAACTCCAACTAAGCAGTCGTCAGTGCACTGGGATGCCTTTTGCAGAAGTCAGTGGTCCAAATGCTCTGATCTATGGCGTTGGATGTAAAGTGGACTGATGCTTTCTGCTAGTCTTTAAAAGGTTGAGGTTAGTCCCCACATGGACTTAAAGGTGAGGTTCCTCAAACGTCTGGAGATACTCAAAGAAAAACTAGAGACTTGTCACTGACTGCCAGTCATGAGAGGAGACCATCTTTTCTTTCTTCATTTGTTCAGCTTTATACATTTAAATGCCACTGTTTCCTTAGTATATAGCCATATATATTTTAGCAATGACCTCTGCTTGAGCACCATGATCAAGGACCAATTTCTATTACCCCTAAATTCCTTCTTGGTGCTATATTGTAGTTACCACTGGCTTCCAAACCCCAGTGAGTGACTTGCAAACACTAATCTACTTCCCAGGGTAAAATGAGCCATTTCTTTCCTTCAGCCCATCCTAGTTAAGGTCGACAGCAACCTGGAGCGCATCTCTGCTACGGTATCAGGAGAAACAACAAGCCAAATCACTCCCAAATCCATCTATGATGAATGTTGAAGATAGTTTTAAGGCACTGAGCTTTGAGACAATGTTACCTGATCTTGCTGTCCTGAGCATTATTTCATTCATTTCCCCAGAGAACCCTTACCCTCCTTGGTCTTGGAGATCTATTGTCCAGATGTCTGAGCACAGATACTTTTGGTAACAAAACACATAGAAGCAGCAAGGTGTAGATGTGCTAAGCAACCCACTTCCTGGGATGCTGACAAAGACCAGGCCAAGATGAAGCAGAGCCAAGGCACAATACGACCTCACAGCAGAAAGAATTGAGAATGTGAAAAATCTCTCGTTCCCATATTCCACTTACTTTGGGGTAAACCTGTTTCTTCTAACTCACACCCCATTTTTATGATGTGAAGTACTACGTACATCGTTGCCTCCCCTTGAGATCAATCCCCATTACAGTCAAACGAGATAGTAGATATGATTATAGAAGGAGCTAGAATGTAACATTCCATCAGAACTGTCCCTCTCAAGCCCCACGCCTCCATGAAGAGGTTTTAAAATATATTTTAAAATATCTTTTTTTTTAAAAAGTTTAAAATTATCTTTAATCGTCTTTTACAGTCCAGTCATTATCTCCCTCCCAGTCAGTCCACCCTCCAATATTTCCTCATCCCATTCCTCCTCCCCTGTCTCCAAAAGGATGTCGCTACCCAGCCCCACAAGTTTAACCTCAACTTTCTAAACCGACAAGTGAATTGTTCATGGTTCTAGTACAGCAGTTCAATAGGTGCTGAACCTCTGAGATGGGTGCACCTGCGATAGGAGATGCTGAGTCACAGAGATGGGTGCACCTGCAATAGGAGATGCTGAGTCACAGAAATGGGTGCACCTGCAATAGGAGATGCTGAGTCACAGAGATATGTGCACCTGCAATAGAAGATGCTGAGTCACAGAGATGGGTGCACCTGCAATAGGAGATGCTGAGTCACAGAGATGGGTGCACCTGCAATAGGAGATGCTGAGTCACAGAGATATGTGCACCTGCAATAGGAGATGCTGAGTCACAGAGATATGTGCAC